>NC_140309.1:659818-1189818 GCF_964211825.1 Aythya ferina | reverse complement strand
TATGTTTCTCTTAGGGTTAGTGTTATGGTTAGGGTTAGGATTAGGGTTAGGGTGGGTTTCGAGGTAGGGTTAGGGTTAGGGTTAGGTTTAGTGTAAGGGTTAGGGTTAGGGTTAGGATTCTGTTTAGGTTAGGGTTAGGTTTTGGTTATGGTTAGGGTTAGGGTTAATGTAAGGATTAGGTTTAGGTTTACGGTTAGGGTTAGGGGTAGCGTTAGGGTTAGGTTTAGGGTTAGCGTTCGGGTTAGGGTTAGGGTCAGGATTATGGTTAGGTTTAGGGTTAGGGTTAGGGTTAGGGTTAGGGTTAGATAGGGTTAGGGTCTGGGTTAGGGTTAGGGTTAGGGTTAGGGTTAGGGTTAGAGTTATGGTTACGGTTAGAGTTAGGTTTACGGTTAGGGTCAGTGTTAGGTTTATGGTTAGGGTTAGGATAACGGTTAGGGTTTGGGTTAGGGTTATGGTTAAGTTTAGGTTAGGGTTAGGGTTAGGGTTAGGGTTAGGGTTAAGGTTACTGTTAGGGTTAGGGTTAGGGTTAGGTTTAGCGTTCTGTTTAGGTTAGGGTTGGGGTTATGGTTATGTTTCTCTTCGGGTTAGTGTTATGGTTAGGGTTAGGATTAGGGTTAGGCTAGGTTTCGAGCTAGGGTTAGGTTTAGGGGTAGGGATAGGGTTAAGGTTAAAATTAGGTTTAGGGTTAGGTTTCTGTTAGGGTTAGGGTTAGGGTTAGGGTTAGGGTTAGGGTTAGGGTTAGGTTTAGTGTTGGGTAAGGGTTAGGGTTAGGGTCACGGTTAGGTTTAAGGTTAGCGTTAGGGTTAGGTTTAGGTTTAGGGTTATGGTTAGGGTTAGGGTTATGTTTCTGTTAGGGTTAGGGTTATGGATAGGTTTAAAATTAGTTTTACATTTAGGTTTCTGTTAGGGTTAGGGTTAGGGTTAGGATTAGGTTTATGGTAGGTTTAGGGTTAGGGTTAGGGTTAGTGCTAGGGTTAGGGTTAGGGTTAGGTTTACGGTTAGGGTTAGGGTAAGGATTAGGTTTTGGTTTAGGGTTAGGGTTAGGGTTAGGTTTATGGTTAGTGTTATGTTTGGCTTTAGGGTTAGGTTTAGCGTTAGGGTTATGGTTAGGGTTAGTGTTAGGGTTAGGTTTCTGTTAGGGTTAGGGTTAGGGTCAGGGATAGGGTAGGTTTTGAGCTTGGGTTAGGGTTAGGGTTAAGGTTAATATTAGGTTTAGGGTTAGGTTTCTGTTAGGGTTAGGGTTAGGTTTAGAGTTAGGGTTAGGGTTAGGTTTAGGGTTAGCAGTAGAATTAGGTTTCGGGTTAGGTAAGCGTTTTGTTAGGTTTAGGGTTAGGGTTAGGTTTAGTGTTAAGGTTAGGATTAGGGTTAGGGCTAGGGTTAGGGTTAGGATTAGGATTAGGTTACGGTTAGGGTTAGGTTATGGTTAGGGTTACGGTTATGGTTAGGTTTAGTGATACGGTTAGGATTAGGGTTAGGGTTAGGGTTCTGTTAGTGTTAGGGCTAGGGTTAGGGTTACGGTTTGGGTTAGGGTTAGCGTTCGGGTTAGGGTTAGGGTTAGGTTTAGGGTTAGGGTTAGGGTTAGTGTTACGGTTATGTTAGGGTTGGGTTTAGAGTTAGGTTTAGGGCTAGGGTTAGGGTTGGGTTATATTCACGGTTAGGGTTATGTTTGGGATAAGGGTTTGGTTTAGGGTTAGGGTTATTGTTAGGGTTATGTTTAGGGTTATGGTCAGGGTTATATTTAGGCTAAGGGTTAGGTTTACGGTTAGGTTGATGGTTAGGGTTAGGGTTTGGGTTAGTGTTCTGTTAGGGTTAGGGTTAGGGTTAGTGCTCTGTTTGGATTAGGGTTAGGTTTAGTGTAAGGGTTAGGGTTAGTGTTAGGTTTACGTTTAGGTTGATGGTTAGGTTTAGGGTTTGGGTTAGTGTTCTGTTAGGGTTAGGTTTAGGGTTATTGTTCTTTTAAGGTTGGGTTAGGGTTAGGGCTAGGTTTAGGGTAAGGTTTAAGGTTACGGTTAGGGTTAGGGTTAGGTTTACTGTTAGGTTGATGGTTAAAGTTAGGGTGACTATTCTGTTAGGGTTAGGGTTAGGGTTAGTATTAGGTTATGGTTAGGGTTAGGGTTAGGGTTAGGGTTAGGGTTAGGGTTAGGGTTAGGGTTAGGGTTAGGGTTAGGGTTAGGGTTAGGGTTAGGTTAGGGTTGGGGTTATGGTTATGTTTCTCTTCGGGTTAGGGTTATGGTTAGGGTTAGGAATAGGGATAGGTTTAAGGTTAAAATTAGGTTTAGGATTAGGTTTCTGTTAGGGTTAGGGTTAGGGTTAGGGTTAGGGTTAGGGTTAGGTGTTAGGGTTAGGGTTAGGGTTAGGGTTAGGGTTAGGGTTAGGTTTAGGGGTTTTGGGTTAGGGTTAGGGTTAGGGTTAGGGTTGGGGTTAGGGTTAGGGTTCAGTTTAGGTTAGGGTTAGGTTTTGGGTTATGTTTCTCTTAAGGTTAGTGTTATGGTTAGGGTTAGGATTAGGGTTAGGGTAGGTTTCGAGGTAGGGTTAGGGTTAGGGTTAGGTTTAGTGTAAGGGTTAGGGTTAGGGTTAGGATTCTGTTTAGGTTAGGGTTAGGTTTTGGTTATGGTTAGGGTTAGGGTTAATGTAAGGATTAGGGTTAGGTTTACGGTTAGGTTTAGGGGTAGCATTAGGGTTAGGTTTAGGGTTAGCGTTCGGGTTAGGGTTAGGGTTAGGATTATGGTTAGGTTTAGGGTTAGGGTTAGGGTTAGGGTTAGGGTTAGATAGGGTTAGGGTCTGGGTTAGGGTTAGGGTTAGGGTTAGGGTTACGGTTACGGTTAGGGTCAGGGTTAGGGTTACGGTTAGGGGTAGGGTTAGGGTTAGGGTTGGAGTTAGGGTTACGGTTAGAGTTAGGGTTAGGGTTTGGGTTAGGGTTATGGTTAGGTTTAGGTTAGGGTTAGGGTTACGGTTAGGGTTAGGGTTAGTATTAGGTTAGGGTTAGTGTTAGGGTTAGGGTTAGGGTTAGGGTTAGGGTTAGGGTTAGGTTTAGTGTTGGGTAAGGGTTAGGGTTAGGGTCACTGTTAGGTTTAAGGTTAGGGTTAGGGTTAGGTTTAGGGTTAGGGTTAGGGTTAGGGTTAAGTTTAGGGTTAGGGTTATGTTTCTGTTAGGGTTAGGGTTATGGATAGGTTTAAAATTAGTTTTACGGTTAGGTTCCTGCTAGGGTTAGGGTTAGGTTCAGGATTAGGTTTATGGTAGGTTTATGGTTAGGGTTAGGGTTAGGGTTAGGGCTAGGGTTAGGGTTAGGGTTAGGTTTACGGTTAGGGTTAGGGTAAGGATTAGGTTTTGGTTTAGGGTTAGGGTTAGGGTTAGGTTTATGGTTAGTGTTATGTTTGGCTTTAGGGTTAGGTTTAGCGTTAGGTTTATGGTTAGGGTTAGTGTTAGGGTTAGGGTTCTGTTAGGGTTAGGGTTAGGGTTAGGGTCAGGGATAGGGTAGGTTTCGAGCTTGGGTTAGGGTTAGGGTTAAGGTTAAAATTAGGTTTACGGTTAGGTTTCTGTTAGGGTTAGGGTTAGGTTTAGGGTTAGGGTTAGGGTTAGGGTTAGGTTTAGTGTTAGTGTTGGGTAAGGGTTAGGGTTAGGGTCACGGTTAGGTTTAAGGTTAGGGTTAGGGTTAGGGTTAGGGTTAGGGTTAGGGTTAGGGTTAGGGTTAGGGTTAGGGTTAGGGTTAGGGTTAGGGTTAGGGTTAAAGTTAGGATTAGGTTTAGGGTAGGTTTAGGTTTAGGGTTAGGGTTACTGTTAGGTTTAGGTTTAGGTTTAGGGTTAGGGTTAGGGTAAGGATTAGGTTTTGGTTTAGGGATAGGTTTAGGGTTAGGTTTATGGTTAGTGTTATGTTTGGGTTTAGGATTAGGTTTAGCGTTGAGGTTATGGTTAGGGTTAGTGTTAGGGTTCTGTTAGGGTACGTTTTAGGGTTAGGATTTGGTTTAGGGTTAGGGTTCGGGTTAACGTTAGGGTCAGGGTTCTTTTAGGATAGAGTTAGGATTAGGGTTAGGTTAGGGTTAGCTTTAGTCTTAGTGTTATGGTTAAGGGTTGGGTTATGTTCAGGGTTAGGGTTAGGGTTAGGTTTACGGTTAGGTTTAGGGTTAGAATTAGGGTTAGGGTTAGTGTTCTCTGAGGGTTAGGGTTACAGTTAGAGTTAGGGTTAGGGTTAGGGTTAAGGTTAGGTTTATGTTATAGTTTGGGTTTGGGTTAGGGTAAGGGTTAGGTTTAGGCTTAGCGTTCTGTTAAGGTTAGGGTTAGGGTTAGTGTTCTGTTAGGGTTAGGTTTAGGGTTAGCTTTCTGTTAAGGTTAGGGTTAGGGTTAGGGTTATGGTTAGGGATACGTTCAGTGTTAGGGTTAGGTCTAGGGTTAGGGTAAGGTTTAAGGTTACGGTTAGGGTTAGTGTTAGGTTTACTGTTAGGTTGATGGTTAAATTTAGGGTGACTATTCTGTTAGGGTTAGGGTTAAGGTTAGGGTTACGGTTAGGTTTAGGGTTACGTTTAGGGTTTTCTTAGGGTTAGGGTTAAGGTTAGTGTTGGGGTTTGGGTTAGGGTTAGGTAAGGGTTAGTGTTAGGGTTAGGGTTACGGTTAGGGTTAGGTTTAGTTTTAGGTTTAGGGTTAAAGTTAGGTTTATGTTATGGTTAGGTTTAGGGTTAGGGTTATGCTTAGGGTTAGGGTTAGGTTTAGTTTTAAGGTTAGGATTAGGGTTCGGGTTAGGGTTAGGGTCAGGGTTAGGCTTAGGCTTAGGCTTAGGCTTAGTGCAAGGGTTAGCATAATGTTTAGGATTAGGGTTAGGTTTCGGTTTAGGTTTGGGTTAGGGATTGGGTTATGTTTCCGTTAGGGTTAGGGTTATGCTAAGGCTTAGAATTCGGGTTAGGGTAGGTTGCAGGTTAGGGGTAGGGTTAGGGTTATGTTTAGGGTTATGGTTAGGGTTATAGTTAGGTTTAGGGTTAGGTTAACGGTTAGGTTGAAGGTTAGGGTTAGGGTTAGGATTAGGGTTAGGGTTAGGGTTAGTGTTCTGTTAGGATTAGGGTTAGGGTTATGTTTAGGGTTAGTGTTAGGGTTAGGTTTAAGGTTACGGTTAGGGTTAGGGTTATTTTTATGGTTAGGTAGATGGTGAGGGTTAGGTTTAGGGTAAGTTTTCTGTTAGGTTTAGCGTTAGGGTTAGGGTTAGGATTAGGGTTAGGGTTAGGGTTAAGGTTAGGGTTAGGGTTAGGGTTAGGGTTAGGGCTAGGGTTAGGGTTAGGGTTAGGGTTAGGGTTAGGGTTAGGGTTAGGGTTAGGGTTAGGGTTAGGGTTAGGGTTAGGGTTAAAGTTAGGGTAGGGTTAGGATTACGGTTATGTTTAGGGTTACGATTAGGGTTAGGGTTAGGATTAGGGTTACAGTTAGGGTTAGGGTTAGGGTTAGGATTAGGGTTATGATTAGGGTTAGGTTTAGGGTTTGGGTTAGGGTTAGCGTCTGGGTTAGGGTTATGGTTAGGGTTAGGTTTACGGTAGGGTTAGTGTTAGGTTTATGGTTAGGTTGATGATTAGGGTTAGTGTTACGGTTAGTGTTCTGTTAGGGTTAGGGATAGGTTTAGGGTTTGTGTTCTCTTAAGGTTAGGGTTAGGGTTAGGGTTATGGTTAGGGTTACGGTCAGGGTTAGGGTTAGGGCTAGGGTTAGGGTAAGGTTTAAGTTTACGGTTAGGGTTAGGTTTAGGTTTACAGTTAGTTTGGTGGTTAGGGTTAGGGTTACTATTTTGTTATGGTTAGGGTTAGGGTTAAGGTTCGGGTTAGGGTTAGGGTAAGGGTTAGGGTTAGATTTAGGATTAGGTTTAGGGTTATGGTTAGTTAGGGTTAGGTTTAGGGTTAGGGTTATGATTAGGGTTAGGTTTAGGGTTATGGTTAGGGTTAGGGTTAGGGTTAGGTTTACGGTTAGGGTTAGTGTTAGGTTTATGGTTAGGTTGATGATTAGGGTTTGTGTTAGGGTTAGTGTTCTGTTAGGGTTAGGGTTATGGTTAGGGTTTGTGTTCTCTTAAGGTTAGGGTTAGGGTTAGGGTTATGGTTAGGGTTAGGGTTACGGTCAGGGTTAGTGTTAGGGCTAGGGTTAGGGTAAGGTTTAAGTTTACGGTTAGGGTATGGTTTAGGTTTACTGTTAGGTTGGTGGTTAGCGTTAGGGTTACTATTCTGTTAGTGCTAGGGTTAGGGTTAAGGTTAGGGTTAGGGTTAGGGTTAGGGTTATAGTTAGGCTTAGGGTTAGGTTTACGGTTAGGTTGATGGTTAGGGTTAGGGATAGGGTTTTGTTAGGGTTAGGGTAGGGTTAGGGTTAGGATTAGGGTTATGATTAGGGTTAGTTTTACGGTTAGTGTTAGGGTTAGGGTTAGGTTTACGGTTAGGTTGATGATTAGGTTTAGTGTTAGGGTTAGTATTCTGTTAGGGGTAGGGTTAGGGTTTTTGTTCTCTTAAGGTTAGGGTTAGGGTTAGGGTTATGGTTAGGGTTACGGTCAGGGTTAGGGTTAGGGCTAGGTTTAGGGTAAGGTTTAAGTTTACGGTTAGGGTTAGGTTTAGGTTTACTGTTAGGTTGGTGGTTAGGGTTAGGGTTACTATTTTGTTAGGGTTAGGGTTAGGGTTAAGGTTAGGGTTAGGGTTAGGGTTAGGGTTAAGGTTAGGGTTAGAGTTAGGGTTAGGATTAGGGTTATGATTAGGGTTAGGTTTTGGGTTAGTGTTAGGGTTTTGTTAGGGTTAGGGTTAGGGTTAGGGTTAGGGTTAGGGTTAGGGTTAGGGTTAGGGTTAGGGTTAGGGTTAGGGTTAGAGTTAGGGTAAGGGTTAGGTTTAGGGTTAGGTAAGGGTTAGTGTTACGGTTATAGTTACGGTTAGGGTTAGGTTTAGGGTTATGTTTAGGGTTAAATTTAGGTTTATGTTATGGTTAGGGTTACGGTTAGGGTTAGGATTAGGGTTCGTGTTAAGTTTAGGGTTATGATTAGGTTTAGGATTAGTGTTAGGTTTATGTTAGGGTTAGGGTTAGGGTTAGGGTTAGGGTTAGGATTAGGCTTAGGTATAGGGTTAGGGTTAGGGCAAAGTTTAGGGTTAGGGTTAAGGTTAGGGTTAGGGTTAGGGTTAGGGTTAGGGTTAGGGCTAGGGTTAGGGTAAGGTTTAAGTTTACCGTTAGGGTTTGGTTTAGGTTTACTGTTAGGTTGGTGATTAGGGTTAGCGTTACTATTTTGTTAGGGTTAGTGTTAGGGTTAAGGTTAGGGTTAGGGTTAGGATTAGGGTTAGGGTTAGGGTTAGGGTTAGGGTTAGGGTAAGGGTTAGGGGTAGGGTTTTGTTAGGGTTAGGGTTAGGGTTAGGGTTAGGGTTAGGGTTAGGGTTAGGGTTAGAGTTAGGGTTAGGGTTAGGGTTAGGGTTAGAATTAGGGTTATGATCAGGGTTAGTTTTACAGTTAGGGTTAGGGTTAGGGTTAGGTTTACGGTTAGGGTTAGTGTTAGGTTTATGGTTAGGTTGATGATTATGGTTAGTGTTAGGGTTAGTGTTCTGTTAGGGTTCGGGTTAGGGTTAGGGTTTATGTCCTTTTAAGGTTAGGGTTAGGGTTAGGATTAGGGTTATGGTTAGGGTTACTGTCAGGGTTAGGGTTAGGGCTAGGGTTAGGGTAAGGTTTAAGTTTACGGCTAGGGTTAGGTTTAGGTTTACTGTTAGGTTGGTGGTTAGGGTTAGTGATACTATTCTGTTAGGGTTAGTGTTAGGTTTAAGGTTAGGGTTAGGGTTAAGGTTAGGGTTAGGGTTAGCATTAGGATTAGGTTTAGGGTTATGGTTAGGGTTAGGGTTAGGGTTAGTGTTAGGGTTTTGTTAGGGTTAGGGTTAAGGTTAGGGTTAGGGTTAGGGTTAGGGTTAGGGTTAGCATTAGGATTAGGTTTAGGTTTATGGTTAGGGTTAGGGTTAGCATTAGGATTAGGTTTAGGGTTATGGTTAAGGTTAGTGTTAGGTTTTAGGGTTACGTTTAGTGTTAAGGTTAGGATTAGGGTTCGGGTTAGGGTTAGGGTTAGGTGTAGGCTTAGGCTTAGGCTTAGGGTCAGGGTTTGCAAAATGGTTAGGTTTAGGGTTAGGGTTCGGTTTAGGTTTGGGTTAGGGGTTGGGTTATGTTTCCGTTATGGTTAGGGTTATGCTAAGGGTTAGAATTCGGGTTAGGGTAGGTTGCAGGTTAGGGGTAGGGTTAGGGTTAGGGTTATGTTTAGGGTTAGGGTTAGGGTTATAGTTAGGCTTAGGGTTAGGTTTACGGTTAGGTTGATGGTTAGGGTTAGATTTAGGGTTAGTGTTCTGTTAGGGTTAGGGTTAGTGTTAGGGTTAGGGTTAGGATTAGGGTTATGATTAGGGTTAGTTTTACGGTTAGTGTTAGGGTTAGGGTTAGGTTTACGGTTAGGTTGATGATTAGGTTTAGTGTTAGGGTTAGTATTCTGTTAGGGTTAGGGTTAGGGTTAGGGTTTGTGTTCTCTTAAGGTTAGGGTTAGGGTTAGGGTTATGGTTAGGGTTACGGTCAGGGTTAGGGTTAGGGCTAGGTTTAGGGTAAGGTTTAAGTTTACGGTTAGGGTTAGGTTTAGGTTTACTGTTAGGTTGGTGGTTAGGGTTAGGGTTACTATTTTGTTAGGGTTAGGGTTAGGGTTAAGGTTAGGGTTAGGGTTAGGGTTAGGGTTAAGGTTAGGGTTAGAGTTAGGGTTAGGATTAGGGTTATGATTAGGGTTAGGTTTTGGGTTAGGGTTAGTGTTAGGGTTAGGTTTAATATTAAGGTTAGGATTTGGGTTCGGGTTAGGGTTAGGGTTAGCGTTAGGGTTAGGCTTAGGCTTAGGCTTAGGGTCAGGGTTAGCATAATGGTTCGGGTTAGGGTTAGCGTTCGGTTTATGTTTTGGTTACGGGTTGGGTTATGTTTCCTTTAGGGTTAGGGTTATGCTAAGGGTTAGAATTCGGGTTAGGGTAGGTTGCAGGTTAGGGGTAGGGTTAGGGTTAGGGTTATGTTTAGGGTTAGGGTTAGGGTTATAGCTAGACTTACGGTTAGGTTTATGGTTAGGTTGATGATTAGGGTTAGATTTAGGGTTAGCGTTCTGTTATGGTTAGGGTTAGGGTTAGGGTTAGGTTTAGCTTTACGGTTAGGGTTAGGGTTACGGTTAGTGTTAGGGTTACAGTTAGGGTTAGGTTTAGGGTTAAGATTAGGGTTATGATTAGGATTAGGTTTAGGGTTAGGTTTAGGGTTAGGGTTAGGTTTACGGTTAGGGTTAGTGTTAGGTTTATGGTTAGGTTGATGGTTAGGGTTAGTGTTAGGGTTAGTGTTCTGTTAGGGTTAGGGTTAGGGTTTGTGTTCTCTTAAGGTTAGGGTTAGGGTTAGGGTTATGGTTAGGGTTACGGTCAGGGTTAGGGTTAGGGCTAGGGTTAGGGTAAGGTTTAAGTTTACGGTTAGGGTTAGATTTAGGTTTATTGTTAGGGTGGTGGTTAGGGTTAGGGTTACTATTTTGTTAGGGTTAGGGTTAGGGTTAAGGTTAGGGTTATGGTTAGGGTTAGGGTTAGGGTTAGCATTAGGATTAGGTTTAGGGTTATGGTTAGGGTTAGGGTTAGGGTTAGTGTTAGGGTTTTGTTAGGGTTAGGGTTAGGGTTAGGGTTAGGGTTAGGGTTAGGGTTAGGGTTAGGGTTAGGGTTAGGGTTAGAGTTAGGGTAAGGTTTAGGTTTAGGGTTAGGTAAGGGTTAGTGTTACGGTTATAGTTACGGTTAGGATTAGGTTTAGGGTTATGTTTAGGGTTAAATTTAGGTTTATGTTATGGTTAGGGTTACGGTTAGGGTTAGGATTAGGGTTAGTGTTAAGTTTAGGGTTAGGATTAGGTTTAGGATTAGTGTTAGGTTTATGTTAGGGTTAGGGTTAGGGTTAGGGTTAGGGTTAGGATTAGGCTTAGGTATAGGGTTAGGGTTAGGGCAAAGTTTAGGGTTAGGGTTATGGTTAGGGTTAGGGTTAGGGTTAGGGTTAGGGTTAGGGTTAGGGCTAGGGTTAGGGTAAGGTTTAAGTTTACCGTTAGGGTTTGGTTTAGGTTTACTGTTAGGTTGGTGATTAGGGTTAGCGTTACTATTTTGTTAGGGTTAGTGTTAGGGTTAAGGTTAGGGTTAGGGTTAGGATTAGGGTTAGGGTTAGGGTTAGGGTTAGGGTTAGGGTAAGGGTTAGGGGTAGGGTTTTGTTAGGGTTAGGGTTAGGGTTAGGGTTAGGGTTAGGGTTAGGGTTAGGGTTAGAGTTAGGGTTAGGGTTAGGGTTAGGGTTAGAATTAGGGTTATGATCAGGGTTAGTTTTACAGTTAGGGTTAGGGTTAGGGTTAGGTTTACGGTTAGGGTTAGTGTTAGGTTTATGGTTAGGTTGATGATTATGGTTAGTGTCAGGGTTAGTGTTCTGTTAGGGTTCGGGTTAGGGTTAGGGTTTATGTCCTTTTAAGGTTAGGGTTAGGGTTAGGATTAGGGTTATGGTTAGGGTTACTGTCAGGGTTAGGGTTAGGGCTAGGGTTAGGGTAAGGTTTAAGTTTACGGCTAGGGTTAGGTTTAGGTTTACTGTTAGGTTGGTGGTTAGGGTTAGTGATACTATTCTGTTAGGGTTAGTGTTAGGTTTAAGGTTAGGGTTAGGGTTAAGGTTAGGGTTAGGGTTAGCATTAGGATTAGGTTTAGGGTTATGGTTAGGGTTAGGGTTAGGGTTAGTGTTAGGGTTTTGTTAGGGTTAGGGTTAAGGTTAGGGTTAGGGTTAGGGTTAGGGTTAGGGTTAGCATTAGGATTAGGTTTAGGTTTATGGTTAGGGTTAGGGTTAGCATTAGGATTAGGTTTAGGTTTATGGTTAAGGTTAGTGTTAGGTTTTAGGGTTACGTTTAGTGTTAAGGTTAGGATTAGGGTTCGGGTTAGGGTTAGGGTTAGTTGTAGGCTTAGGCTTAGGCTTAGGGTCAGGGTTTGCAAAATGGTTAGGTTTAGGGTTAGGGTTCGGTTTAGGTTTGGGTTAGGGGTTGGGTTATGTTTCCGTTATGGTTAGGGTTATGCTAAGGGTTAGAATTCGGGTTAGGGTAGGTTGCAGGTTAGGGGTAGGGTTAGGGTTAGGGTTATGTTTAGGGTTAGGGTTAGGGTTATAGTTAGGCTTAGGGTTAGGTTTACGGTTAGGTTGATGGTTAGGGTTAGATTTAGGGTTAGTGTTCTGTTAGGGTTAGGGTTAGTGTTAGGGTTAGGGTTAGGGTTAGGGTTAGGGTTAGGGTTATGGTTAGGGTTAGATAGGGTTAGGGTTAGGGTTAGGGTTAGGGTTAGGGTTAGGGTTAGGGTTAGGGTTAGGGTTAGGGTTAGGGTTACAGTTAGGTTTAGGTTTTTGTTAGGATTAGGGTTATGATTAGGGTTATGTTTAGGGTTATGGTTAGGGTTAGGTTTACGGTTAGGGTTAGTGTTAGGTTTATGGTTAGGTTGATGGTTAGGGTTAGGGTTAGGGTTAGGTTTTGTGTTCTCTTAAGATTAGGGTTAGGTTTAGGGTTATGGTTAGGGTTACGGTTAGGGTCATGGTTTGTGTTCTCTTAAGTTTAGGGATAGGGTTAGGGTTATGGTTAGGGTTACGGTCAGGGTTAGGGTTAGGGCTAGGGTTAGGGTAAGGTTTAAGTTTACGGTTAGGGTTAGGTTTAGGTTTACTGTTAGGTTGGTGGTTAGGGTTAGGGTTACTATTTTCTTGGGGTTAGTGTTAGGGTTAAGGTTAGGGTTAGGGTTAGGGTTAGGGTTAGGTTTAGGGTTAGGGTTAGCATTAGGATTAGGTTTAAGGTTATGGTTAGGGTTAGGGTTAGGGTTAGGATTAGGGTTATGATTGGGGTTAGTTTTTTGTTTAGGGTTAGGGTTAGGGTTAGGGTTAGGTTTACGGTTAGGGTTAGTGTTAGGTTTATTGTTAGGTTGATGATTAGGGTTAGTGTTAGGTTTAGTGTTTTGTTAGCGTTAGGGTTAGGGTAAGGGTTAGGGTTAGCATTAGGATTAGGTTTAGGGTTATGGTTAGGGTTAGGGTTAGGGGCAGGGTTATGATTAGGGTTAGGTTTAGGCTTAGGGTTAGGGTTAGGGCTAGGATTAGGGTAAGGTTTAAGTTTACGGTTAGGGTTAGGTTTAGGTTTACTGTTAGGTTGGTGGTTAGGTTTAGGGTTACTATTTTGTTAGGGTTAGGGTTAGGGTTAAGGTTAGGGTTAGGGTTAGGGTTAGGGTTAGCATTAGGATTAGGTTTAGGGTTATGGTTAGGGTTAGGGTTAGTGTTAGGGTTTTATTAGGGTTAAGGTTAGGGTTAGTGTTATGGTTAGGGTTAGGGTTAGGGTTAGGGTTAGAGTTAGGGTAAGGGTTAGGTTTAGGGTTAGGTAAGGGTTAGTGTTACGGTTAGTGTTACGGTTAGGGTTAGGTTTAGGGTTATGTTTAGGGTTAAAGTTAGGTTTATGTTATGGTTAGGGTTAGGGTTAGGGTTAGGATTAGGGTTAGCGTTAAGTTTAGGGTTAGGATTAGGTTTAGGATTAGTGTTAGGTTTATGTTAGGGTTAGGGTTATTGTTAGGGTTAGGGTTAGGATTAGGCTTAGGTTTAGGTTTAGGGTTAGGGCAAAGTTTAGGGTTAGGGTTAAGGTTAGGGTTAGGGTTAGGGTTAGGGTTAGGGCTAGGGTTTTTGTTAGGTTTAGGGTTTGGTTTACGGTTATGTTTAGGGTTAGTGTTACGTTTAGGATTACGGTTATGGTTAAGGAACTGTTAGGGTTAGGGTTAGGTTTAGACATAGGGTTAGGGTTAGGCTTAGGGTTAGGGTTCCGTGAGGGTTAGGGTTAGGATTAGCCTTAGGGTTAGGGTTAAGTTTAGGGTTAGGTTAGTGTTAGGGTTAGAGTTAGGGGTAGGGTTAGGGTTAGAGTTAGCGTTACATTTAGATTAGGGTTAGAATTAGGGTTACGGATAGTGTTATGGTTAGGGTTAGTGTTAGGGTTAGGTTTAAGGTTACGGTTAGGATTAGGGTTAGTTTTACGGTTAGGTAGATGGTTAGGGTTATGTTTAGGGTTAGTGTTCTGTTAGGGTTTGGGATAGGGTTAGGGTTAGGGTTAGGGTTAGGGTTAGTGTTAGGGTTAGGTTTAGTGTTAGGTTTAAGGTTAGGGTTTGGGTTGGGGTTAGGGTTAGGGTTAAGTTTAGGTTTATGTTATGGTTAGGGTTTGGTTTAGGGTTAGGGTTAGGTTTAGGTTTAGGTTTAACATTCGGATTAGGTTTAGGGTTAGGATTAGGGTTAGGGTTACTGCTAGGGTTAGGGTTACAGTTAGGGTTAGGGTTAGGTTTAGTGTTAGGGTTTTGTTAGGGTTAGGGGTAGCGTTTGGTTAGGGTTAGCATTAGGATTAGGTTTAGGGTTATGGTTAGGGTTAGGGTTAGTATTAGGGTTTTGTTAGGGTTAGGGTTAGGGTTAGTGTTATGGTTAGGGTTAGGGTTAGGGTTAGGGTTAGGGTTAGCATTAGGATTAGGTTTAGGTTTATGGTTAGGGTTAGGGTTAGCATTAGGATTAGGTTTAGGGTTATGGTTAAGGTTAGTGTTAGGTTTTAGGGTTACGTTTAGTGTTTAGGATTAGGGTTCGGGTTAGGGTTAGGGTTAGGTGTAGGCTTAGGGTTAGGCTTAGGGTCAGGGTTTGCAAAATGGTTAGGTTTAGGGTTAGGGTTCGGTTTAGGTTTGGGTTAGGGGTTGGGTTATGTTTCCGTTATGGTTAGGGTTATGCTAAGGGTTAGAATTCGGGTTAGGGTAGGTTGCAGGTTAGGGGTAGGGTTAGGGTTCGGGTTATGTTTAGGGTTAGGGTTAGGGTTATAGTTAGGCTTAGGGTTAGGTTTACGGTTAGGTTGATGGTTAGGGTTAGATTTAGGGTTAGTGTTCTGTTAGGGTTAGGGTTAGTGTTAGGGTTAGGGTTAGGGTTAGGGTTAGGGTTAGGGTTAGATAGGGTTAGGGTTAGGGTTAGGGTTAGGGTTAGGGTTAGGGTTAGGGTTAGGGTTAGGGTTAGGGTTAGGGTTAGGGTTAGGGTTAGGGTTAGGGTTAGGGTTAGGGTTAGGGTTACGGTTAGGGTTAGGGTTACAGTTAGGTTTAGGTTTTTGTTAGGATTAGGGTTATGATTAGGGTTATGTTTAGGGTTATGGTTAGGGTTAGGTTTACGGTTAGGGTTAGTGTTAGGTTTATGGTTAGGTTGATGGTTAGGGTTAGGGTTAGGGTTAGGTTTTGTGTTCTCTTAAGATTAGGGTTAGGTTTAGGGTTATGGTTAGGGTTACGGTTAGGGTCATGGTTTGTGTTCTCTTAAGTTTAGGGATAGGGTTAGGGTTATGGTTAGGGTTACGGTCAGGGTTAGGGTTAGGGCTAGGGTTAGGGTAAGGTTTAAGTTTACGGTTAGGGTTAGGTTTAGGTTTACTGTTAGGTTGGTGGTTAGGGTTAGGTTTACTATTTTCTTAGGGTTAGTGTTAGGGTTAAGGTTAGGGTTAGGGTTCGGGTTAGGGTTAGGGTTAGCATTAGGATTAGGTTTAAGGTTATGGTTAGGGTTAGGGTTAGGGTTAGGATTAGGGTTATGATTGGGGTTAGTTTTTTGTTTAGGGTTAGGGTTAGGGTTAGGGTTAGGTTTACGGTTAGGGTTAGTGTTAGGTTTATTGTTAGGTTGATGATTAGGGTTAGTGTTAGGTTTAGTGTTTTGTTAGCGTTAGGGTTAGGGTAAGGGTTAGGGTTAGCATTAGGATTAGGTTTAGGGTTATGGTTAGGGTTAGGGTTAGGGGCAGGGTTATGATTAGGGTTAGGTTTAGGCTTAGGGTTAGGGTTAGGGTTAGGGTTAGGTTTAGGTTTATGGTTAGGTTGATGATTAGGGTTTGTGTTAGGGTTAGTGTTCTGTTAGGGTTAGGGTTATGGTTAGGGTTTGTGTTCTCTTAAGGTTAGGGTTAGGGTTAGGGTTAGGGCTAGGATTAGGGTAAGGTTTAAGTTTACTGTTAGGTTGGTGGTTAGGATTAGGGTTACTATTTTGTTAGGGTTAGGGTTAGAGTTAAGGTTATGGTTAGGGTTAGGGTTAGGGTTAGCATTAGGATTAGGTTTAGGGTTATGGTTAGGGTTAGGGTTAGTGTTAGGGTTTTATTAGGGTTAAGGTTAGGGTTAGTGTTATGGTTAGGGTTAGGGTTAGGGTTAGGGTTAGAGTTAGGGTAAGGGTTAGGTTTAGGGTTAGGTAAGGGTTAGTGTTACGGCTAGAGTTACGGTTAGGGTTAGGTTTAGATTAGGGTTAGAATTAGGGTTACGGATAGTGTTATGGTTAGGGTTAGTGTTAGGGTTAGGTTTAAGGTTACGGTTAGGATTAGGGTTAGTTTTACGGTTAGGTAGATGGTTAGGGTTATGTTTAGGGTTAGTGTTCTGTTAGGGTTTGGGATAGGGTTAGGGTTAGGGTTAGGGTTAGGGTTAGTGTTAGGGTTAGGTTTAGTGTTAGGTTTACGGTTAGGTTGATGGTTAGGGTTAGATTTAGGGTTAGTGTTCTGTTAGGGTTAGGGTTAGTGTTAGGGTTAGGGTTAGGGTTAGGGTTAGGGTTAGGGTTAGGGTTAGGGTTAGATAGGGTTAGGGTTAGGGTTAGGGTTAGGGTTAGGGTTAGTGTTAGGGTTAGGGTTAGGGTTAGGGTTACAGTTAGGTTTAGGTTTTTGTTAGGATTAGGGTTATGATTAGGGTTATGTTTAGGGTTATGGTTAGGGTTAGGTTTACGGTTAGGGTTAGTGTTAGGTTTATGGTTAGGTTGATGGTTAGGGTTAGGGTTAGGGTTAGGTTTTGTGTTCTCTTAAGATTAGGGTTAGGTTTAGGGTTATGGTTAGGGTTACTGTTAGGGTCATGGTTTGTGTTCTCTTAAGTTTAGGGATAGGGTTAGGGTTATGGTTAGGGTTACGGTCAGGGTTAGGGTTAGGGCTAGGGTTAGGGTAAGGTTTAAGTTTACGGTTAGGGTTAGGTTTAGGTTTACTGTTAGGTTGGTGGTTAGGGTTAGGTTTACTATTTTCTTAGGGTTAGTGTTAGGGTTAAGGTTAGGGTTAGGGTTAGGGTTAGGGTTAGGGTTAGCATTAGGATTAGGTTTAAGGTTATGGTTAGGGTTAGGGTTAGGGTTAGGATTAGGGTTATGATTGGGGTTAGTTTTTTGTTTAGGGTTAGGGTTAGGGTTAGGGTTAGGTTTACGGTTAGGGTTAGTGTTAGGTTTATTGTTAGGTTGATGATTAGGGTTAGTGTTAGGTTTAGTGTTTTGTTAGCGTTAGGGTTAGGGTAAGGGTTAGGGTTAGCATTAGGATTAGGTTTAGGGTTATGGTTAGGGTTAGGGTTAGGGGCAGGGTTATGATTAGGGTTAGGTTTAGGCTTAGGGTTAGGGTTAGGGTTAGGGTTAGGTTTAGGTTTATGGTTAGGTTGATGATTAGGGTTTGTGTTAGGGTTAGTGTTCTGTTAGGGTTAGGGTTATGGTTAGGGTTTGTGTTCTCTTAAGGTTAGGGTTAGGGTTAGGGTTAGGGTTAGGGATAGGATTAGGCTTAGGTTTAGGTTTAGGGTTAGGGCAAAGTTTAGGGTTAGGGTTAAGGTTAGGATTAGGGTTAGGGTTAGGGTTAGGGCTAGGGTTTTTGTTAGGTTTAGGGTTTGGTTTACGGTTATGTTTAGGGTTAGTGATACGTTTAGGATTACGGTTATGGTTAAGGAACTGTTAGGGTTAGGGTTAGGTTTAGACATAGGGTTAGGGTTAGGCTTAGGGTTAGTGTTCCGTTAGGGTTAGGGTTAGGATTAGCCTTAGGGTTAGGGTTAAGTTTAGGGTTAGGTTAGTGTTAGGGTTAGAGTTAGGGGTAGGGTTAGGGTTAGAGTTAGCGTTACATTTAGATTAGGGTTAGAATTAGGGTTACGGATAGTGTTATGGTTAGGGTTAGTGTTAGGGTTAGGTTTAAGGTTACGGTTAGGATTAGGGTTAGTTTTACGGTTAGGTAGATGGTTAGGGTTATGTTTAGGGTTAGTGTTCTGTTAGGGTTTGGGATAGGGTTAGGGTTAGGGTTAGGGTTAGGGTTAGTGTTAGGGTTAGGTTTAGTGTTAGGTTTAAGGTTAGGGTTTGGGTTGGGGTTAGGGTTAGGGTTAAGTTTAGGTTTATGTTATGGTTAGGGTTTGGTTTAGGGTTAGGGTTAGGTTTAGGTTTAGGTTTAACATTCGGATTAGGTTTAGGGTTAGGATTAGGGTTAGGGTTACTGTTAGGGTTAGGGTTACAGTTAGGGTTAGGGTTAGGTTTAGTGTTAGGGTTTTGTTAGGGTTAGGGGTAGCGTTTGGGTTAGGGTTAGCATTAGGATTAGGTTTAGGGTTATGGTTAGGGTTAGGGTTAGTATTAGGGTTTTGTTAGGGTTAGGGTTAGGGTTAGTGTTATGGTTAGGGTTAGGGTTAGGGTTAGGGTTAGAGTTAGGGTAAGGGTTAGGTTTAGGGTTAGGTAAGGGTTAGGTAAGGGTTAGTGTTACGGTTAGAGTTACGGTTAGGGTTAGGTTTAGGGTTATGTTTAGGGTTAAAGTTAGGTTTATGTTATGGTTAGGGTTAGCGTTAGGGTTAGGATTAGGGTTAGCGTTAAATTTAGAGTTAGGATTAGGTTTAGGATTAGTGTTAGGTTTATGTTAGGGTTAGGGTTAGGGTTAGGGTGAGGATAAGGCTTAGGTTTAGGTTTAGAGTTAGGGCAAAGTTTAGGGTTAGGGTTAAGGGTAGGGTTAGGGTTAGGGTTAGGGCTAGGGTTTTTGTTAGGTTTAGGGTTAGGTTTACGGTTATGTTTAGGGTTAGTGATACGTTTAGGGTTACGGTTATGGTTATGGAACTGTTAGGGTTAGGGTTAGGTTTAGACATAGGGTTAGGGTTAGGCTTAGGGTTAGGGTTCCGTTAGGTTTAGGGTTAGGATTAGCGTTAGGGTTAGGGTTAAGTTTAGGGTTAGGTTAGTGTTAGGGTTATAGTTAGGGGTAGGGTTAGGGTTATAGTTAGGGTTACATTTAGATTAGGGTTAGAGTTAGGGTTACGGTTAGTGTTAGGGTTAGTGTTAGGGTTAGGGTTAGGATTAATTTTGGGGTTAGGGTTAGACTCAGGTTTAGGGTTAGGTTTAGATTTAAGGTTAGGTTTATGTAAGTGTTAGGGTAAGTGTTAGGATTAAGGTTAGGGTTAGGGTCAGGGTTAGGGTTACTTTTAGGTTTAGGGTTAGGGTTAGGGTTAGGGTTAACGTTAAATTAGGGTTAGGATTAGGTTTAGGCTTAGGTTTAGGTTTAGTTTTATGTTCGGTTTAGGGTTAGGGTTAGGGTTAGGGTTAGGGTTTGGGTTAGGGTTAGGGTTAGGTTTACGGTTAGGTTTCTTTTTAGTGATACGTTTAGGGTTACGGTTATGGTTTGGGATCTATTAGGGTTAGGGTTAGGGTTAGAGTTAGGGTTAGGGTTAGTCTTAGGGTTAGGGTTCAGTTAGAGTAGGGTTAGGATTAGGGTTTGGGTACGGGTTAGGGTTAGGTTTATTGTTAAGGTTAGGATTAGGGTTAGGGTTAGGTTTAGGGTTAGGATCAGGATTAGATTAGGGTTGGGGTTAGGTTATGTTTAGGGTTAGTGTTATGGTTATGGTTAGGGTTAGGGTTAGGGTTAGGGTTAGGGTTGGGTTATCTTCAGCGTTAGCGTCAGGGTTAGGGTTAGTGTTACGGTTAGGGTTAGGGTTACTGTTAGAGTTAGGGTTAGGGTTAGGTTTACGGTTAGGTTTACGGTTAGGTTTAGGGTTACGTTTAGGGTGATGGATAGGGTTAGTGCTAGTGTTATGTTAGGGTTAGATTTAGGGTTACGTTTAGGATTGGGTTAGTGTTAGCGTTAAGGTTATGGTTAGGGTTAGAGTTAGGTTTCTGTTAGGGTTAGGGTTAGCGTTAGGGTTAGGTTTAGGGTTAGGGTTTTGTTAGGGTTAGGGTTAGGGTTAGGGTTAGGGTTAGGGTTAGGGTTAGGGTTAGGGTTAGGGTTACGGTTAGAATTAGGTTTAAGGTTGGGTTAGGGTTACGGTTAGGCTTAGACTTATGGTTATTGTTAGGGTTTGTGTTCGGGTTAGGGTTCTGGTTATTGTTTGGGTTAGTGTTATGTTAGGGTTAGGGATAGGGTTGGGGTTACGGTTAGAGGGTTAGGTTTAGATCATCTCTCAGCCGTTAGGATTAAGTTTAGGGTTAGGTTTAGGGTTTGAGCATTAGGTTTAGATCCACGGGCAGCCGTTAGTGTTAGGTTTAGGGTTAGGGTTGGGTTAGTGTTAGGGTTTGGTTAGGGTTAGGTTTAGTTTCTGACTATAGTAACTAGACCATCCAATAAAAATCATCTTTTTTTTCTTTAGCAAAGCAATGTCTTCTATATCATCAATTAATTGTACATGCCCTTGGAAAAAGCCAAGGCAATACTTCCCTTGCTTAGAGATCTATCCAAATGCAGTTATGTATACAATCTGTAGCAGCAGCTATTATTAGAGAGGGTGAAGGAGGAACTTTGCCCACTGAAATTCGAAAATTTATTTGGGATAATGCTTCAGAATTTGAAAAAGATTTTCAAGGATGGTGGCAATTAGTCAACTTTACCCTTTATGCAGAAAATGTTCAATTTGTTGCCTTTATACTTACTGTAAGTAATGCCACCGTATACAATGTATAGCCAATCATTGCATTAGGACTCAATCATAATGGAACTATACTTTATCCTAAAGGGCATAAAGTATGGGCCAATCAAAAGGGAGGAAAGTGGCAAACAATTGATGTAAATGCATGCATTGTGCGTGAACAAAACGGTTTCATCTGTGAAAGTAACACGCTGGAATCTCAATACATTTGTCTTTACACTGAGCAAAATATTTGCCACTTTGAGATATATCCTAATGAAACCCTTGATACTTGCATATATTGGGAAAGGTTGTGTTTGCATGAGAAGTTATTGTGATTCTATAGTCGTAGATAATGCTGTGGTAGATACCAGTAATCACTCTAAGGTTTGTATTTGCAATTTTAGCGAAATCTCAACCATATCACACTATCAGGTAGACCTGCACAACAGATATAAGGCCCTGGAGGCCGAAAGGCAATCGATGGATGGAAAAGGCTACAATCCCTCTCCACCAGAGATATTGGCAGGGTTGGAAAAGCCAACCCCCCCTGTATAGTGACCACAGGCAGCAGGAAGAAAAGGTGAGTTTTAGTTGTGGGTGATTTATCAATCAGTGGAACAGAGGGTCCAATATGTAGAAGGGACCCTCTTCTAAGGGAAATCTGCTGCCTTCCTGGGGCCTGGGTTAGGACATCACAAGGAGGCTTCCCAGCTTGGTTCAACCGTCAGACAATTACCGATTGCTCGTCCTATATCTGGGAGGAAAAGGAGTGGCAACGCATAGCCTGTGAGCAATCAAAAGGGACTTCAAGGATTTGTCAATTTGTCAAAGATCAACGAAACGCAACGGAAACCCCAAAACACGTCAAAAACACCCCAAAAGCGAACCGGATCAGAGGAAAAAACGTGATTTAACCCCCCAAAAACCCTTAAACCAACCTGATGTTCTCCAAAACCCACAATCCACTCCTATTTAACATAATGACCAACAAGAACCCAACAAAACACAACGGAGACCCGAAAACATGTCAAGAACAACCCCCCAAAAAACAGGACCACCGCAAAAAACAGAAGAAAACCTAAAAAAAAGAAGAAATCCTCCAAAACCACAGATTCACCCCCCCAAAATAACTTAAACTCATCTATGTTTTCAAAAACCTACAATTTACCATTTTCCACCATGATAACCAAAGAGAACCCAACAAAACCAAATGGAGACCCCCAAACACCTCATAAACTTCCCAAAAAAGAACGGGACCACTCCAAAAAACAGAAGAAAACACCCAAAAACATGACTCTGCCTCAAAAGTCCCCCTAAACGTACGTGATGTTCTCCAAAACCCACATTTTACTCTTTTCCACCATGATGACCAACAAAAACCCAACTAAAACCCAACGGAGACACCAAAACACATCAAAAGCAACCCAAAAAAGAACAGGATCATCCCAAAAAAACAGAAGAAAACCCCAAATTCCATGAATCCACCACAAAAGACCCCCTAAACCTACCTGAAGTTCTCCAAAACCCACAATGTACCATTTTCTACCACGATGACAACAGAAAACCGAATGAAACCCAACAGAGACGCCAAAACACGTCAAAAATACACCAAAAAAGAACAGGATCACCCCCAAAAAACAGAAGAAAACCCCAAATACCATAGATCCAGTCCAAACCCATCCTAAACCTACCTGATGTTCTCCAAAACCCACAATTTAAACTTTTCCACCATGAAGACCACAGAAAACCCAACGAAACACAACAGAGACCCCAAAACACGTCAAAAACACCCCAAACAAGAACAGGATCACCCCCCAAATCGAAAGAAAACCCCAAAAAGCACGGATCCAATCCCAAAACCACCCTAAACCTACCTGATGTTCTCCAAATCTCAAAGTCCACTCCCAACCACCATAAAACCCATTAGGAACTCAATGAAACGCAACGGAAACCCCAAAACACCTCAAAAACACCCCAAAAGAGAACCGGATCAGAAGTAAATACATGATTTAACCCCCCAAAAAACCCTTAAACCTACCTGATATTCTCCTAAATGTACAATTAACTCCCAACCACCAGTAAACGCGATGGAAACCCAACAAAACCCAACAGAGACCCCAAAGCACGTCAAAAACACCCCCAAAAACAACTGGATTAGAAGAAAAAAAAAAAACAAAAACTATGAATTTCCCCCCAAAACCAACCTAAACTCACCTTATCGTCTCCAAATCCCACATTTAACTCCCACTTAACATCATGACCAACAAGAACCCAACGAAACCCAATGAAGACCCCAAAACACATAAAAACCACCCCAAAATCTACCCAGATCCCCCCCCCAAAAAAAACCAAAATGCCATGATTTCACCCCGAAAAACCCTTAAACCTACCTGATGTTCTCCAAAACCCACAATCCACTCCTATTTAACATAATGACCAACAAGAACTCAACGGAGACCCCAAAACACGTCAAAAACACACCAAAAAAGAATGGGACCACCCCAAAAACAGAAGAAAACCCTAAAAAACAGAAGAAATCCACCAAAATCATAGATTCACCCAACAAAAAACCTTAAACTCACCTGATGTTCTATAAAATCCAAAATTTAACCTATTCAAACCATGATTAGCGCGGAAAACCAAACGAAACCCAACAGAGAACCCAAAAAACGTCAAAAACACCCCCCAAAAAAACAGGATCATCCCAAAAAAACAGAAGAAAACCCCAAAAAACATGCCTCTGCCCAAAAAGTCCCCCTAAACCTACGTGATGTTCTCCAAAACCCACAATTTACACTTTTCCACAATGATGACCAACAAGAACCCAACTAAAACACAATGGAGACCCCAAAACACGTCAAAAAAAAACCAAAAAAGAACAAGATCATTCCCAAAAAACAGAAGAAAAGCCCAAATACAATTGATCCACCCCAAAACCAACCTAAACCTACCTGATCTCCAAAACCCACATTTTACATTTTTCCATCATCATGACCACGGAAAACCGAACAAAACCCAACGGAGAGCCCAAAACACCTCAAAAATTTCCCAAAAAAGAACGGGACCACCCCAAGAAACAGAAGGAAACACCAAAAAACATGACTCTGCCCTAAAGTCCCCCTAAACCTACCTGATGTTCTCCAAAACCCCACAATTTACACTTTTCCACCATGATGACCAACAAGAACCCAACTAAAACCCAACGGAGAACCCCAAACACCTCAAAAACTTCCTAAAAAAAAACGGGACAACACAAAAAAAAAACAGAAGAAAACACCAAAAAACATGACTCTGGCCCAAAAGTCCCCCTAAACCTACCTGATGTTCACCAAATCCCAAAGTCCACTCCCAACCACCATAAAACCCATTAGGAACTCAACGAAATGCAACGGAAACCCCAAAACACCTCAAAAACTCTCAAAAAGCGAACCGGATCAGAAGAGAAATCGTGATTTAAACCCCCCAAATCCCTTAAACCTACCTGATGTTCTCCTAAATGTACAATCCACACCCAACCACTATAAGACCCATTAGGAAATCAACGAAACAAAACGGAAACCTCAAAACACGTCAGAAACAGGTCAAAGAAGAACACGATCAGAACAACAACAAAAAAAAACTATGTATTTCCCCCCAAAACCACCCTAAACTCACCTGATCTTCTTCAAATCCCACAATCCACTCCCATTTACCTTAACGACCAACGAGAACCCAACAAAACCCAACGGAGACCCCAATAACGTCAAAAACACCCCAAAAAAGAACTGGTTCAACCCCAAAAACGAAAGAAAACACCAAAAGCCATAGATCCACACCAAAAATCCCCCTAAATCTACCTGATGTTCTCCAAAACCCACAATTTACACTTTTTCACCACGATGACCAACAAGAACCCAACAAAACCCAACGGAGACCCCAAAACACGTTAAAAACAACACAAAAAAGAACAGGATCACACCAAAAAAAAAAAAAAAAAACAAACAAAAAAACAAATACCATGAATCCACCCCAAAAGTCCCCCTAAACCTACCTGAAGTTCTTCAAAACCCACAATTTACCCTTTTCCACCATGATGCCAACGGAAAACCCAATGAAACCCAACGGAGACCCCAAAACATGTCAAAAACACCCCAAACAAGAACGGAATCACCCCCAAAACTGGATGAAAATCCCCGGAAAGCATGGATCCAATCCCCAAACCACCCTAAACCTACCTGGTGTTCTCCAAAACCCACAATTTACACTTTTCCACCATGATGACCATGGAAAACCCAACGAAACCCGACGGAGAAACCAAAACACGTCTAAAAAAAGAACAAAAAAGAAAGGGATCACACCCAATATTGGAAGAAAAACCCTCAAAATCATAGATCCACACCAAAACCACCCTAAACCTACCCAATGTTCTCCAAAACCCACAATTTAAAATTGTCCACCATAATGACCACGGAAAACTCAATGAAACCCAACGGAGACCCAAAAACACGTCAAAAACACCCCAAACAAGAACGGGATCACCCCCAAAACTGGAAGAAAATCCCCCAAAACCATAGATCCACCCCAAAATCACCCTTAACCTACCTGATGTTCTCCAAATCCCAAAGTCCACTCCCAACCACCATAAAACCCATTAGGAACTCAACGAAACGCAATGGAATCTCAAAAACACATCAAAAACACCCCACCAAAAAAATGGATCAGAAAAAAAAAAAAAAGACATATGAATTTCCCCCCAAAACCACCCTAAACTCACCTAAACTTCTCCAAAAGCCACAATCAACATTAATTTACCTTAATGACCAACGAGAACCCAACAAAACCAAACGGAGAACCACAAACACCTCAAAAACTTCCGAAAAAAGAACGGGACAACACCAAAAAACAGAAGAAAACACCAAAAAACATGACTCTGCCCCAAAAGTCCCCCTAAACCTACGTGATGTCCTCCAAAACCCACAATTTACACTTTTCCACCATGATGACCAACAAGAACCCAACTAAAACCCAACGGAGAACCCAAAACACGTCAAAAACACCCCAAACAAGAACGGCATCACCCCCAAAACTGGAAGAAAATCCCCAAAAAGCACGGATCCAATCCCAAAAACACCTTAAACCTACCTGATGTTCTCCAAATCCCAAAGTACACTCCCAACCACCATAAAACCCATTAGGAACTCAATGAAACGGAATTGAAACACCAAAACACGTCAGAAACACCCCAAAAAAGAACAGGATCAGAAGAAAAAAAAAAAAAAAAAAGTATGAATTTCCCACCAAAACAATCCTAAACTCACCTGATATTCTTCAAAACCCACAATACACTCCCATTTTCCTTAACGACCAACTAGAACCCAACAAAACCCAATGGAGACCCCAATAACTTCTAAAACACCCAAAAAAAAGAACTGGTTCAACCCCAAAAACGAAAGAAAACACCAAAAGCCATAGATCCACACCAAAAATCCCCCTAAATCTACCTGATGTTCTCCAAAACCCACAATTTACACTTTTTCACCATGATGACCAACAAGAACCCAACAAAACCCAACGGAGATCCAAAGCACATCAAAAACAACCCAAAAGAGAACAGTATCACCCCAAAAAAAAAACAGAAGAAAAGCCCAAATACCATGAATCCACCCCAAAAGACTCCCTAAACCTACCTGAAGTTCTTCAAAACCCACAATTTACCCCTTTCCACTATGATGCCAACGGAAAACCCAAAAAAAGCCAACGGAGAAACCAAAAAAAGTCAAAAAAAAAAAAAAAAAGAAATGGATCACCCCCAAAATTGGAAGAAAATCCCTCAAAATCATAGATCCACACCAAAAATCCCCCTAAACCTACCCGATGTTCTCCAAAACCCACAATTTAAAATTTTCCACAATAATGACCACGGAAAACCCAACGAAACCCAACGGAGACCCCAAAACACGTCAAAAACACCCCAAACAAGAACGGAATCACCCCCAAAACTGGAAGAAAATCCCCCAAAACCAAGGATCCATTTCCAAAACCACCCTAAACCTACCTGATGTTCTCCAAATCCCAAAGTCCACTCCCAACCACCATAAAACCCATTAGGAACTCAACAAAACGCAATGGAATCTCAAAAATGGAAACGCAATGGAATCTCAAACCCGACGGAGAAACCAAAACAAGTCGAAAAAAAGAACAAAAAAGAAAAGGATCACCCCCAAAATTGAAGAAAAACCCTCAAAATCATAGATCCACACCAAAACCACCCTAAACCTACCCGATGTTCTCCAAAACCCACAATTTAAACTTTTCCACCATTATGACCTACGAAACCCAACAAAACCCAACGGAGACACAAAAACACGTCAAAAACAACTCAAAAATGAATAAGATCACCCCCAAAAAACAGAAGAAAACCCCAAAAACCATGAATCTGCCCCAAAAGTCCCCCCTAAACCTACCTGATGTTCTCCAAAACCCACAATTTACACTTTTCCACTATGATGACTATGGAAAACCCAACGAAACCCAACGGAGACCCCAAAACACGTCAAAAACAACCAAAAAAACATATGGATCAGAAGAAAACACAGAAGAAAACCCCAAAAACCATGAATCTGCCCCAAAAGTCCCCATAAACCTACCTGATGATCTCCAAAACACACAATTTACACTTTTCCACCATGATGACCACGGAAAACCCAACGAAACCCGACGGAGAAACAAAAACACTTCCAAAAAAAGAACAAAAAAGAAAGGGATCACCCCCAATATTGGAAAAAAACCCTCAAAATCATAGATCCACACCAAAACCACCCTAAACCTACCCGATGTTCTCCAAAACCCACAATTTAAACTTTTCCACCGTAATGACCACGGAAAACCCAATGAAACCCAACGGAGACCCCAAAACACGTCAAAAACACCCCAAAAAAGAACGGAATCACCCCCAAAACTGGAAGAAAATCCTCAAAAACCAAGGATCCAATTCCAAAACCACCCTAAACCTACCTGATGTTCTCCAAATCCCAAAGTCCACTCCCAACCACCATAAAACCCATTAGGAACTCAACGAAACGCAACGGAAACGCCAAAACACCTCAAGAACACCCCAAACAAGAACCGGATCAGAAGAAAATATGTCATTTAACCCCAAAAAAACCTTAAACCTACCTGATGTTCTCCTAAATGTACAATCCACTCCCAAACACTATAACGCCCATTAGGAACCCAACGAAACCCATCGGGGACCCCAAAACAAGTAAAAAAAAAAAAACAAAACAAGAACGGGATAACCCCTAAAAACGAAAGAATACCCCAAAAGCCATCGATCCACATCAAAAGTCCCCCTAAACCTAACTGATGGTCCCCAAAACCCACAATTTACCCTTTTCCACCATGATGACCAACATGAACCAAACGAAAACCCAAAGGAGACCACAAAACACGTCAAAAACACCCCAAAAAAGAACGGGATCACCTCCAAAACTGAAAGAAAATCCCCCCAAATCACGGATCCAATCCCAAAACCACCCTAAACCTACCTAACGTTCTCCAAAACACAAAATTTACACTTTTCCAACATGATGACAATGGAAAACCCAACGCAACACAACGGAGACCGCAAAACACGTCAAAAACACTCCCAAAAAGAACGGCATCAACCCCAAAACCGAAAGAAAAACCTAAAAGCCATTGATCCAACACAAAAGTCCTCCTAAACCTACCTGATGTCCTCCAAAACCCACAATTTACACTTTTTCACAATGATGACCAACGACAACCCAACAAAACACAACGGAGACCCCATAACATGTCAAAAACACCCCAAAAAAGAATGGTACCACTCCAAAACCAGAAGAAAACGCTAAAAGAAAACAGAAGAATTCCCCAAAAACCAAAGATTCACCCCCTAAAAAAACTTAAACTCACCTGATGTTCTCCAAAACCCACAATTTACACTTTTCCACCATGATGACCACTGAGAACCCAACAAAACCCAACGGAGACCCCATAACACGTCAAAAACACCCCAAAAAAGAACGGAATCACCCCCAAAACTGGAAGGAAATCCCCAAAAACCAAGGATCCAATTCCAAAACCACCCTAAACCTACCTGATGTTCTCCAAATCTCAAAGTCCACTCCCAACCACCATAAAACCCATTAGGAACTCAACGAAACGCAACGGAAACGCCAAAACACCTCAAAAACACCCCAAACAAGAACGGAATCACCCCCAAAACTGGAAGAAAATCCCCCAAAACCAAGGATCCATTTCCAAAACCACCCTAAACCTACCTGATGTTCTCCAAATCCCAAAGTCCACTCCCAACCACCATAAAACCCATTAGGAACTCAACAAAACGCAATGGAATCTCAAAAATGGAAACGCAATGGAATCTCAAACCCGACGGAGAAACCAAAACAAGTCGAAAAAAAGAACAAAAAAGAAAAGGATCACCCCCAAAATTGAAGAAAAACCCTCAAAATCATAGATCCACACCAAAACCACCCTAAACCTACCCGATGTTCTCCAAAACCCACAATTTACACTTTTCCACCATTATGACCTACGAAACCCAACAAAACCCAACAGAGACACAAAAACACGTCAAAAACAACTCAAAAATGAATAAGATCACCCCCAAAAAACAGAAGAAAACCCCCAAAACCATGAATCTGCCCCAAAAGTCCCCCCTAAACCTACCTGATATTCTCCAAAACCCACAATTTACACTTTTCCACTATGATGACTATGGAAAACGCAACGAAACCCAACGGAGACCCCAAAACACGTCAAAAACAACCAAAAAAACATATGGATCAGAAGAAAACACAGAAGAAAACCCCAAAACCCATGAATCTGCCCCAAAAGTCCCCATAAACCTACCTGATGATCTCCAAAACCCACAATTTACACTTTTCCACCATGATGACCACGGAAAACCCAACGAAACCCGACGGAGAAACCAGAACACGTCCAAAAAAAGAACAAAAAAGAAAGGGATCACCCCCAATATTGGAAAAAAACCCTCAAAATCATAGATCCACACCAAAACCACCCTAAACCTACCCGATGTTCTCCAAAACCCACAATTTAAACTTTTCCACCGTAATGACCACGGAAAACCCAACGAAACCCAACGGAGACCCCAAAACACGTCAAAAACACCCCAAACAAGAACGGAATCACCCCCAAAACTGGAAGAAAATCCCCAAAAACCAAGGATCCAATTCCAAAACCACTCTAAACCTACCTGATGTTCTCCAAATCTCAAAGTCCACTCCCAACCACAATAAAACCCATTAGGAACTCAACGAAACGCAACGGAAACGCCAAAACACCTCAAAAACACCCCAAACAAGAACCGGATCAGAAGAAAATATGTCATTTAACCCCAAAAAAACCCTTAAACCTACCTGATGTTCTCCTAAATGTACAATCCACTCCCAACCACTATAACACCCATTAGGAACCCAACGAAACCCATCGGGGACCCCAAAACAAGTAAAAAAAAAAAAACAAAACAAGAACGGGATAACCCCTAAAAACGAAAGAATACCCCAAAAGCCATCGATCCACACCAAAAGTCCCCCTAAACCTAACTGATGGTCCCCAAAACCCACAATTTACACTTTTCCGCCATGATGACCAACATGAACCAAACGAAAACCCAAAGGAGACCACAAAACACGTCAAAAACACCCCAAAAAAGAACGGGATCACCTCCAAAACTGAAAGAAAATCCCCCAAAATCACGGATCCAATCCCAAAACCACCCTAAACCTACCTAACGTTCTCCAAAACACAAAATTTACACTTTTCCAACATGATGACAATGGAAAACCCAACGCAACACAACGGAGACCGCAAAACACGTCAAAAACACCCCAAAGAAGAACGGCATCAACCCCAAAACCGAAAGAAAAACCTAAAAGCCATTGATCCAACACAAAAGTCCTCCTAAACCTAACTGATGTCCTCCAAAACCCACAATTTACACTTTTTCACCATGATGACCAACGAGAACCCAACAAAACACAACGGAGACCCCAAAACATGTCAAAAACACCCCAAAAAAGAATGGTACCACTCCAAAACCAGAAGAAAACGCTAAAAGAAAACAGAAGAATTCCCCAAAAACCAAAGATTCACCTCCTAAAAAAACTTAAACTCACCTGATGTTCTCCAAAACCCACAATTTACACTTTTCCACCATGAGGACCACTGAGAACCCAACAAAACCCAACGGAGACCCCATAACACGTCAAAAACACCCCAAAAAAGAACGGAATCACCCCCAAAACTGGAAGGAAATCCCCAAAAACCAAGGATCCAATTCCAAAACCACCCTAAACCTACCTGATGTTCTCCAAATCTCAAAGTCCACTCCCAACCACCATAAAACCCATTAGGAACTCAACGAAACGCAACGGAAACGCCAAAACACCTCAAAAACACCCCAAACAAGAACGGAATCACCCCCAAAACTGGAAGAAAATCCCCCAAAACCAAGGATCCATTTCCAAAACCACCCTAAACCTACCTGATGTTCTCCAAATCCCAAAGTCCACTCCCAACCACCATAAAACCCATTAGGAACTCAACAAAACGCAATGGAATCTCAAAAATGGAAACGCAATGGAATCTCAAACCCGACGGAGAAACCAAAACAAGTCGAAAAAAAGAACAAAAAAGAAAAGGATCACCCCCAAAATTGAAGAAAAACCCTCAAAATCATAGATCCACACCAAAACCACCCTAAACCTACCCGATGTTCTCCAAAACCCACAATTTAAACTTTTCCACCATTATGACCTACGAAACCCAACAAAACCCAACGGAGACACAAAAACACGTCAAAAACAACTCAAAAATGAATAAGATCACCCCCAAAAAACAGAAGAAAACCCCCAAAACCATGAATCTGCCCCAAAAGTCCCCCCTAAACCTACCTGATGTTCTCCAAAACCCACAATTTACACTTTTCCACTATGATGACTATGGAAAACCCAACGAAACCCAACGGAGACCCCAAAACACGTCAAAAACAACCAAAAAAACATATGGATCAGAAGAAAACACAGAAGAAAACCCCAAAAACCATGAATCTGCCCCAAAAGTCCCCATAAACCTACCTGATGATCTCCAAAACACACAATTTACACTTTTCCACCATGATGACCACGGAAAACCCAACGAAACCCGACGGAGAAACCAAAACACGTCCAAAAAAAGAACAAAAAAGAAAGGGATCACCCCCAATATTGGAAAAAAACCCTCAAAATCATAGATCCACACCAAAACCACCCTAAACCTACCCGATGTTCTCCAAAACCCACAATTTAAACTTTTCCACCGTAATGACCACGGAAAACCCAACGAAACCCAACGGAGACCCCAAAACACGTCAAAAACACCCCAAACAAGAACGGAATCACCCCCAAAACTGGAAGAAAATCCCCAAAAAACAAGGATCCAATTCCAAAACCACCCTAAACCTACCTGATGTTCTCCAAATCTCAAAGTCCACTCCCAACCACCATAAAACCCATTAGGAACTCAACGAAACGCAACGGAAACGCCAAAACACCTCAAAAACACCCCAAACAAGAACCGGATCAGAAGAAAATATGTCATTTAACCCCAAAAAAACCCTTAAACCTACCTGATGTTCTCCTAAATGTACAATCCACTCCCAACCACTATAACGCCCATTAGGAACCCAACGAAACCCATCAGGGACCCCAAAACAAGTCAAAAAAAAAAACAAAACAAGAACGGGATAACCCCTAAAAACGAAAGAATACCCCAAAAGCCATCGATCCACACCAAAAGTCCCCCTAAACCTAACTGATAATCCCCAAAACCCACAATTTACCCTTTTCCACCATGATGACCAACATGAACCAAACGAAAACCCAAAGGAGACCACAAAACACGTCAAAAACACCCCAAAAAAGAACGGGATCACCTCCAAAACTGAAAGAAAATCCCCCAAAATCACGGATCTAATCCCAAAACCACCCTAAACCTACCTAACGTTCTCCAAAACACAAAATTTACACTTTTCCAACATGATGACAATGGAAAACCCAACGAAACACAACGGAGACCGCACAACACGTCAAAAACACCCCAAAAAAGAACGGCATCAACCCCAAAACCGAAAGAAAAACCTAAAAGCCATTGATCCAACACAAAAGTCCCCCTAAACCTACCTGATGTTCTCCAAAACCCACAATTTACACTTTTTCACCATGATGACCAAGGAGAACCCAACAAAACACAACGGAGACCCCATAACATGTCAAAAACACCCCAAAAAAGAATGGTACCACTCCAAAACCAGAAGAAAACGCTAAAAGAAAACAGAAGAATTCCCCAAAAACCAAAGATTCACCTCCTAAAAAAACTTAAACTCACCTGATGTTCTCCAAAACCCACAATTTACACTTTTCCACCATGATGACCACTGAGAACCCAACAAAACCCAACGGAGACCCCATAACACATCAAAAACACACCAAAAAAGAACGGAATCACCCCCAAAACTGGAAGGAAATCCCCAAAAACCAAGGATCCAATTCCAAAACCACCCTAAACCTACCTGATGTTCTCCAAATCTCAAAGTCCACTCCCAACCACCATAAAACCCATTAGGAACTCAACGAAACGCAACGGAAACGCCAAAACACCTCAAAAACACCCCAAACAAGAACGGGATCACCCCCAAAAAAGAAAGAAAACCCCAAAAGACATTGATCCACCCCAAAAGTCCCCCTAAACCTACCTGAAGTTCTCCAAAACCCACAATTTACACTTTTCCAACATGATGACCAACAAGAACCCAACGAAACACAACAGAGACCCCAAAACAAGTCAAAAACACGCAAAGCAAGAACGGGATAGCACCCAAGAAAGAAATAAAACCCCCAAAAATATAGATCCACCCCAAAACCACCCTAAACATACCTGATGTTCTCCAAAACCCACAATTTAACCTTTTCCACAATGATGACCATGGAAAACCTACGAAACACAACGGAGACCCCAAAACACCTCAAAAACACCCCAAACAAGAACGGAATCACCCCCAAAACTGGAAGAAAATCCCCAAAAACCAAGGATCCAATTCCAAAACCACCCTAAACTTACCTGATGTTCTCCAAAACCCACAATTTACACTTTTCCACCATTATGACCTACGAAACCCAACAAAACCCAACGGAGACCCCAAAACACGTCAAAAACAACTCAAAATTGAATAGGATCACCCCCAAAAAATAGAAGAAAACGCCAAAAACCATGAATCTGCCCCAAAAGTCCCCATAAACCTACCTGATGATCTCCAAAACACACAATTTACACTTTTCCACCATGATGACCACGGAAAACCCAACGAAACCCGACGGAGAAACCAAAACAAGTCCAAAAAAAGAACAAAAAAGAAAAGGATCACCCCCAAAATTGAAGAAAAACCCTCAAAATCATAGATCCACACCAAAACCACCCTAAACCTACCCGATGTTCTCCAAAACCCACAATTTAAACTTTTCCACCATAATGACCACGGAAAACCCAACGAAACCCAACGGAGACCCCAAAACACATCAAAAACATCCCAAACAAGAACGGAATCACCCCCAAAACTGGAAGAAAATCCCCAAAAACCAAGGATCCAATTCCAAAACCACCCTAAACCTACCTGATGTTCTCCAAATCTCAAAGTCCACTCCCAACCACCATAAAACCCATTAGGAACTCAACGAAACGCAACGGAAATGCCAAAACACCTCAAAAACACCCCAAACAAGAACGGGATCACCCACAAAAAAAGAAAGAAAACCCCAAAAGACATTGATCCACCCCAAAAGTCCCCCTAAACCTACCTGAAGTTCTCCAAAACCCACAATTTACACTTTTCCACCATTATGACCTACGAAACCCAACAAAACCCAACGGAGACACAAAAACACGTCAAAAACAACTCAAAAATGAATAAGATCACCCCCAAAAAACAGAAGAAAACCCCAAAAACCATGAATCTGCCCCAAAAGTCCCCCCTAAACCTACCTGATGTTCTCCAAAACCCACAATTTACACTTTTCCACTATGATGACTATGGAAAACCCAACGAAACCCAACGGAGACCCCAAAACACGTCAAAAACAACCAAAAAAACATATGGATCAGAAGAAAACACAGAAGAAAACCCCAAAAACCATAAATCTGCCCCAAAAGTCCCCATAAACCTACCTGATGATCTCCAAAACACACAATTTACACTTTTCCACCATGATGACCACGGAAAACCCAACGAAACCCGACGGAGAAACCAAAACACGTCCAAAAAAAGAACAAAAAAGAAAGGGATCACCCCCAATATTGGAAAAAAACCCTCAAAATCATAGATCCACACCAAAACCACCCTAAACCTACCCGATGTTCTCCAAAACCCACAATTTAAACTTTTCCACCGTAATGACCACGGAAAACCCAACGAAACCCAACGGAGACCCCAAAACACGTCAAAAACACCCCAAACAAGAACGGAATCACCCCCAAAACTGGAAGAAAATCCCCCAAAACCAAGGATCCAATTCCAAAACCACTCTAAACCTACCTGATGTTCTCCAAATCTCAAAGTCCACTCCCAACCACCATAAAACCCATTAGGAACTCAACGAAACGCAACGGAAACGCCAAAACACCTCAAAAACACCCCAAACAAGAACCGGATCAGAAGAAAATATGTCATTTAACCCCAAAAAAACCCTTAAACCTACCTGATGTTCTCCTAAATGTACAATCCACTCCCAACCACTATAACGCCCATTAGGAACCCAACGAAACCCATCGGGGACCCCAAAACAAGTAAAAAAAAAAAAAACAAAACAAGAACGGGATAACCCCTAAAAACGAAAGAATACCCCAAAAGCCATCGATCCACACCAAAAGTCCCCCTAAACCTAACTGATGGTCCCCAAAACCCACAATTTACACTTTTCCGCCATGATGACCAACATGAACCAAACGAAAACCCAAAGGAGACCACAAAACACGTCAAAAACACCCCAAAAAAGAACGGGATCACCTCCAAAACTGAAAGAAAATCCCCCAAAATCACGGATCCAATCCCAAAACCACCCTAAACCTACCTAACGTTCTCCAAAACACAAAATTTACACTTTTCCAACATGATGACAATGGAAAACCCAACGCAACACAACGGAGACCGCAAAACACGTCAAAAACACCCCAAAGAAGAACGGCATCAACCCCAAAACCGAAAGAAAAACCTAAAAGCCATTGATCCAACACAAAAGTCCTCCTAAACCTAACTGATGTCCTCCAAAACCCACAATTTACACTTTTTCACCATGATGACCAACGAGAACCCAACAAAACACAACGGAGACCCCATAACATGTCAAAAACACCCCAAAAAAGAATGGTACCACTCCAAAACCAGAAGAAAACGCTAAAAGAAAACAGAAGAATTCCCCAAAAACCAAAGATTCACCTCCTAAAAAAACTTAAACTCACCTGATGTTCTCCAAAACCCACAATTTACACTTTTCCACCATGATGACCACTGAGAACCCAACAAAACCCAACGGAGACCCCATAACACATCAAAAACACACCAAAAAAGAACGGAATCACCCCCAAAACTGGAAGGAAATCCCCAAAAACCAAGGATCCAATTCCAAAACCACCCTAAACCTACCTGATGTTCTCCAAATCTCAAAGTCCACTCCCAACCACCATAAAACCCATTAGGAACTCAACGAAACGCAACGGAAACGCCAAAACACCTCAAAAACACCCCAAACAAGAACGGGATCACCCCCAAAAAAGAAAGAAAACCCCAAAAGACATTGATCCACCCCAAAAGTCCCCCTAAACCTACCTGAAGTTCTCCAAAACCCACAATTTACACTTTTCCAACATGATGACCAACAAGAACCCAACGAAACACAACAGAGACCCCAAAACAAGTCAAAAACACGCAAAGCAAGAACGGGATAGCACCCAAGAAAGAAATAAAACCCCCAAAAATATAGATCCACCCCAAAACCACCCTAAACATACCTGATGTTCTCCAAAACCCACAATTTAACCTTTTCCACAATGATGACCATGGAAAACCTACGAAACACAACGGAGACCCCAAAACACCTCAAAAACACCCCAAACAAGAACGGAATCACCCCCAAAACTGGAAGAAAATCCCCAAAAACCAAGGATCCAATTCCAAAACCACCCTAAACTTACCTGATGTTCTCCAAAACCCACAATTTACACTTTTCCACCATTATGACCTACGAAACCCAACAAAACCCAACGGAGACCCCAAAACACGTCAAAAACAACTCAAAATTGAATAGGATCACCCCCAAAAAATAGAAGAAAACGCCAAAAACCATGAATCTGCCCCAAAAGTCCCCATAAACCTACCTGATGATCTCCAAAACACACAATTTACACTTTTCCACCATGATGACCACGGAAAACCCAACGAAACCCGACGGAGAAACCAAAACAAGTCCAAAAAAAGAACAAAAAAGAAAAGGATCACCCCCAAAATTGAAGAAAAACCCTCAAAATCATAGATCCACACCAAAACCACCCTAAACCTACCCGATGTTCTCCAAAACCCACAATTTAAACTTTTCCACCATAATGACCACGGAAAACCCAACGAAACCCAACGGAGACCCCAAAACACATCAAAAACATCCCAAACAAGAACGGAATCACCCCCAAAACTGGAAGAAAATCCCCAAAAACCAAGGATCCAATTCCAAAACCACCCTAAACCTACCTGATGTTCTCCAAAACCCACAATTTACACTTTTCCACCATTATGACCTACGAAACCCAACAAAACCCAACGGAGACACAAAAACACGTCAAAAACAACTCAAAAATGAATAAGATCACCCCCAAAAAACAGAAGAAAACCCCAAAAACCATGAATCTGCCCCAAAAGTCCCCCCTAAACCTACCTGATGTTTTCCAAAACCCACAATTTACACTTTTCCACTATGATGACTATGGAAAACCCAACGAAACCCAACGGAGACCCCAAAACACGTCAAAAACAACCAAAAAAACATATGGATCAGAAGAAAACACAGAAGAAAACCCCAAAAACCATGAATCTGCCCCAAAAGTCCCCATAAACCTACCTGATGATCTCCAAAACACACAATTTACACTTTTCCACCATGATGACCACGGAAAACCCAACGAAACCCGACGGAGAAACCAAAACACGTCCAAAAAAAGAACAAAAAAGAAAGGGATCACCCCCAATATTGGAAAAAAACCCTCAAAATCATAGATCCACACCAAAACCACCCTAAACCTACCCGATGTTCTCCAAAACCCACAATTTAAACTTTTCCACCGTAATGACCACGGAAAACCCAACGAAACCCAACGGAGACCCCAAAACACGTCAAAAACACCCCAAACAAGAACGGAATCACCCCCAAAACTGGAAGAAAATCCCCCAAAACCAAGGATCCAATTCCAAAACCACTCTAAACCTACCTGATGTTCTCCAAATCTCAAAGTCCACTCCCAACCACCATAAAACCCATTAGGAACTCAACGAAACGCAACGGAAACGCCAAAACACCTCAAAAACACCCCAAACAAGAACCGGATCAGAAGAAAATATGTCATTTAACCCCAAAAAAACCCTTAAACCTACCTGATGTTCTCCTAAATGTACAATCCACTCCCAACCACTATAACGCCCATTAGGAACCCAACGAAACCCATCGGGGACCCCAAAACAAGTAAAAAAAAAAAAAACAAAACAAGAACGGGATAACCCCTAAAAACGAAAGAATACCCCAAAAGCCATCGATCCACACCAAAAGTCCCCCTAAACCTAACTGATGGTCCCCAAAACCCACAATTTACACTTTTCCGCCATGATGACCAACATGAACCAAACGAAAACCCAAAGGAGACCACAAAACACGTCAAAAACACCCCAAAAAAGAATGGGATCACCTCCAAAACTGAAAGAAAATCCCCCAAAATCACGGATCTAATCCCAAAACCACCCTAAACCTACCTAACGTTCTCCAAAACACAAAATTTACACTTTTCCAACATGATGACAATGGAAAACCCAACGCAACACGACGGAGACCGCAAAACACGTCAAAAACACCCCAAAGAAGAACGGCATCAACCCCAAAACCGAAAGAAAAACCTAAAAGCCATTGATCCAACACAAAAGTCCTCCTAAACCTACCTGATGTCCTCCAAAACCCACAATTTACACTTTTTCACCATGATGACCAACGAGAACCCAACAAAACACAACGGAGACCCCAAAACATGTCAAAAACACCCCAAAAAAGAATGGTACCACTCCAAAAACAGAAGAAAACGCTAAAAGAAAACAGAAGAATTCCCCAAAAACCAAAGATTCACCTCCTAAAAAAACTTAAACTCACCTGATGTTCTCCAAAACCCACAATTTACACTTTTCCACCATGATGACCACTGAGAACCCAACAAAACCCAACGGAGACCCCATAACACGTCAAAAACACCCCAAACAAGAACGGAATCACCCCCAAAACAGGAAGGAAATCCCCAAAAACCAAGGATCCAATTCCAAAACCACCCTAAACCTACCTGATGTTCTCCAAATCTCAAAGTCCACTCCCAACCACCATAAAACCCATTAGGAACTCAACGAAACGCAACGGAAATGCCAAAACACCTCAAAAACACCCCAAACAAGAACGGGATCACCCACAAAAAAAGAAAGAAAACCCCAAAAGACATTGATCCACCCCAAAAGTCCCCCTAAACCTACCTGAAGTTCTCCAAAACCCACAATTTACACTTTTCCACCATGATGACCACGGAAAACCCAACGAAACCCGACGGAGAAACAAAAACACTTCCAAAAAAAGAACAAAAAAGAAAGGGATCACCCCCAATATTGGAAAAAAACCCTCAAAATCATAGATCCACACCAAAACCACCCTAAACCTACCCGATGTTCTCCAAAACCCACAATTTAAACTTTTCCACCGTAATGACCACGGAAAACCCAATGAAACCCGACGGAGACCCCAAAACACGTCAAAAACACCCCAAACAAGAACGGAATCACCCCCAAAACTGGAAGAAAATCCCCAAAAACCGAAGATCCAATTCCAAAACCACCCTAAACCTACCTGATGTTCTCCAAATCCCAAAGTCCACTCCCAACCACCATAAAACCCATTAGGAACTCAACGAAACGCAACGGAAACGCCAAAACACCTCAAAAACACCCCAAACAAGAACCGGATCAGAAGAAAATATGTCATTTAACCCCAAAAAAAACCCTTAAACCTACCTGATGTTCTCCTAAATGTACAATCCACTCCCAACCACTATAACGCCCATTAGGAACCCAACGAAACCCATCGGGGACCCCAAAACAAGTCAAAAAAAAACAAAACAAGAACGGGATAACCCCTAAAAACGAAAGAATACCCCAAAAGCCATCGATCCACACCAAAAGTCCCCCTAAACCTAACTGATGGTCCCCAAAACCCACAATTTACACTTTTCCGCCATGATGACCAACATGAACCAAACGAAAACCCAAAGGAGACCACAAAACACGTCAAAAACACCCCAAAAAAGAACGGGATCACCTCCAAAACTGAAAGAAAATCCCCCAAAATCACGGATCCAATCCCAATACCACCCTAAACCTACCTAACGTTCTCCAAAACACAAAATTTACACTTTTCCAACATGATGACAATGGAAAACCCAACGCAACACAACGGAGACTGCAAAACACGTCAAAAACACCCCAAAGAAGAACGGCATCAACCCCAAAACCGAAAGAAAAACCTAAAAGCCATTGATCCAACACAAAAGTCCCCCTAAACCTACCTGATGTCCTCCAAAACCCACAATTTACACTTTTTCACAATGATGACCAACGAGAACCCAACAAAACACAACGGAGACCACATAACATGTCAAAAACACCCCAAAAAAGAACGGAATCACCCCCAAAACTGGAAGAAAATCCCCCAAAACCAAGGATCCAATTCCAAAACCACCCTAAACCTACCTGATGTTCTCCAAATCTCAAAGTCCACTCCCAACCACCATAAAACCCATTAGGAACTCAACGAAACGCAACGGAAACGCCAAAACACCTCAAAAACACCACAAACAAGAACGGGATCACCCCCAAAAAAGAAAGAAAACCCCAAAAGACATTGATCCACCCCAAAAGTCCCCCTAAACCTACCTGAAGTTCTCCAAAACCCACAATTTACACTTTTCACACATGATGACCAACAAGAACCCAACGAAACCCAACAGAGACCCCAAAACAAGTCAAAAACACGCAAAGCAAGAACGGGATAGCACCCAAGAAAGAAATAAAACCCCCAAAAATATAGATCCACCCCAAAACCACCCTAAACATACCTGATGTTCTCCAAAACCCACAATTTAACCTTTTCCACAATGATGACCATGGAAAACCTACGAAACACAACGGAGACCCCAAAACACCTCAAAAACACCCCAAACAAGAACGGAATCACCGCCAAAACTGGAAGAAAATCCCCAAAAACCAAGGATCCAATTCCAAAACCACCCTAAACTTACCTGATGTTCTCCAAAACCCACAATTTACACTTTTCCACCATTATGACCTACGAAACCCAACAAAACCCAACGGAGACACAAAAACACGTCAAAAACAACTCAAAAATGAATAGGATCACCCCAAAAAAAACAGAAGAAAACCCCAAAAACCATGAATCTGCCCCAAAAGTCCCCATAAACCTACCTGATGATCTCCAAAACACACAATTTACACTTTTCCACTATGATGACTATGGAAATCCCAAAGAAACCCAACGGAGACCCCAAAACACGTCAAAAACACCCCAAACAAGAACGGAATCACCCCCAAAACTGGAAGAAAATCCCCAAAAACCAAAGATCCAATTCCAAAACCACCCTAAACCTACCTGATGTTCTCCAAATCCCAAAGTCCACTCCCAACCACCATAAAACCCATTAGGAACTCAACGAAACGCAACGGAAACGCCAAAACACCTCAAAAACACCCCAAACAAGAACCGGATCAGAAGAAAATATGTCATTTAACCCCAAAAAAACCCCTTAAACCTACCTGATGTTCTCCTAAATGCACAATCCACTCCCAACCACTATAACGCCCATTAGGAACCCAACGAAACCCATCGGGGACCCCAAAACAAGTCAAAAAAAAACAAAACAAGAACGGGATAACCCCTAAAAACGAAAGAATACCCCAAAAGCCATCGATCCACACCAAAAGTCCCCCTAAACCTAACTGATGGTCCCCAAAACCCACAATTTACCCTTTTCCACCATGATGACCAACATGAACCAAACGAAAACCCAAAGGAGACCACAAAACACGTCAAAAACACCCCAAAAAAGAACGGGATCACCTCCAAAACTGAAAGAAAATCCCCCAAAATCACGGATCCAATCCCAATACCACCCTAAACCTACCTAACGTTCTCCAAAACACAAAATTTACACTTTTCCAACATGATGACAATGGAAAACCCAACGCAACACAACGGAGACTGCAAAACACGTCAAAAACACCCCAAAGAAGAACGGCATCAACCCCAAAACCGAAAGAAAAACCTAAAAGCCATTGATCCAACACAAAAGTCCCCCTAAACCTACCTGATGTCCTCCAAAACCCACAATTTACACTTTTTCACAATGATGACCAACGAGAACCCAACAAAACACAACGGAGACCACATAACATGTCAAAAACACCCCAAAAAAGAACGGAATCACCCCCAAAACTGGAAGAAAATCCCCCAAAACCAAGGATCCAATTCCAAAACCACCCTAAACCTACCTGATGTTCTCCAAATCTCAAAGTCCACTCCCAACCACCATAAAACCCATTAGGAACTCAACGAAACGCAACGGAAACGCCAAAACACCTCAAAAACACCACAAACAAGAACGGGATCACCCCCAAAAAAGAAAGAAAAACCCAAAAGACATTGATCCACCCCAAAAGTCCCCCTAAACCTACCTGAAGTTCTCCAAAACCCACAATTTACACTTTTCCAACATGATGACCAACAAGAACCCAACGAAACCCAACAGAGACCCCAAAACAAGTCAAAAACACGCAAAGCAAGAACGGGATAGCACCCAAGAAAGAAATAAAACCCCCAAAAATATAGATCCACCCCAAAACCACCCTAAACATACCTGATGTTCTCCAAAACCCACAATTTAACCTTTTCCACAATGATGACCATGGAAAACCTACGAAACACAACGGAGACCCCAAAACACCTCAAAAACACCCCAAACAAGAACGGAATCACCCCCAAAACTGGAAGAAAATCCCCAAAAACCAAGGATCCAATTCCAAAACCAACCTAAACTTACCTGATGTTCTCCAAAACCCACAATTTACACTTTTCCACCATTATGACCTACGAAACCCAACAAAACCCAACGGAGACACAAAAACACGTCAAAAACAACTCAAAAATGAATAGGATCACCCCAAAAAAAACAGAAGAAAACCCCAAAAACCATGAATCTGCCCCAAAAGTCCCCCCTAAACCTACCTGATGTTCTCCAAAACCCACAATTTACCCTTTTCCACTATGATGACTATGGAAAACCCAACGAAACCCAACGGAGACCCCAAAACACGTCAAAAACAACCAAAAAAACATATGGATCAGAAGAAAACACAGAAGAAAACCCCAAAAACCATGAATCTGCCCCAAAAGTCCCCATAAACCTACCTGATGATCTCCAAAACACACAATTTACACTTTTCCACCATGATGACCACGGAAAACCCAACGAAACCCGACGGAGAAACCAAAACACTTCCAAAAAAAGAACAAAAAAGAAAGGGATCACCCCCAATATTGGAAAAAAACCCTCAAAATCATAGATCCACACCAAAACCACCCTAAACCTACCCGATGTTCTCCAAAACCCACAATTTAAACTTTTCCACCGTAATGACCACGGAAAACCCAACGAAACCCAACGGAGACCCCAAAACATGTCAAAAACACCCCAAACAAGAACGGAATCACCCCCAAAACTGGAAGAAAATCCCCAAAAACCAAGGATCCAATTCCAAAACCACCCTAAACCTACCTGATGTTCTCCAAATCCCAAAGTCCACTCCCAACCACCATAAAACCCATTAGGAACTCAATGAAACGCAACGGAAACGCCAAAACACCTCAAAAACACCCCAAAAGCGAACCGGATCAGAAGAAAATATGTCATTTAACCCCAAAAAAACCCTTAAACCTACCTGATGTTCTCCTAAATGTACAATCCACTCCCAACCACTATAACGCCCATTAGGAACCCAACGAAACCCATCGGGGACCCCAAAACAAGTCAAAAAAAAACAAAACAAGAACGGGATAACCCCTAAAAACGAAAGAATACCCCAAAAGCCATAGATCCACACCAAAAGTCCCCCTAAACCTAACTGATGGTCCCCAAAACCCACAATTTACCCTTTTCCACCATGATGACCAACATGAACCAAACGAAAACCCAAAGGAGACCACAAAACACGTCAAAAACACCCCAAAAAAGAACGGGATCACCTCCAAAACTGAAAGAAAATCCCCCAAAATCACGGATCCAATCCCAAAACCACCCTAAACCTACCTAACGTTCTCCAAAACACAAAATTTACACTTTTCCAACATGATGACAATGGAAAACCCAACGCAACACAACGGAGACCGCAAAACACGTCAAAAACACCCCAAAAAAGAACGGCATCAACCCCAAAACCGAAAGAAAAACCTAAAAGCCATTGATCCAACACAAAAGTCCCCCTAAACCTACCTGATGTCCTCCAAAACCCACAATTTACACTTTTTCAAAATGATGACCAAGAAGAACCCAACAAAACACAACGGAGACCACATAACATGTCAAAAACACCCCAAAAAAGAACGGAATCACCCCCAAAACTGGAAGAAAATCCCCAAAAACCAAAGATCCAATTCCAAAACCACCCTAAACCTACCTGATGTTCTCCAAATCCCAAAGTCCACTCCCAACCACCATAAAACCCATTAGGAACTCAACGAAACGCAACGGAAACGCCAAAACACCTCAAAAACACCCCAAACAAGAACCGGATCAGAAGAAAATATGTCATTTAACCCCAAAAAATCCCTTAAACCTACCTGATGTTCTCCTAAATGTACAATCCACTCCCAACCACTATAACGCCCATTAGGAACCCAACGAAACCCATCGGGGACCCCAAAACAAGTCAAAAAAAAAACAAAACAAGAACGGGATAACCCCTAAAAACGAAAGAATACCCCAAAAGCCATAGATCCACACCAAAAGTCCCCCTAAACCTAACTGATGGTCCCCAAAACCCACAATTTACCCTTTTCCACCATGATGACCAACATGAACCAAACGAAAACCCAAAGGAGACCACAAAACACGTCAAAAACACCCCAAAAAAGAACGGGATCACCTCCAAAACTGAAAGAAAATCCCCCAAAATCACGGATCCAATCCCAAAACCACCCTAAACCTACCTAACGTTCTCCAAAACACAAAATTTACACTTTTCCAACATGATGACAATGGAAAACCCAACGAAACACAACGGAGACCGCAAAACACGTCAAAAACACCCCAAAGAAGAACGGCATCAACCCCAAAACCGAAAGAAAAACCTAAAAGCCATTGATCCAAAACAAAAGTCCCCGTAAACCTACCTGATGTCCTCCAAAACCCACAATTTACACTTTTCCACCATGATGACCAACGAGAACCCAACAAAACACAACGGAGACCACATAACATGTCAAAAACACCCAAAAAAAAGAACGGAATCACCCCCAAAACTGGAAGAAAATCCCCAAAAACCAAGGATCCAATTCCAAAACCACCCTAAACCTACCTGATGTTCTCCAAATCCCAAAGTCCACTCCCAACCACCATAAAACCCATTAGGAACTCAACGAAACGCAACGGAAACGCCAAAACACCTCAAAAACACCCCAAACAAGAACGGGACCACCCCCAAAAAAGAAAGAAAACCCCAAAAGACATTGATCCACCCCAAAAGTCCCCCTAAACCTACCTGAAGTTCTCCAAAACCCACAATTTACACTTTTCACACATGATGACCAACAAGAACCCAACGAAACACAACAGAGACCCCAAAACAAGTCAAAAACACGCAAAGCAAGAACGGGATAGCACCCAAGAAAGAAATAAAACCCCCAAAAATATAGATCCACCCCAAAACCACCCTAAACATACCTGATGTTCTCCAAAACCCACAATTTAACCTTTTCCACAATGATGACCATGGAAAACCTACGAAACACAACGGAGACCCCAAAACACCTCAAAAACACCCCAAACAAGAACGGAATCACCCCCAAAACTGGAAGAAAATCCCCAAAAACCAAGGATCCAATTCCAAAACCACCCTAAACTTACCTGATGTTCTCCAAAACCCACAATTTAAACTTTTCCACCATTATGACCTACGAAACCCAACAAAACCCAACGGAGACACAAAAACACGTCAAAAACAACTCAAAAATGAATAGGATCACCCCAAAAAAAACAGAAGAAAACCCCAAAAACCATGAATCTGCCCCAAAAGTCCCCCCTAAACCTACCTGATGTTCTCCAAAACCCACAATTTACCCTTTTCCACTATGATGACTATGGAAAACCCAACGAAACCCAACGGAGACCCCAAAACACGTCAAAAACAACCAAAAAAACATATGGATCAGAAGAAAACACAGAAGAAAACCCCAAAAACCATGAATCTGCCCCAAAAGTCCCCATAAACCTACCTGATGATCTCCAAAACACACAATTTACACTTTTCCACCATGATGACCACGGAAAACCCAACGAAACCCGACGGAGAAACCAAAACACTTCCAAAAAAAGAACAAAAAAGAAAGGGATCACCCCCAATATTGGAAAAAAACCCTCAAAATCATAGATCCACACCAAAACCACCCTAAACCTACCCGATGTTCTCCAAAACCCACAATTTAAACTTTTCCACCGTAATGACCACGGAAAACCCAACGAAACCCAACGGAGACCGCAAAACACGTCAAAAACACCCCAAACAAGAACGGAATCACCCCCAAAACTGGAAGAAAATCCCCAAAAACCGAAGATCCAATTCCAAAACCACCCTAAACCTACCTGATGTTCTCCAAATCCCAAAGTCCACTCCCAACCACCATAAAACCCATTAGGAACTCAACAAAACGCAACGGAAACGCCAAAACACCTCAAAAACACCCCAAAAGCGAACCGGATCAGAAGAAAATATGTCATTTAACCCCAAAAAAACCCTTAAACCTACCTGATGTTCTCCTAAATGTACAATCCACTCCCAACCACTATAACGCCCATTAGGAACCCAACGAAACCAATCGGGGACCCCAAAACAAGTCAAAAAAAAACAAAACAAGAACGGGATAACCCCTAAAAACGAAAGAATACCCCAAAAGCCATAGATCCACACCAAAACTCCCCCTAAACCTAACTGATGGTCCCCAAAACCCACAATTTACTCTTTTCCAACATGATGACCAACATGAACCAAACGAAAACCCAAAGGAGACCACAAAACACGTCAAAAACACCCCAAAAAAGAACGGCATCAACCCCAAAACCGAAAGAAAAACCTAAAAGCCATTGATGCAACACAAAAGTCCCCCTAAACCTACCTGATGTCCTCCAAAACCCACAATTTACACTTTTTCACAATGATGACCAACGAGAACCCAACAAAACACAACGGAGACCACATAACATGTCAAAAACACCCCAAAAAAGAACGGAATCACCCCCAAAACTGGAAGAAAATCCCCCAAAACCAAGGATCCAATTCCAAAACCACCCTAAACCTACCTGATGTTCTCCAAATCTCAAAGTCCACTCCCAACCACCATAAAACCCATTAGGAACTCAACGAAACGCAACGGAAACGCCAAAACACCTCAAAAACACCCCAAACAAGAACGGGATCACCCCCAAAAAAGAAAGAAAAACCCAAAAGACATTGATCCACCCCAAAAGTCCCCCTAAACCTACCTGAAGTTCTCCAAAACCCACAATTTACACTTTTCACACATGATGACCAACAAGAACCCAACGAAACACAACAGAGACCCCAAAACAAGTCAAAAACACGCAAAGCAAGAACGGGATAGCACCCAAGAAAGAAATAAAACCCCCAAAAATATAGATCCACCCCAAAACCACCCTAAACATACCTGATGTTCTCCAAAACCCACAATTTAACCTTTTCCACAATGATGACCATGGAAAACCTACGAAACACAACGGAGACCCCAAAACACCTCAAAAACACCCCAAACAAGAACGGGATCACCTAAAAAAAGAAAGAAAATGCCAAAAAACATAGATCCACCCCAAAATCACACTAAACCTACCTGATGTTCTCCAAAACCCACAATTTACACTTTTCCACCATTATGACCTACGAAACCCAACAAAACCCAACGGAGACACAAAAACACGTCAAAAACAACTCAAAAATGAATAGGATCACCCCAAAAAAACAGAAGAAAACCCCAAAAACCATGAATCTGCCCCAAAAGTCCCCCTAAACCTACCTGATGTTCTCCAAAACCCACAATTTACCCTTTTCCACTATGATGACTATGGAAAACCCAACGAAACCCAACGGAGACCCCAAAACACGTCAAAAACAACCAAAAAAACATATGGATCAGAAGAAAACACAGAAGAAAACCCCAAAAACCATGAATCTGCCCCAAAAGTCCCCATAAACCTACCTGATGATCTCCAAAACACACAATTTACACTTTTCCACCATGAGGACCACGGAAAACCCAACGAAACCTGACGGAGAAACCAAAACAAGTCCAAAAAAAGAACAAAAAAGAAAAGGATAACCCCCAAAATTGGAAGAAAAACCCTCAAAATCATAGATCCACACCAAAACCACCCTAAACCTACCCGATGATCTCCAAAACACACAATTTAAAATTTTCCACCATAATGACCACGGAAAACCCAACGAAACCCAACGGAGACCCCAAAACACGTCAAAAAACACACCAAACAAGAACGGAATCACCCCCAAAACTGGAAGAAAATCCCCAAAAACCAAAGATCCAATTCCAAAACCACCCTAAACCTACCTGATGTTCTCCAAATCTCAAAGTCCACTCCCAACCACCATAAAACCCATTCGGAACTCAACAAAACGCAACGGAAACGCAAAACACCTCAGAAACACAACCAAAGCGAACCGGATCAGAAGAAAATATGTCATTTAACCCCAAAAAATCCCTTAAACCTACCTGATGTTCTCCTAAATGTACAATCCACTCCCAACCACTATAACGCCCATTAGGAACCCAACGAAACCCATCGGGGACCCCAAAACAAGTAAAAAAAAAAAAAACAAAACAAGAACGGGATAACCCCTAAAAACGAAAGAATACCCCAAAAGCCATAGATCCACACCAAAAGTCCCCCTAAACCTAACTGATGGTCCCCAAAACCCACAATTTACCCTTTTCCACCATGATGACCAACATGAACCAAACGAAAACCCAAAGGAGACCACAAAACACGTCAAAAACACCCCAAAAAAGAACAGGATCACCTCCAAAACTGAAAGAAAATCCCCAAAAATCACGGATCCAATCCCAAAACCACCCTAAACCTACCTAACGTTCTCCAAAACACAAAATTTACACTTTTCCAACATGATGACAATGGAAAACCCAACGAAACAAAACGGAGACCGCAAAACATGTCAAAAACAACCCCAAAAAGAACGGCATCAACCCCAAAACCGAAAGAAAAACCTAAAAGCCATTGATCCAACAAAAAAGTCCCCCTAAACCTACCTGATGTCCTCCAAAACCCACAATTTACACTTTTTCACCATGATGACCAATGAGAACCCAACAAAACACAACGGAGACCCGATAACACGCCAGAAAAACCCCAAAAAAGAACAGGATCACCCCAAAAAACAGAAGAAGAGCCCAAATACCATGAATCCACCTCAAAAGTCCCCCTAAACCTACCTGATGTTCTCCAAAACCCACAATTTACACTTTTCCACCATGATGCCAACGGAAAACCCAACGACACCCAACGGAGACCCCAAAACACGTCAAAAACACACCAAAAAACATATGGATCAGAAGAAAACAAAAGAAGAAGAAAACCCCAAAAACCATGAATCTGCCCCAAAAGTCCCTATAAACCAACCTGATGTTCTCCAAAACAGACAATTTACACTTTTCCACCATGATGACCACGGAAAACCCAACGAAACCCAACGGAGACCCCAAAACACGTCAAAAACACCCCAAACAAGAACGGAATCACCCCCAAAACTGGAAGAAAATCCCCAAAAACCAAGGATCCAATTCCAAAGCCACCTTAAACCTACCTGATGTGATCCAAATCCCAAAGTCCACTCCCAAACACCATAAAACCCATTAGGAATTCAACGAAACGCAATGGAAACCCAAAAACACCTCAAAAACACCCCAAACAAGAACGGGATCACCCCCAAAAAAGAAAGAAAACCCCAAAAGACATTGATCCACCCCAAAAGTCCCCCTAAACCTACCTGAAGTTCTCCAAAACCCACAATTTACACTTTTCCACCATGATGCCAACGGAAAATCCAACGAAACCCAACGGAGAACCCAAAACACGTAAAAAAAAAAAAAAAAAAAAAAAAAAAAAAAAAAAGAAAGAAAGAAAGAAAGAAAGGGATCACCCCCAAAATTGGAAGAAAATCCCTCAAAATCATAGATCCACCCCCAAACCACCCTAAACCTACCTGACGTTCTCCAAAACCCACAATTTAAACTTTTCCACTATAATGACCACAGAAAACCCAACGAAACCCAATCGAGACCCGAAAACACGTCAAAAACACCCCAAACAAGAACGGAATCACCCCCCAAACTGGAAGAAAATCCCCAAAAAACAAGGATCCAATTCCAAAACCACCCTAAACCTACCTGATGTTCTCCAAAACCCACAATTTAAACTTTTCCACCATTATGACCTACGAAACCCAATAAAACCCAACGGAGACACAAAAACACGTCAAAAACAACTCAAAAATGAATAAGATCACCCCAAAAAAACAGAAGAAAACCCCAAAAACCATGAATCTGCCCCAAAAGTCCCCCCTAAACCTACCTGATGTTCTCCAAAACCCACAATTTAAACTTTTCCACCCTAATGACCACGGAAAACCCAACGAAACCCAACGGAGACCCGAAAACACGTCAAAAACACCCCAAACAAGAACGGAATCACCCCCAAAACTGGAAGAAAATCCCCAAAAACCAAAGATCCAATTCCAAAACCACCCTAAACCTACCTGATGTTCTCCAAAACCCACAATTTACACTTTTCCACCATTATGACGTACGAAACCCAACGAAACCCAACGGAGACACAAAAACACGTCAAAAACAACTCAAAAATGAATAGGATCACCCCCCAAAAAACAGAAGAAAACCCCAAATACCATGAATCCGCCCCAAAAGTCCCCCCTAAACCTACCTGATGATCTCCAAAACACACAATTTACCCTTTTCCACCATGATGACCATGGAAAACCCAACGAAACCCGACGGAGAAACCAAAACACGTCAAAAACACCTAAAAAAACATATGGATCAGAAGAAAAAACAGAAGAAAACCCCAAACACCATGAATCTGCCCCAAAAGTCCCCCTAAACCTACCTGATGATCTCCAAAACACACAATTTACCCTTTTCCACCATGATGACCATGGAAAACCCAACGAAACCCGACGGAGAAACCAAAACACGTCAAAAACACCTAAAAAAACATATGGATCAGAAGAAAAAACAGAAGAAAACCCCAAAACCCATGAATCTGCCCCAAAAGTCCCCATAAACCTACCTGATGTTCTCCAAAACACACAATTTACACTTTTCCACCATGATGACCATGGAAAACCCAACGAAACCCAACGGAGAAACCAAAACACTTCCAAAAGAAGAACAAAAAAGAAAGGGATCACCCCCAAAATTGAAGAAAAACCCTCAAAATCATAGATCCACACCAAAACCACCCTAAACCTACCCGATGTTCTCCAAAACCCACAATTTAAACTTTTCCACCATAATGACCACGGAAAACCCAACGAAACCCAACGGAGACCCCAAAACACGTCAAAAACACCCCAAACAAGAACGGCATCAACCCCAAAACCGAAAGAAAAACCTAAGAGCCATTGATCCAACACAAAAGTCCCCCTAAACCTACCTGATGATCTCCAAAACCCACAATTTACACTTTTTCACCATGATGACCAACGAGAACCCAACAAAACACAACGGAGACCCCAAAACATGTCAAAAACACCCCCAAAAAAATGGTACCACTCCAAAAACAGAAGAAAACGCTAAAAGAAAACAGAAGAATTCCCCAAAAACCAAAGATTCACCCCCCAAAAAAAGTTAAACTCACCTGATGTTCTCCAAAACCCACAATTTACACTTTTCCACCATGATGCCAACGGAAAGCCCAACGAAACCCAACGGAGACCCCAAAACACGTCAAAAACACCCCAAAAAACATAGAATCATAGAATCATAGAATATCCTGAGTTGGAAGGGACCCTTAAGGATCATCAAGTCCAACTCTTGACACCGCACAGGTCTACCCAAAAGTTCAGACCATGTGCCTAAGTCCACAGTCCAATCTCTTCTTAAATTCAGACAGGCTCGGTGCAGTGACCACTTCCCTGGGGAGCCTGTTCCAGTGTGCAACCACCCTCTTTGTGAAGAACCCCCTCCTGACGTCCAGCCTAAATTTACCCTGCCTCAGCTTAACCCCGTTCCCACGGGTCCTGTCACTATTGTTAGTGGAGAAAAGGTCTCCTGCCTCTTGACAACCCCTTACGAGGAAGTTGTAGACTGTGATGAGGTCTCCCCTCAGCCTCCTCTTCTCCAGGCTGAACAGGCCCAGTGACCTCAGCCGTTCCTCGTACGTCTTCCCCTCCAGGCCTTTCACCATCTTCGTAGCCCTCCTCTGGACACTTTCCAACAGTTTCATGTCCTTTTTATACTGTGGTGCCCAGAACTGCACACAGTACTCGAGGTGAGGCCGCACCAGCGCAGAGTAGAGCGGGACAATCACCTCCCTTGACCTACTAGCGATGCCGTGCTTGATGCACCCCAGGACACGATTGGCCCTCTTGGCTGCCAGGGCACACTGCTGGCTCATATTCAACTTGCTGTCTACCACGACCCCCAGATCCCTCTCTTCTAGGCTGCTCTCCAGCGTCTCATCGCCCAGTATGTACATGCAGCCAGGGTTTCCCCGTCCCAGGTGCAGGACCCGGCACTTGCTCTTATTGAACTTCATGCGGTTGGTGATCGCCCAGCTCTCCAACCTGTCCAGATCCCTCTGTAAGGCCTTTACGCCCTCATTTGAGTCCACAACTCCTCCAAGTTTGGTGTCATCAGCAAACTTGCTCAAAATACCCTCTATTCCTACATCCAGATCGTTTATAAAAATATTGAAAAGTACCGGCCCTAAAATGGAGCCTTGAGGGACCCCACTGGTGACCGCCCGCCAGCCTGACGCAGCCCCATTTACCATAACCCTTTGGGCCCTGCCCGTTAGCCAATTGCTCACCCATCGTATGATGTTTTTATTTAGCTGTATGGTGGACATTTTGTCCAGTAGGATCCTATGGGAAACCGTGTCAAAAGCCTTGCTGAAGTCCAAAAAAATCACATCAGCTGCTTTCCCTTGGTCCACCGTACGGGTAATCTTATCATAAAAGGAAATCAGGTTAGTTAGGCAGGACCTACCCTTCACAAACCCATGCTAGCTGGGACCAATGACTGCTTTGTCCCCCAGGTGCGCCTCAATAAGTCCGAGAACCAACTTCTCCATGATTTTACCAGGCACTGACGTGAGACTGACAGGCCTGTAATTGCTAGGGTCTTCTTTCTGACCCTTCTTGAAAATTGGCACAACATTTGCCAGCTTCCAGTCTACCGGGACCTCTCCAAATTCCCAGGATCGTTGAAAAATAATTGAAAGAGGTTCCGCGATGACATCCGCCAGCTCTTTCAGCACCCAGGGATGAATCCCATCCGGACCCATGGACTTGTAGGGATCCAGGTGGAGTAGCAAATCCCGCACACGTTCAGGGTCAGTTGGGAGTTTGTCATCCCCACCGTCCCGGTCCTCCAGCTCAGGGCACCCTGGGTCCCGAAGCCCATCATCGGCATTGAAGACAGAGGCAAAGAAGGCGTTAAGCGTCTCTGCTTTGCCTACGTCATCGTCTGTGAGGAGACCTTCCCTATCAAGGAGTGGCCCTATGTATTCTTTAGTTCTCCTTTTTCCATTTACATATCTAAAAAAACCCTTTTTATTTTCTCTCACAGACACAGCCAGCTTCAACTCTAGCTGTGCTTTGGCCACACGAACTTTCTCCCTACAAACACGAACAGCATCCCTGTATTCTTTCCATGACGCCTGGCCCTCCTTCCAGTAGCGAAACACTCTCTGTTTCCGCCTAATCTCCATTAGAACGTTCCTGGTCAGCCACGCCGGCCTCCTGCCCCGCCTGCCTGACTTGCGATATTTTGGAATTGCCTTATCCTGTGCTTCTAGGAGGCATCGCTTAAAGAGTGACCAGCACTGGTGGACATCGAGGCCTTCAAGAGCAGTTTCCCAGGGGACCTTGCTGACTAGTTCCCTGAGCAGCCTGAAGTCCGCTTTCCCCATATCTAGGGATGAGGTTTTGGTGGCATTTTTCCTTCTGTCACCATAAATTTTGAACTCAACCACTTCATGGTCGCTATGACCGAGGCGGCCACCAATCACCACATCTCCCACCAGACCCTCTCTGTTTTCTAGCAACAGGTCTAGGAGGGCACCTTTCCTAGTTGGCTCTGTTAGCACCTGTACCAAGAAGTTATCATCTAGGTGCTTCATGAACCTCCTGGACTTGCTCGTGTCAGCCGTGTGGCACTCCCAGTTAACGTCCGGCAAGTTGAAGTCCCCCATAAGGACAAGGGGAGTTAATCTCGAGGCCTCTCTTAGTTCTGTAAAGAATAATTTATCGGCGCTATCGTCCTGGCCAGGCGGTCTGTAATAGACTCCCACAACGACATCCCCTTTATTCGTTCGTCCCTTGATCCTTACCCAGAGGCTCTCAACTTTGCCATCGCCGACCTGAAGTTCCACACAGTCCAGCCCCTGCTTCACATACATCGCCACCCCACCACCTCGCCTATCCTGCCTGTCCCTCCTGAAGAGCCTGTAACCATCTATCGCAACACCCCAGTCACAGGACTCATCCCACCAGGTTTCGCTTATGCCGATGATGTCGTAGTTGCGGGACTGGGCCAGGACTTCTAGCTCATCTGTTTTATTCCTCATACTGCGTGCGTTTGTGTAAAAGCATTTCAAGTGCGTCTCCTTACACTCAGCACCATCTGGATCTGACCAAAGGACCTCACTAGGCAACGGAGACCCCAAAACACGTCAAAAACACCCCAAACAAGAACGGAATCACCCCCAAAACTGGAAGAAAATCCCCAAAAACCAAGGAACCAATTCCAAAACCACCCTAAACCTACCTGATGTTCTCCAAATCCCAAAGTCCACTCCCAACCACCATAAAACCCATTAGGAACTCAACAAAACGCAACGGAAACGCCAAAACACCTCAAAAAAACCCCAAAAGCGAACCGGATCAGAAGAAAATATGTGATTTAACAACAAAAAAACCCTTAAACCTACCTGATGTTCTCCTAAATGTACAATCCACTCCCAACCTCTATAAAGCCCATTAGGAACTTAACGAAACCCATCGGGGACCCCAAAACAAGTCAAAAAAAAACAAAACAAGAACGGGATAACCCCTAAAAACGAAAGAATACCCCAAAAGCCATAGATCCACACCAAAAGTCCCCCTAAACCTAACTGATGGTCCCCAAAACCCACAATTTACCCTTTTCCACCATGATGACCAACATGAACCAAACGAAAAACCAAAGGAGACCACAAAACACGTCAAAAACACCCCAAAAAAAGAACGGGATCACCTCCAAAACTGAAAGAAAATCCCCAAAAATCACGGATCCAATCCCAAAACCACCCTAAACCTACCTAACGTTCTCCAAAACACAAAATTTACACTTTCCAACATGATGACAATGGAAAACCCAACGAAACACAATGGAGACCGCAAAACACGTCAAAAACACCCCAAAAAAGAACGGCATCAACCCCAAAACCGAAAGAAAAACCTAAAAGCCATTGATCCAACACAAAAGTCCCCCTAAACCTACCTGATGATCTCCAAAACCCACAATTTACAATTTTTCACCATGATGACCAAGGAGAACCCAACAAAACACAACGGAGACCCCATAACATGTCAAAAACACCCCAAAAAAGAACGGTACCACTCCAAAAACAGAAGAAAACGCTTAAAGAAAACAGAAGAATTCCCCAAAAACCAAAGATTCACCCCCAAAAAAAACTTAAACTCACCTGATGTTATCCAAAACCCACAATTTACACTTTTCCACCATTATGACCAATGAGAACCCAACAAAACCCAACGGAAACCCCATAACACGCCAGAAACAACCCAAAAAAGAACTGGATCACCCCAAAAAACGGAAGAAGAGCCCAAATACCATGAATCCACCTCAAAAGTCCCCCTAAACCTACCTGAAGTTATCCAAAACCCAAAATTTACACTTTTCCACCATGATGCCAACGGAAACCGCAACGAAACCCAAAAACACGTCAAAAACACCCCAAAAAACATATGGATCAGAAGAAAAAAAGAAGAAGAAAACCCCAAAAACCATGAATCTTCCCCAAAAGTCCCCATAAACCTACCTGATGTTCTCCAAAACACACAATTTACAATTTTCCACCATGATGACCACGGAAAACCCAACGAAACCCAACGGAGACCCCAAAACACGTCAAAAACACCCCAAAAGCGAACGGGATCATCACCAAAACTGGAAGAAAATCCCCCAAAACCAAGGATCCAATTCCAAAACCACCTTAAACCTACCTGATGTTCTCCAAATCCCAAAGTCCACTCCCAAACACAATAAAACCCATTAGGAACTCAACGAAAGGCAATGGAAACCCCAAAACAAGTCAAAAACACGCAAAGCAAGAACGGGATAACACCCAAAAAAGAAATAAAACCCCAAAAAATATAGATCCACCCCAAAACCACCCTAAACCTACCTGATGTTCTCCAAAACCCAAAATTTAACCTTTTCCACCATAATGACCACGGAAAACGAACGAAACACAATGGAGACCAAAAAAAGGCCAAAAACACCCCAAACAAGAACAGCATCACCCCCAAAACAGAAAGAAAATCCCCCAAAGTCATAGATCCACCCAAAACCACCCTAAACCTACCTGATGTTCTCCAAAACACACAATTTAAACTTTTCCACCATTATGACATACGAAACCCAAAAAAACCCAACGGAGACACAAAAACACGTCAAAAACACCCCAAAAATGAATAGGATCACCCCCCCAAAAAAGGAGAAAACCAAAAAAACCATGAATCCACCCCAAAAGTCCCACTATACCTACCTGATGTTCTCCAAAAACCTCAATTTACACTTTTCCACTATGATGACCATGGAAAACCCAACGAAACCCAACGGAGACCCCAAAACACGTCAAAAACACCCCAAACAAGAACGGGATCACTCCCAAAACAGGAAGAAAATCCCCAAAAAGCACGGATCCAATTCCAAAACTACCCTAAACCTACCTGATGTTCTACAAATCCCAAAGTCCACTCCCAACCACCATAAAACCCATTAGGAACTCAAAAAACGCAACGGAAACGTCAAAACACGTCAAAAACACCCCAAAATAGAACTGGATCAAAAGAAAAAAAAAAAAAAAAACAACAACAAACTATGAATTTCCCCCCTAAACCACCCTAAACTCACCTGATCTTCTCCAAAACCCAAAATCCACTCCCATTGACCTTAACGAAAAACGAGAACCCAATGAAACCCAACGGAGACCCAAAAACTTGCCAAAAACACCCGAAAAGAACGGGATCAACCCCAAAAAAGAAAGAAAACCGGAAAAGACATTGATCCACCCAAAAATTCCCCCTAAACCTACCTGATGTTCTCCAAAAACCACAATTTACACTTTTCCATCATGATGACCCCTGAAAACCCAACGAAAACCAACGGAGAACCCAAAACACGTCAAAAACACTCCAAACAAGAACGGTATCACCCCCAAACTGGAAGAAAATCCCCAAAACCATAGATCCACACCAAAACCAACCTAAACCTACCTGATGTTCTCCAAAACCCAAAGTCCACTCCCAACCACCATAAAAACCATTAGGAACTCAACGAAACACAACGGAGACCAAAAAACACATCAAAAACACCCCAAACAAGAACGGAATCACCCCCAAAACTGGAAGAAAATCCCCCAAAACCATAGATCCACCCCAAAACCACCCTAAACCTACCTGATCTTCTCCAAATCCCAAAGTCCACTCCCAACCACCATAAAACCCATTAGGAACTCAATGAAACACAACGGAAACATCAAAACACCTCAAAAACACCCCAAATGCGAATCGGATCAGAAGAAAAATCGTGATTTAACAACAAAAAAACCCTTAAACCTACCTAATGTTCTCCTAAATATACAATCCACTCCCAACCACTATAAAACCCATTAGGAACTTCACGAAACACAACGGAAACCCCAAAACACGTTAAAAATGCCCCAACAAAAACTGGATCAGAAGAAAAAACCCCAAAACTATGAATTTCCCACCAAAATCACGCTAAACTCACCTGATCTTCTTCAAAAGCCACAATCCACTCCCATTTACCTTAACGACCAACGAGAACCCAACAAAACCCAACGGAGACCCCAAAACATGTCAAGGACACCCCCAAATAAACGGGACCACCCCAAAAACAGAAGAAAACCCTAAAAAACAGAAGAAATCCCCCAAATCCATAGAATCACCACCAAAAAAACCTTAAACTCACGTATGTTCTCCAAAACCCACAATTTTCCATTTTCCAACATGATGACCAACGAGAACCCAACAAAACCTAACGGAGAACCACAAACACCTCAAAAACTTCCTAAAAAAGAACGGGACAACACCAAAACACAGAAGAAAACACCAAAAAACATGAATCTGCCCAAAAAGTCCCCCTAAACCTACGTGATGTTCTCCAAAACACACAATTTACACTTTTCCACCATGATGACCACGGAAAACCCAACGAAAAGCAACGGAGACCCAAAAACACGTCAAAAACACCAGAAAGAAGAACATGATCACCCCAAAACTGGAACAAAATCCAAAAACAATACAGGATCCAATCCCCAAAACACCCTAAACCTGCCTGATTTTCTCCAAATCCCAAAGTCCACTCCCAACCACCATAAAACCCATTAGGAACTCAACAAAACGCAACGGAAACCCCAAAACATCTCAAAAACACACCAAAAGCGAAATGGATCAGAAGAAAAAACGTGATTTAACCCCAAAAAAACACTTAAACCAACCTGATGTTCTCCTAAATGTACAATCCACTCCCAAACGCTATAAAACCCAATGGAAACCCAACAAAAATCAACAGAGACCTCAAAAGATGTCAAAAAAAAAAAAAAAAAAAAAAAAAAAAGAACTGGATCAAAAGAAAAAACACCAAAAACTATGAATTTCCCCCCAAAACCACCCTAAAATCACCTGATCTTCTCCAAAACCCAAAATCCAATCCCATTTACCTTAACGAACAAAGAGAACACAACAAAACCCAACGGAGACACCAAAAACAGTCAAAAACACCCCAAAAAAGAACGGGATCACCCCCAAAACTGGAAGAAAATCCCCCAAAAACGACAGATCCAAACCAGAAGTCCCCCTAAACCTACCTGATGTTCTCTAATACCCACAATTTACCATTTTTCACCATGATGACCAGGGAAAACTTAAGGAAACCCAACGGAGACCACAAAACACGTCATAAACACCCCAAAAAAGAACTGGATCAGAAGCAAAACTATGGATTTTTCTACAGAACCACCCTAAACTCACCTGATCTTCTCCAAAACCCACAATCCACTCCCGTTTACCTTAACGACCAACGAGAACCAAACAAAACCCAACGGAGACCCCATTACAAGTCAAAAACACCCCAAACAAAAACGGCATCACCCCCAAAACTGGAAGAAAATCCCCAAAAAACACGGATCCATTCCCAAAACCACCCTAAACCTACCTGATGTTCTCCAAAACCCACAATTTACCATTTTTCACCATGATGACCATGGAAAACCCAACGAAACGCAACGGAGACCCCAAAACACGTCAAAAACACCCCAAAAAACAACTGGATACGAAGAGAAAAAAAGAAGAAAACCCCAAAAACCATGAATCTGCCCAAAAAGTTCCCATAAACCTACCTGATGTTCTCCAAAACCCACAATTTACCATTTTTCAACATGATGACCATGGAAAACCCAACGAAACTCAACGGAGACCCCAAAACACGTCAAAAAACACACCAAATAAGAACGGGATCACCCCAAACCTGGAAGAAAATCCAAAAACAAAACAGGATCCAATCCCCAAAACACCCTAAACCTTCCTGATGTTCTCCAAATCCCAAAGTCCACTCCCAACCACCATAAAACCCATTAGGAACACAACGAAATGCAACGGAAACCCCAAAACACATCAAAAACACCCCAAAAAAGAACAGGATCACCCCCAAAAAAGAAAGAAAACTCCAAAAACCATAGATCCACACCAGAAGTCCCCCTATACCTACCTGATGTTCTCCAATACCCACAATTTACCCTTTTCCACCATGATGACCATGGAAAACCCAATGGAACCCAACAGAGACACCAAAACACATCAAAAACACAGCAAACAAGAACGGCATCACCCCCAAAACTGGAAGAAAATCCCCCAAAAGCACGGATCCATTCCAAAAACCACCCTAAACCTACCTGATGTTCTCCAAAACCCACAATTTACCATTTTTCACCATGATTACCACGGAAAACCCAACAAAATCCAACGGAGAACACAAAACATGTCAAAACCACACCAAATAGAACTAGATCAGAAGTAAAAAACCCAGAACTATGAATTTTTCTACAGAACCACCCTAAACTCACCTGATCTTCTCCAAAACCCACAATCCACTCCCGTTTACCTTAACGACCAACGAGAACCAAACAAAACCCAACGGAGACCCCATTAAGAGCCAAAAACACCCCAAACAAAAACGGCATCACCCCCAAAACTGGAAGAAAATCCCCAAAAAGCACGGATCCATTCCCAAAACCACCCTAAACCTACCTGATGTTCTCCAAAACCCACAATTTACCATTTTTCACCATGATGACCATGGAAAACCCAACGAAACGCAACGAAGACCCCAAAACACGTCAAAAACACCCCTAAAAACAACTGGATAAGAAGAAAAAAACAGAAGAAAACCCCAAAAACCATGAATCTGCCCCAAAAGTTCCCACAAACCTACCTGATGTTCTCCAAAACCCACAATTTTCATTTTTCCACCATCATGACCACGGAAAACCCAACGAAACGCAACGGAGACCCCCAAACACGTCAAAAACTCCCCAAAAGCGAACTGGATCAGAAGAAAAAACGTGATTTAACCCCAAAAAACACTTAAACCTACCTGATGTACTCCTAAATGTACAATCCACTCCCAAACACCAGAAAACCCATTAGGAACTCAACGAAACGCAACAGAGACCCCAAAACACTTCAAAAACATCCCAAAAAACCACTGGATCAGAAGAAAAAAAAAAACAAAAACTATGAATTTCCCCCCAAAACCACCCTAAACTCACTTGATCTTCTCCAAAACCCACAATCCACTCCCATTTAACTGAACGACAAACGAGAACACAACGAAACCGGAGACCCCAAAACACATCAAAAACACCCCAAAAAAGAACAGGATCACCCCCAAAAAAGAAAGAAAACTCCAAAAACCATAGATCCACCCCAAAACCACCCTAAACCTACCTGATGTTCTCCAAAACCCACAATCTAACATTTTTCACCATGATGAACACGGAAAACCCAACGAAATCCAACGGAGAACACAAAACATGTCAAAACCACACCAAAAAAGAACTAGATCAGAAGTAAAAAACCCAGAACTATGAATTTTTCTACAGAACCACCCTAAACTCACCTGATCTTCTCCAAAACCCACAATCCACTCCCGTTTACCTTAACGACCAACGAGAACCAAACAAAACCCAACGGAGACCCCATTACAAGTCAAAAACACCCCAAACAAAAACGGCATCACCCCCAAAACTGGAAGAAAATCCCCAAAAAACACGGATCCATTCCCAAAACCACCCTAAACCTACTTGATGTTCTCCAAAACCCACAATTTACCCTTTTCCACCATGATGACCATGGAAAACTCAACGGAACCCAACGGAGACCCCAAAACACATCAAAAACACATCAAACAAGAACGGCATCACCCCAAAAACTGGAAGAAAATCCCCAAAAAGCACGGATCCATTCCCAAAACCACCCTAAACCTACCTGATGTTCTCCAAAACCCACAATTTACCGTTTTTCACCATGATGACCATGGAAAACCCAACGAAACGCAACGGAGACCCCAAAACACGTCAAAAACACCCCAAAAAACAACTGGATACGAAGAGAAAAAAAGAAGAAAACCCCAAAAACCATGAATCTGCCCAAAAAGTTCCCATAAACCTACCTGATGTTCTCCAAAACCCACAGTTTACCATTTTTCAACATGATGACCATGGAAAACCCAACGAAACGCAACGGAGACCCCAAAACACGTCAAAAAACACACCAAATAAGAACGGGATCACCCCAAACCTGGAAGAAAATCCAAAAACAAAACAGGATCCAATCCCCAAAACACCCTAAACCTTCCTGATGTTCTCCAAATCCCAAAGTCCACTCCCAACCACCATAAAACCCATTAGGAACACAACGAAATGCAACGGAAACCCCAAAACACATCAAAAACACCCCAAAAAAGAACAGGATCACCCCCAAAAAAGAAAGAAAATCCACAAAAAAACAACAGATCCACACCAGAAGTCCCCCTATACCTACCTGATGTTCTCCAATACCCACAATTTACCCTTTTCCACCATGATGACCATGGAAAACCCAACGGAACCCAACGGAGACACCAAAACACATCAAAAACACACCAAACAAGAACGGCATCACCCCCAAAACTGGAAGAAAATCCCCCAAAAGCACGGATCCATTCCAAAAACCACCCTAAACCTACCTGATGTTCTCCAAAACCCACAATTTACCATTTTTCACCATGATGAACACGGAAAACCCAACAAAATCCAACGGAGAACACAAAACATGTCAAAACCACACCAAATAGAACTAGATCAGAAGTAAAAAACCCAGAACTATGAATTTTTCTACAGAACCACCCTAAACTCACCTGATCTTCTCCAAAACCCACAATCCACTCCCGTTTACCTTAACGACCAACGAGAACCAAACAAAACCCAACGGAGACCCCATTAAGAGCCAAAAACACCCCAAACAAAAACGGCATCACCCCCAAAACTGGAAGAAAATCCCCAAAAAGCACGGATCCATTCCCAAAACCACCCTAAACCTACCTGATGTTCTCCAAAACCCACAATTTACCATTTTTCACCATGATGACCATGGAAAACCCAACGAAACGCAACGAAGACCCCAAAACACGTCAAAAACACCCCTAAAACAACTGGATAAGAAGAAAAAAAAAAAGAAAACCCCAAAAACCATGAATCTGCCCCAAAAGTTCCCATAAACCTACCTGATGTTCTCCAAAACCCACAATTTTCATTTTTCCACCATCATGACCACGGAAAACCCAACGAAACGCAACGGAGACCCCCAAACACGTCAAAAACTCCCCAAAAGCGAACTGGATCAGAAGAAAAAACGTGATTTAACCCCAAAAAACACTTAAACCTACCTGATGTACTCCTAAATGTACAATCCACTCCCAAACACCAGAAAACCCATTAGGAACTCAACGAAACGCAACAGAGACCCCAAAACACTTCAAAAACATCCCAAAAAACCACTGGATCAGAAGAAAAAAAAAAACAAAAACTATGAATTTCCCCCCAAAACCACCCTAAACTCACTTGATCTTCTCCAAAACCCACAATCCACTCCCATTTAACTGAACGACAAACGAGAACACAACGAAACCAGAGACCCCAAAACACATCAAAAACACCCCAAAAAAGAACAGGATCACCCCCAAAAAAGAAAGAAAACTCCAAAAACCATAGATCCACCCCAAAACCACCCTAAACCTACCTGATGTTCTCCAAAACCCACAATCTACCATTTTTCACCATGATGAACACGGAAAACCCAACGAAATCCAACGGAGAACACAAAACATGTCAAAACCACACCAAAAAAGAACTAGATCAGAAGTAAAAAACCCAGAACTATGAATTTTTCTACAGAACCACCCTAAACTCACCTGATCTTCTCCAAAACCCACAATCCCCTCCCGTTTACCTTAACGACCAACGAGAACCAAACAAAACCCAACGGAGACCCCATTACAAGTCAAAAACACCCCAAACAAAAACGGCATCACCCCCAAAACTGGAAGAAAATCCCCAAAAAACACGGATCCATTCCCAAAACCACCCTAAACCTACTTGATGTTCTCCAAAACCCACAATTTACCCTTTTCCACCATGATGACCATGGAAAACTCAACGGAACCCAACGGAGACCCCAAAACACATCAAAAACACATCAAACAAGAACGGCATCACCCCAAAAACTGGAAGAAAATCCCCAAAAAGCACGGATCCATTCCCAAAACCACCCTAAACCTACCTGATGTTCTCCAAAACCCACAATTTACCGTTTTTCACCATGATGACCATGGAAAACCCAACGAAACGCAACGGAGACCCCAAAACACGTCAAAAACACCCCAAAAAACAACTGGATACGAAGAGAAAAAAAGAAGAAAACCCCAAAAACCATGAATCTGCCCAAAAAGTTCCCATAAACCTACCTGATGTTCTCCAAAACCCACAGTTTACCATTTTTCAACATGATGACCATGGAAAACCCAACGAAACGCAACGGAGACCCCAAAACACGTCAAAAAACACACCAAATAAGAACGGGATCACCCCAAACCTGGAAGAAAATCCAAAAACAAAACAGGATCCAATCCCCAAAACACCCTAAACCTTCCTGATGTTCTCCAAATCCCAAAGTCCACTCCCAACCACCATAAAACCCATTAGGAACACAACGAAATGCAACGGAAACCCCAAAACACATCAAAAACACCCCAAAAAAGAACAGGATCACCCCCAAAAAAGAAAGAAAACTCCAAAAACCATAGATCCACACCAGAAGTCCCCCTATACCTACCTGATGTTCTCCAATACCCACAATTTACCCTTTTCCACCATGATGACCATGGAAAACCCAACGGAACCCAACAGAGACACCAAAACACATCAAAAACACAGCAAACAAGAACGGCATCACCCCCAAAACTGGAAGAAAATCCCCCAAAAGCACGGATCCATTCCAAAAACCACCCTAAACCTACCTGATGTTCTCCAAAACCCACAATTTACCATTTTTCACCATGATTACCACGGAAAACCCAACAAAATCCAACGGAGAACACAAAACATGTCAAAACCACACCAAATAGAACTAGATCAGAAGTAAAAAACCCAGAACTATGAATTTTTCTACAGAACCACCCTAAACTCACCTGATCTTCTCCAAAACCCACAATCCACTCCCGTTTACCTTAACGACCAACGAGAACCAAACAAAACCCAACGGAGACCCCATTAAGAGCCAAAAACACCCCAAACAAAAACGGCATCACCCCCAAAACTGGAAGAAAATCCCCAAAAAGCACGGATCCATTCCCCAAACCACCCTAAACCTACCTGATGTTCTCCAAAACCCACAATTTACCATTTTTCACCATGATGACCATGGAAAACCCAACGAAACGCAACGAAGACCCCAAAACACGTCAAAAACACCCCTAAAAACAACTGGATAAGAAGAAAAAAACAGAAGAAAACCCCAAAAACCATGAATCTGCCCCAAAAGTTCCCATAAACCTACCTGATGTTCTCCAAAACCCACAATTTTCATTTTTCCACCATCATGACCACGGAAAACCCAACGAAACCCAACGGAGACCCCCCAAACACGTCAAAAACTCCCCAAAAGCGAACTGGATCAGAAGAAAAAACGTGATTTAACCCCAAAAAACACTTAAACCTACCTGATGTACTCCTAAATGTACAATCCACTCCCAAACACCAGAAAACCCATTAGGAACTCAACGAAACGCAACAGAGACCCCAAAACACATCAAGAACACCCCAAAAAAGAACAGGATCACCCCCAAAAAAGAAAGAAAACTCCAAAAACCATAGATCCACCCCAAAACCACCCTAAACCTACCTGATGTTCTCCAAAACCCACAATCTACCATTTTTCACCATGATGAACACGGAAAACCCAACGAAATCCAACGGAGAACACATAACATGTCAAAACCACACCAAAAAAGAACTAGATCAGAAGTAAAAAACCCAGAACTATGAATTTTTCTACAGAACCACCCTAAACTCACCTGATCTTCTCCAAAACCCACAATCCACTCCCGTTTACCTTAACGACCAACGAGAACCAAACAAAACCCAACGGAGACCCCATTAAGAGCCAAAAACACCCCAAACAAAAACGGCATCACCCCCAAAACTGGAAGAAAATCCCCAAAAAGCACGGATCCATTCCCAAAACCACCCTAAACCTACCTGATGTTCTCCAAAACCCACAATTTACCATTTTTCACCATGATGACCATGGAAAACCCAACGAAACGCAACGAAGACCCCAAAACATGTCAAAAACACCCCTAAAAACAACTGGATAAGAAGAAAAAAACAGAAGAAAACCCCAAAAACCATGAATCTGCCCCAAAAGTTCCCATAAACCTACCTGATGTTCTCCAAAACCCACAATTTTCATTTTTCCACCATCATGACCACGGAAAACCCAACGAAACGCAACGGAGACCCCCAAACACGTCAAAAACTCCCCAAAAGCGAACTGGATCAGAAGAAAAAACGTGATTTAACCCCAAAAAACACTTAAACCTACCTGATGTACTCCTAAATGTACAATCCACTCCCAAACACCAGAAAACCCATTAGGAACTCAACGAAACGCAACAGAGACCCCAAAACACTTCAAAAACATCCCAAAAAACCACTGGATCAGAAGAAAAAAAAAAAACAAAAACTATGAATTTCCCCCCAAAACCACCCTAAACTCACTTGATCTTCTCCAAAACCCACAATCCACTCCCATTTAACTGAACGACAAACGAGAACACAACGAAACCGGAGACCCCAAAACACATCAAAAACACCCCAAAAAAGAACAGGATCACCCCCAAAAAAGAAAGAAAACTCCAAAAACCATAGATCCACCCCAAAACCACCCTAAACCTACCTGATGTTCTCCAAAACCCACAATCCACTCCCGTTTACCTTAACGACCAACGAGAACCAAACAAAACCCAACGGAGACCCCATTACAAGTCAAAAACACCCCAAACAAAAACGGCATCACCCCCAAAACTGGAAGAAAATCCCCAAAAAACACGGATCCATTCCCAAAACCACCCTAAACCTACTTGATGTTCTCCAAAACCCACAATTTACCCTTTTCCACCATGATGACCATGGAAAACTCAACGGAACCCAACGGAGACCCCAAAACACATCAAAAACACATCAAACAAGAACGGCATCACCCCAAAAACTGGAAGAAAATCCCCAAAAAGCACGGATCCATTCCCAAAACCACCCTAAACCTACCTGATGTTCTCCAAAACCCACAATTTACCATTTTTCAACATGATGACCATGGAAAACCCAACGAAACGCAACGGAGACCCCAAAACACGTCAAAAAACACACCAAATAAGAACGGGATCACCCCAAACCTGGAAGAAAATCCAAAAACAAAACAGGATCCAATCCCCAAAACACCCTAAACCTTCCTGATGTTCTCCAAATCCCAAAGTCCACTCCCAACCACCATAAAACCCATTAGGAACACAACGAAATGCAACGGAAACCCCAAAACACATCAAAAACACCCCAAAAAAGAACAGGATCACCCCCAAAAAAGAAAGAAAACTCCAAAAACCATAGATCCACACCAGAAGTCCCCCTATACCTACCTGATGTTCTCCAATACCCACAATTTACCCTTTTCCACCATGATGACCATGGAAAACCCAACGGAACCCAACAGAGACACCAAAACACATCAAAAACACAGCAAACAAGAACGGCATCACCCCCAAAACTGGAAGAAAATCCCCCAAAAGCACGGATCCATTCCAAAAACCACCCTAAACCTACCTGATGTTCTCCAAAACCCACAATTTACCATTTTTCACCATGATTACCACGGAAAACCCAACTAAATCATACGGAGAACACAAAACATGTCAAAACCACACCAAATAGAACTAGATCAGAAGTAAAAAACCCAGAACTATGAATTTTTCTACAGAACCACCCTAAACTCACCTGATCTTCTCCAAAACCCACAATCCACTCCCGTTTACCTTAACGACCAACGAGAACCAAACAAAACCCAACGGAGACCCCATTACAAGTCAAAAACACCCCAAACAAAAACGGCATCACCCCCAAAACTGGAAGAAAATCCCCAAAAAGCACGGATCCATTCCCAAAACCACCCTAAACCTACCTGATGTTCTCCAAAACCCACAATTTACCATTTTTCACCATGATGACCATGGAAAACCCAACGAAACGCAACGAAGACCCCAAAACACGTCAAAAACACCCCTAAAAACAACTGGATAAGAAGAAAAAAAAAGAAGAAAACCCCAAAAACCATGAATCTGCCCCAAAAGTTCCCATAAACCTACCTGATGTTCTCCAAAACCCACAATTTTCATTTTTCCACCATCATGACCACGGAAAACCCAACGAAACCCAACGGAGACCCCCAAACACGTCAAAAACGCCCCAAAAGCGAACTGGATCAGAAGAAAAAACGTGATTTAACCCCAAAAAACACTTAAACCTACCTGATGTACTCCTAAATGTACAATCCACTCCCAAACACCAGAAAACCCATTAGGAACTCAACGAAACGCAACAGAGACCCCAAAACACTTCAAAAACATCCCAAAAAACCACTGGATCAGAAGAAAAAAAAAAACAAAAACTATGAATTTCCCCCCAAAACCACCCTAAACTCACCTGATCTTCTCCAAAACCCACAATCCACTCCCATTTAACTGAACGACAAACTAGAACACAACAAAACCGGAGACCCCAAAACACATCAAAAACACCCCAAAAAAGAACAGGATCACCCCCAAAAAAGAAAGAAAACTCCAAAAACCATAGATCCACCCCAAAACCACCCTAAACCTACCTGATGTTCTCCAAAACCCACAATCTACCATTTTTCACCATGATGAACACGGAAAACCCAACGAAATCCAACGGAGAACACAAAACATGTCAAAACCACACCAAAAAAGAACTAGATCAGAAGTAAAAAACCCAGAACTATGAATTTTTCTACAGAACCACCCTAAACTCACCTGATCTTCTCCAAAACCCACAATCCACTCCCGTTTACCTTAACGACCAACGAGAACCAAACAAAACCCAACGGAGACCCCATTACAAGTCAAAAACACCCCAAACAAAAACGGCATCACCCCCAAAACTGGAAGAAAATCCCCAAAAAACACGGATCCATTCCCAAAACCACCCTAAACCTACTTGATGTTCTCCAAAACCCACAATTTACCCTTTTCCACCATGATGACCATGGAAAACTCAACGGAACCCAACGGAGACCCCAAAACACATCAAAAACAGATCAAAAAACAACTGGATACGAAGAGAAAAAAGAAGAAAACCCCAAAAACCATGAATCTGCCCCAAAAGTTCCCATAAACCTACCTGATGTTCTCCAAAACCCACAATTTACCATTTTTCAACATGATGACCATGGAAAACCCAACGAAACGCAACGGAGACCCCAAAACACGTCAAAAAACACACCAAATAAGAACGGGATCACCCCAAAACTGGAAGAAAATCCAAAAACAAAACAGGATCCAATCCCCAAAACACCCTAAACCTTCCTGATGTTCTCCAAATCCCAAAGTCCACTCCCAACCACCATAAAACCCATTAGGAACACAACGAAATGCAACGGAAACCCCAAAACACATCAAAAACACCCCAAAAAAGAACAGGATCACCCCCAAAAAAGAAAGAAAACTCCAAAAACCATAGATCCACACCAGAAGTCCCCCTACACCTACCTGATGTTCTCCAATACCCACAATTTACACTTTTCCACCATGATGACCATGGAAAACCCAACGGAACCCAACAGAGACACCAAAACACATCAAAAACACAGCAAACAAGAACGGCATCACCCCCAAAACTGGAAGAAAATCCCCCAAAAGCACGGATCCATTCCCAAAACCACCCTAAACCTACCTGATGTTCTCCAAAACCCACAATTTACCATTTTTCACCATGATGACCATGGAAAACCCAACGAAACGCAAAGAAGACCCCAAAACACGTCAAAAACACCCCTAAAACTACTGGATAAGAAGAAAAAAACAGAAGAAAACCCCAAAAACCATGAATCTGCCCCAAAAGTCCCCCTAAACCTACCTGATGTTCTCCAAAACCCACAATTTTCATTTTTCCACCATCATGACCACGGAAAACCCAACGAAACCCAACGGAGACCCCCAAACACGTCAAAAACGCCCCAAAAGCGAACTGGATCAGAAGAAAAAACGTGATTGAACCCCCAAAAAACACTTAAACCTACCTGATGTACTCCTAAATGTACAATCCACTCCCAACCACCAGAAAACCCATTAGGAACTCAACGAAACGCAACAGAGACCCCAAAACACTTCAAAAACATCCCAAAAAACAACTGGATCAGAAGAAAAAAAAAAAAACAAAACTATGAATTTCCCCCCAAAACCACCCTGAACTCACCTGATCTTCTCCAAAACTCACAATCCACTCCCATTTAACTTAACGACAAACGAGAACACAACGAAACCGGAGACCCCAAAACACATCAAAAACACCCCAAAAAAGAAAAGGATCACCCCCAAAAAAGAAAGAAAACTCCAAAAACCATAGATCCACCCCAAAACCACCCTAAACCTACCTGATGATCTCCAAAACCCACAATTTACAATTTTCCACCATGATGACCATGGAAAACCCAACGAAACGCAACGGAGACCCCAAAACACGTCAAAAAACACACCAAATAAGAACGGGATCACCCCAAACCTGGAAGAAAATCCAAAAACAAAACAGGATCCAATCCCCAAAACACCCTAAACCTTCCTGATGTTCTCCAAATCCCAAAGTCCACTCCCAACCACCATAAAACCAATTAGGAACACAACGAAATGCAACGGAAACCCCAAAACACATCAAAAACACCCCAAAAAAGAACAGGATCACCCCCAAAAAAGAAAGAAAACTCCAAAAACCATAGATCCACACCAGAAGTCCCCCTATACCTACCTGATGTTCTCCAATACCCACAATTTACCCTTTTCCACCATGATGACCATGGAAAACCCAACGGAACCCAACGGAGACACCAAAACACATCAAAAACACAGCAAACAAGAACGGCATCACCCCCAAAACTGGAAGAAAATCCCCCAAAAGCACGGATCCATTCCCAAAACCACCCTAAACCTACCTGATGTTCTCCAAAACCCACAATTTACCATTTTTCACCATGATGACCATGGAAAACCCAACGAAACGCAACGAAGACCCCAAAACACGTCAAAAACACCCCTAAAAACAACTGGATAAGAAGAAAAAAACAGAAGAAAACCCCCAAAACCATGAATCTGCCCCAAAAGTCCCCATAAACCTACCTGATGTTCTCCAAAACCCACAATTTACATTTTTCCACCATCATGACCACGGAAAACCCAACGAAACCCAACGGAGACCCCCAAACACGTCAAAAACTCCCCAAAAGCGAACTGGATCAGAAGAAAAAACGTGATTGAACCCCCAAAAAACACTTAAACCTACCTGATGTACTCCTAAATGTACAATCCACTCCCAACCACCAGAAAACCCATTAGGAACTCAACGAAACGCAACAGAGACACCAAAACACTTCAAAAACATCCCAAAAAACAACTGGATCAGAAGAAAAAAAAAAAACAAAACTATGAATTTCCCCCCAAAACCACCCTAAACTCACCTGATCTTCTCCAAAACTCACAATCCACTCCCATTTAACTTAACGACAAACGAGAACACAACGAAACCGGAGACCCCAAAACACATCAAAAACACCCCAAAAAAGAACAGGATCACCCCCAAAAAAGAAAGAAAACTCCAAAAACCATAGATCCACCCCAAAACCACCCTAAACCTACCTGATGATCTCCAAAACCCACAATTTACAATTTTCCACCATGATGACCATGGAAAACCCAACGAAACGCAACGGAGACCCCAAAACACGTCAAAAAACACACCAAATAAGAACGGGATCACCCCAAACCTGGAAGAAAATCCAAAAACAAAACAGGATCCAATCCCCAAAACACCCTAAACCTTCCTGATGTTCTCCAAATCCCAAAGTCCACTCCCAACCACCATAAAACCAATTAGGAACACAACGAAATGCAACGGAAACCCCAAAACACATCAAAAACACCCCAAAAAAGAACAGGATCACCCCCAAAAAAGAAAGAAAACTCCAAAAACCATAGATCCACACCAGAAGTCCCCCTATACCTACCTGATGTTCTCCAATACCCACAATTTACCCTTTTCCACCATGATGACCATGGAAAACCCAACGGAACCCAACGGAGACACCAAAACACATCAAAAACACAGCAAACAAGAACGGCATCACCCCCAAAACTGGAAGAAAATCCCCCAAAAGCACGGATCCATTCCCAAAACCACCCTAAACCTACCTGATGTTCTCCAAAACCCACAATTTACCATTTTTCACCATGATGACCATGGAAAACCCAACGAAACGCAACGAAGACCCCAAAACACGTCAAAAACACCCCTAAAAACAACTGGATAAGAAGAAAAAAACAGAAGAAAACCCCCAAAACCATGAATCTGCCCCAAAAGTCCCCATAAACCTACCTGATGTTCTCCAAAACCCACAATTTACATTTTTCCACCATCATGACCACGGAAAACCCAACGAAACCCAACGGAGACCCCCAAACACGTCAAAAACTCCCCAAAAGCGAACTGGATCAGAAGAAAAAACGTGATTGAACCCCCAAAAAACACTTAAACCTACCTGATGTACTCCTAAATGTACAATCCACTCCCAACCACCAGAAAACCCATTAGGAACTCAACGAAACGCAACAGAGACACCAAAACACTTCAAAAACATCCCAAAAAACAACTGGATCAGAAGAAAAAAAAAAAACAAAACTATGAATTTCCCCCCAAAACCACCCTAAACTCACCTGATCTTCTCCAAAACTCACAATCCACTCCCATTTAACTTAACGACAAACGAGAACACAACGAAACCGGAGACCCCAAAACACATCAAAAACACCCCAAAAAAGAACAGGATCACCCCCAAAAAAGAAAGAAAACTCCAAAAACCATAGATCCACCCCAAAACCACCCTAAACCTACCTGATGATCTCCAAAACCCACAATTTACAATTTTCCACCATGATGACCATGGAAAACCCAACGAAACGAAACGGAGACCCCAAAACACGTCAAAAAAAAAAAAAAAAAACAAAAAACGAAAAACAACTGGATACGAAGAAAAAACAGAAGAAAAACCCCAAAAACCATGAATCTGCCCCAAAAGTTCCCATGAACCTTCCTGATGTTCTCCAAATCCCAAAGTCCACTCCCAACCACCATAAAACCCATTAGGAACACAACGAAACCCAACGGAAACCCCAAAACACCTCAAAAACACCCCAAAAGCGAAACGGAGCAGAAGAAAAACAGTGATTTAACCCCCAAAAAAACCCTTAAACCTACCTGATGTACTCCTAAATGTACAATACACTCGCAACCACCAGAAAACCCAATGAAAACCCAATGAAACAAAATGGAGACCCCAAAACACCGCAAAAACACCCCAAACAAGAACGGGATCACCCCAAAACTGGAAGAAAATCCAAAAAACAAACAGGATCCAATCCCCAAAACACCCGAAACCTACCCGATGTTCTCCAAAACCCACAATTTACCCTTTTCCACCACCAAAACCATAGAAAACCAAACAAAACCCAACGGAGACTTCAAAACACCTCAAAATAACCCCAAAAAAAAAACGGCATCACCCCAAAAACTGGAAGAAAATCCCCAAAAAGCATGGATCCATTCCCCAAACCACCCTAAACCTACCTGATGTTCTCCAAAACCCACAATTTACAATTTTTCACCATGATGACCATGGAAAACCCAACGAAACGCAACGGAGAACCCCAAAACACGTCAAAAACACCCCAAAAAACAACTGGATACGAAGAGAAAAAAAGAAGAAAACCCCAAAAACCGTGAATCTGCCCCAAAAGTTCCCATAAACCTACCTGATGTTCTCCAAAACCCACAATTTACCATTTTTCACCATGATGACCATGGAAAACCCAACGAAACGCAACGGAGACCCCAAAACACGTCAAAAAACACACCAAATAAGAACGGGATCACCCCAAAACTGGAAGAAAATCCAAAAACAAAACAGGATCCAATCCCCAAAACACCCTAAACCTTCCTGATGTTCTCCAAATCCCAAAGTCCACTCCCAACCACCATAAAACCCATTAGGAACTCAACGAAACGAAACGGAAACCCCAAAACACCTCAAAAACACCCCAAAAGCGAAACGGAGCAGAAGAAAATACGTGATTTAACCCCCAAAAAAACCCTTAAACCTACCTGATGTACTCCTAAATGTACAATCCACTCCCAACCACCAGAAAACCCGATGGAAAATCAACAAAACAAAATGGAGACCCCAAAAAAGGTCAAAAAAAAAAAAAAAAAAAAAAAAGATCTGGATCAAAAGAAAAAACACCAAAAACTATGAATTTCCCCCCAAACCACCCAAATATCACCTGATCTTCTCCAAAACTCACAATCCACTCCCATTTAACTTAACGACAAACAAGAACACAACGACACCGGAGACCCCAAAACACATCAAAAACACCCCAAAAAAGAACAGGATCACCCCCAAAAAAGAAAGAAAACTCCAAAAACCATAGATCCACACCAGAAGTCCCCCTATACCTACCTGATGTTCTCCAAAACCCACAATTTACCCTTTTCCACCATGATGACCATGGAAAACCCAACGGAACCCAACGGAGACACCAAAACACATCAAAAACACACCAAACAAGAACGGCATCACCCCCAAAACTGGAAGAAAATCCCCCAAAAGCACGGATCCATTCCCAAAACCACCCTAAACCTACCTGATGTTCTCCAAAACCCACAATTTACCATTTTTCACCATGATGACCATGGAAAACCCAACGAAACGCAACGGAGACCCCAAAACACGTCAAAAACACCCCAAAAAACAACTGGATACGAAGAGAAAAAAGAAGAAAACCCCAAAAACCATGAATCTGCCCCAAAAGTCCCCATAAACCTACCTGATGTTCTCCAAAACCCACAATTTACCATTTTTCAACATGATGACCATGGAAAACCCAACGAAACGCAACGGAGACCCCAAAACACGTCAAAAAACACACCAAATAAGAACGGGATCACCCCAAAACTGGAAGAAAATCCAAAAACAAAACAGGATCCAATCCCCAAAACACCCTAAACCTTCCTGATGTTCTCCAAATCCCAAAGTCCACTCCCAACCACCATAAAACCCATTAGGAACACAACGAAACCCAACGGAAACCCCAAAACACCTCAAAAACACCCCAAAAGCGAAACGGAGCAGAAGAAAAATCATGATTTAACCCCCAAAAAAACCTTAAACCTACCTGATGTACTCCTAAATGTACAATCCACTCCCAACCACCAGAAAACCCGATGGAAAATCAACAAAACAAAATGGAGACACCAAAACACGTCAAAAAAAAAAAAAAAAAAAAAAAAAAAAGATCTGGATCAAAATAAAAAACACCAAAAACTATGAATTTCCCCCCAAACCACCCAAATATCACCTGATCTTCTCCAAAACTCACAATCCACTCCCATTTAACTTAACGACAAATGAGAACACAACGAAACCGGAGACCCCAAAACACATCAAAAACACCCCAAAAAAGAACAGGATCACCCCCAAAAAAGAAAGAAAACTCCAAAAACCATAGATCCACACCAAAAGTCCCCCTATACCTACCTGATGTTCTCCAATACCCACAATTTACCCTTTTCCACCATGATGACCATGGAAAACCCAACGGAACCCAACGGAGACACCAAAACACATCAAAAACACACCAAACAAGAACGGCATCACCCCCAAAACTGGAAGAAAATCCCCCAAAAGCACGGATCCATTCCAAAAACCACCCTAAACCTACCTGATGTTCTCCAAAACCCACAATCTACCATTTTTCACCATGATGAACACGGAAAACCCAACGAAATCCAACGGAGAACACAAAACATGTCAAAACCACACCAAATAGAACTAGATCAGAAGTAAAAAAACCAGAACTATGAATTTTTCTACAGAACCACCCTAAACTCACCTGATCTTCTCCAAAACCCACAATCCACTCCCGTTTACCTTAACGACCAACGAGAACCAAACAAAACCCAACGGAGACCCCATTACAAGTCAAAAACACCCCAAACAAAAACGGCATCACCCCCAAAACTGGAAGAAAATCCCCAAAAAGCACGGATCCATTCCCAAAACCACCCTAAACCTACTTGATGTTCTCCAAAACCCACAATTTACCCTTTTCCACCATGATGACCATGGAAAACCCAACGGAACCCAACGGAGACCCCCAAACACATCAAAAACACCCCTAAAAACAACTGGATAAGAAGAAAAAAACAGAAGAAAAACCCAAAAACCATGAATCTGCCCCAAAAGTCCCCATAAACCTACCTGATGTTCTCCAAAACCCACAATTTACATTTTTCCACCATCATGACCACGGAAAACCCAACGAAACCCAACGGAGACCCCCAAACACGCCAAAAACTCCCCAAAAGCGAACTGGATCAGAAGAAAAAACGTGATTTAACCCCAAAAAATCACTTAAACCTACCTGATGTACTCCTAAATGTACAATCCACTCCCAACCACCAGAAAACCCATTAGGAACTCAACGAAACGCAACAGAGACCCCAAAACACTTCAAAAACATCCCAAAAAACAACTGGATCAGAAGAAAAAAAAAAAAAAACAAAACTATGAATTTCCCCCCAAAACCACCCTAAACTCACCTGATCTTCTCCAAAACCCACAATCCACTCCCATTTAACTTAACGACAAACGAGAACACAACGAAACCGGAGACCCCAAAACACATCAAAAACACCCCAAAAAAGAACAGGATCACCCCCAAAAAAGAAAGAAAACTCCAAAAACCATAGATCCACCCCAAAACCACCCTAAACCTACCTGATGATCTCCAAAACCCACAATTTACAATTTTCCACCATGATGACCATGGAAAACCCAACGAAACGAAACGGAGACCTCAAAACACGTCAAAAAAAAAAAAAAAAAACGAAAAACAAAAAACAACCGGATACGAAGAAAAAACAGAAGAAAAACCCCAAAAACCATGAATCTGCCCCAAAAGTTCCCATGAACCTACCTGATGTTCTCCAAATCCCAAAGTCCACTCCCAACCACCATAAAACCCATTAGGAACTCAACGAAACGAAACGGAAACCCCAAAACACCTCAAAAACACCCCAAAAGCGAAACGGAGCAGAAGAAAAAACGTGATTTAACCCCCCAAAAAACCCTTAAACCTACCTGATGTACTCCTAAATGTACAATACACTCGCAACCACCAGAAAACCCAAAGAAAACCCAACGAAACAAAACGGAGACCCCAAAACACCGTAAAAACACCCCAAACAAGACCGGGATCACCCCAAAACTGGAAGAAAATCAAAAAAACAAACAGGATCCAATCCCCAAAACACCCGAAACCTACCCGATGTTCTCCAAAACCCACAATTTACACTTTTCCACCACCAAGACCATAGAAAACCAAACAAAACCCAACGGAGACCCCAAAACACCTCAAAATCACCCCAAACAAAAACGGCATCACCCCAAAAACTGGAAGAAAATCCCCAAAAAGCACGGATCCATTCCCCAAACCACCCTAAACCTACCTGATGTTCTCCAAAACCCACAATTTACCGTTTTTCACCATGATGACCATGGAAAACCCAACGAAACGCAACGGAGACCCCAAAACACGTCAAAAACACACCAAAAAACAACTGGATACGAAGAGAAAAAAGAAGAAAACCCCAAAAACCATGAATCTGCCCCAAAAGTTCCCATAAACCTCCCTGATGTTCTCCAAAACCCACAATTTACCATTTTTCAACATGATGACCATGGAAAACCCAATGAAACGCAACGGAGACCCCAAAACACATCAAAAAACACACCAAATAAGAACGGGATCACCCCAAAACTGGAAGAAAATCCAAAAACAAAACAGGATCCAATCCCCAAAACACCCTAAACCTTCCTGATGTTCTCCAAATCCCAAAGTCCACTCCCAACCACCATAAAACCCACTAGGAACACAACGAAACGCAACGAAGACCCCAAAACACGTCAAAAACACCCCTAAAAACAACTGGATAAGAAGAAAAAAACAGAAGAAAACCCCCAAAACCATGAATCTGCCCCCAAAGTCCCCATAAACCTACCTGATGTTCTCCAAAACCCACAATTTACATTTTTCCACCATCATGACCACGGAAAACCCAACGAAACCCAACGGAGACCCCCAAACACGTCAAAAACTCCCCAAAAGCGAACTGGATCAGAAGAAAAAACGTGATTGAACCCCCAAAAAACACTTAAACCTACCTGATGTACTCCTAAATGTACAATCCACTCCCAACCACCAGAAAAACCATTAGGAACTCAACGAAACGCAACAGAGACCCCAAAACACTTCAAAAACATCCCAAAAAACAACTGGATCAGAAGAAAAAAAAAAAACAAAAACTATGAATTTCCCCCCAAAACCACCCTAAACTCACCTGATCTTCTCCAAAACCCACAATCCACTCCCATTTAACTTAACGACAAACGAGAACACAACGAAACCGGAGACCCCAAAACACATCAAAAACACCCCAAAAAAGAACAGGATCACCCCCAAAAAAGAAAGAAAACTCCAAAAACCATAGATCCACCCCAAAACCACCCTAAACCTACCTGATGATCTCCAAAACCCACAATTTACAATTTTCCACCATGATGACCATGGAAAACCCAACGAAACGAAACGGAGACCCCAAAACACGTCAAAAAAAAAAAAAAAAAAAAAAAAAAAAAAAAAAAAAAAACGGATAAGAAGGAAAAACAGAAGAAAAACCCCAAAAACCATGAATCTGCCCCAAAAGTTCCCATAAACCTACCTGATGTTCTCCAAATTCAAAATGCACTCCCAACCACCATAAAACCCATTAGGAACTCAACGAAACGCAACGGAAACCCCAAAACACCTCAAAAACACCCCAAAAGCGAAACGGAGCAGAAGAAAAAACGTGATTTAACCCCCCAAAAAACCCTTAAACCTACCTGATGTACTCCTAAATGCACATTCCACTCCCAACCACCAGAAAACCCGATGGAAAATCAACAAAACAAAATGGAGACCCCAAAACATGTCAAAAAAAAAAAAAAAGATCTGGATCAAAAGAAAAAAACCCAAAAACTATGAATTTCCCCCCAAACCACCCAAATATCACCTGATCTTCTCCAAAACTCACAATCCACTCCCATTTAACTTAACGACCTACGAGAACCCAACGAAACCCAACGGAGACCCCAAAACACATCAAAAACACCCCAAAAAAGAACGGGATCACCCCCAAAAAAGAAAGAAAATCCACAAAAAAACAACAGATCCACACCAGAAGTCCCCCTATACCTACCTGATGTTCTCCAATACCCGCAATTTACCCTTTTCCACCATGATGACCATGGAAAACCCAACGGAACCCAACGGAGACACCAAAACACATCAAAAACACACCAAACAAGAACGGCATCACCCCCAAAACTGGAAGAAAATCCCCCAAAAGCACGGATCCATTCCAAAAACCACCCTAAACCTACCTGATGTTCTCCAAAACCCACAATTTACCATTTTTCACCATGATTACCACGGAAAACCCAACGAAATCCAACGGAGAACACAAAACATGTCAAAACCACACCAAATAGAACTAGATCAGAAGTAAAAAACCCAGAACTATGAATTTTTCTACAGAACCACCCTAAACTCACCTGATCTTCTCCAAAACCCACAATCCACTCCCGTTTACCTTAACGACCAACGAGAACCAAACAAAACCCAACGGAGACCCCATTACAAGTCAAAAACACCCCAAACAAAAACGGCATCACCCCCAAAACTGGAAGAAAATCCCCAAAAAGCACGGATCCATTCCCCAAACCACCCTAAACCTACCTGATGTTCTCCAAAACCCACAATTTACCATTTTTCACCATGATGACCATGGATAACCCAACGAAACGCAACGAAGACCCCAAAACACGTCAAAAACACCCCTAAAACAACTGGATAAGAAGAAAAAAACAGAAGAAAACCCCCAAAACCATGAATCTGCCCCAAAAGTCCCCATAAACCTACCTGATGTTCTCCAAAACCCACAATTTACATTTTTCCACCATCATGACCACGGAAAACCCAACGAAACCCAACGGAGACCCCCAAACACGTCAAAAACTCCCCAAAAGCGAACTGGATCAGAAGAAAAAACGTGATTGAACCCCCAAAAAACACTTAAACCTACCTGATGTACTCCTAAATGTACAATCCACTCCCAACCACCAGAAAAACCATTAGGAACTCAACGAAACGCAACAGAGACCCCAAAACACTTCAAAAACATCCCAAAAAACAACTGGATCAGAAGAAAAAAAAAAACAAAAACTATGAATTTCCCCCCAAAACCACCCTAAACTCACCTGATCTTCTCCAAAACCCACAATCCACTCCCATTTAACTTAACGACAAACGAGAACACAAGGAAACCGGAGACCCCAAAACACATCAAAAACACCCCAAAAAAGAACAGGATCACCCCCAAAAAAGAAAGAAAACTCCAAAAACCATAGATCCACCCCAAAACCACCCTAAACCTACCTGATGATCTCCAAAACCCACAATTTACAATTTTCCACCATGATGACCATGGAAAACCCAACGACACGAAACGGAGATCCCAAAACATGTCAAAAAAAAAAACAACAACCGGATAAGAAGAAAAAACAGAAGAAAAACCCCAAAAACCATGAATCTGCCCCAAAAGTTCCCATAAACCTACCTGATGTTCTACAAAACCCACAATTTACACTTTTCTACCATGATGACCACGGAAAACCCCACGAAACGCAACGGAGACCCCAAAACACGTCAAAAACACACCAAATAAGAACGGGATCACCCCAAAACTGGAAGAAAATCCAAAAACAAAACAGGATCCAATCCCCAAAACACCCTAAACCTACCTGATGTTCTCCAAATTCAAAATGCACTCCCAACCACCATAAAACCCATTAGGAACTCAACGAAACGCAACGGAAACCCCAAAACACCTCAAAAACACCCCAAAAGCGAAACGGAGCAGAAGAAAAAACGTGATTTAACCCCCCAAAAAACCCTTAAACCTACCTGATGTACTCCTAAATGCACATTCCACTCCCAACCACCAGAAAACCCGATGGAAAATCAACAAAACAAAATGGAGACCCCAAAACATGTCAAAAAAAAAAAAAAAAAAAAAGATCTGGATCAAAAGAAAAAACACCAAAAACTATGAATTTCCCCCCAAACCACCCAAATATCACCTGATCTTCTCCAAAACTCACAATCCACTCCCATTTAACTTAACGACCTACGAGAACCCAACGAAACCCAACGGAGACCCCAAAACACATCAAAAACACCCCAAAAAAGAACGGGATCACCCCCAAAAAAGAAAGAAAATCCACAAAAAAACAACAGATCCACACCAGAAGTCCCCCTATACCTACCTGATGTTCTCCAATACCCGCAATTTACCCTCTTCCACCATGATGACCATGGAAAACCCAACGGAACCCAACGGAGACACCAAAACACATCAAAAACACACCAAACAAGAACGGCATCACCCCCAAAACTGGAAGAAAATCCCCCAAAAGCACGGATCCATTCCAAAAACCACCCTAAACCTACCTGATGTTCTCCAAAACCCACAATTTACCATTTTTCACCATGATTACCACGGAAAACCCAACGAAATCCAACGGAGAACACAAAACATGTCAAAACCACACCAAATAGAACTAGATCAGAAGTAAAAAAACCAGAACTATGAATTTTTCTACAGAACCACCCTAAACTCACCTGATCTTCTCCAAAACCCACAATCCACTCCCGTTTACCTTAACGACCAACGAGAACCAAACAAAACCCAACGGAGACCCCATTACAAGTCAAAAACACCCCAAACAAAAACGGCATCACCCCCAAAACTGGAAGAAAATCCCCAAAAAGCACGGATCCATTCCCCAAACCACCCTAAACCTACCTGATGTTCTCCAAAACCCACAATTTACCATTTTTCACCATGATGACCATGGATAACCCAACGAAACGCAACGAAGACCCCAAAACACGTCAAAAACACCCCTAAAACAACTGGATAAGAAGAAAAAAACAGAAGAAAACCCCCAAAACCATGAATCTGCCCCAAAAGTCCCCATAAACCTACCTGATGTTCTCCAAAACCCACAATTTACATTTTTCCACCATCATGACCACGGAAAACCCAACGAAACCCAACGGAGACCCCCAAACACGTCAAAAACTCCCCAAAAGCGAACTGGATCAGAAGAAAAAACGTGATTGAACCCCCAAAAAACACTTAAACCTACCTGATGTACTCCTAAATGTACAATCCACTCCCAACCACCAGAAAACCCATTAGGAACTCAACGAAACGCAACAGAGACCCCAAAACACTTCAAAAACATCCCAAAAAACAACTGGATCAGAAGAAAAAAAAAAACAAAAACTATGAATTTCCCCCCAAAACCACCCTAAACTCACCTGATCTTCTCCAAAACCCACAATCCACTCCCATTTAACTTAACGACAAACGAGAACACAACGAAACCGGAGACCACAAAACACATCAAAAACACCCCAAAAAAGAACAGGATCACCCCCAAAAAAGAAAGAAAACTCCAAAAACCATAGATCCACCCCAAAACCACCCTAAACCTACCTGATGATCTCCAAAACCCACAATTTACAATTTTCCACCATGATGACCATGGAAAACCCAACGACACGAAACGGAGATCCCAAAACATGTCAAAAAAAAAAACAACAACCGGATAAGAAGAAAAAACAGAAGAAAAACCCCAAAAACCATGAATCTGCCCCAAAAGTTCCCATAAACCTACCTGATGTTCTACAAAACCCACAATTTACACTTTTCTACCATGATGACCACGGAAAACCCCACGAAACGCAACGGAGACCCCAAAACACGTCAAAAACACACCAAATAAGAACGGGATCACCCCAAAACTGGAAGAAAATCCAAAAACAAAACAGGATCCAATCCCCAAAACACCCTAAACCTACCTGATGTTCTCCAAATTCAAAATGCACTCCCAACCACCATAAAACCCATTAGGAACTCAACGAAACGCAACGGAAACCCCAAAACACCTCAAAAACACCCCAAAAGCGAAACGGAGCAGAAGAAAAAACGTGATTTAACCCCCCAAAAAACCCTTAAACCTACCTGATGTACTCCTAAATGCACATTCCACTCCCAACCACCAGAAAACCCGATGGAAAATCAACAAAACAAAATGGAGACCCCAAAACATGTCAAAAAAAAAAAAAAAAAAAAAGATCTGGATCAAAAGAAAAAACACCAAAAACTATGAATTTCCCCCCAAACCACCCAAATATCACCTGATCTTCTCCAAAACTCACAATCCACTCCCATTTAACTTAACGACCTACGAGAACCCAACGAAACCCAACGGAGACCCCAAAACACATCAAAAACACCCCAAAAAAGAACGGGATCACCCCCAAAAAAGAAAGAAAATCCACAAAAAAACAACAGATCCACACCAGAAGTCCCCCTATACCTACCTGATGTTCTCCAATACCCGCAATTTACCCTCTTCCACCATGATGACCATGGAAAACCCAACGGAACCCAACGGAGACACCAAAACACATCAAAAACACACCAAACAAGAACGGCATCACCCCCAAAACTGGAAGAAAATCCCCCAAAAGCACGGATCCATTCCAAAAACCACCCTAAACCTACCTGATGTTCTCCAAAACCCACAATTTACCATTTTTCACCATGATTACCACGGAAAACCCAACGAAATCCAACGGAGAACACAAAACATGTCAAAACCACACCAAATAGAACTAGATCAGAAGTAAAAAAACCAGAACTATGAATTTTTCTACAGAACCACCCTAAACTCACCTGATCTTCTCCAAAACCCACAATCCACTCCCGTTTACCTTAACGACCAACGAGAACCAAACAAAACCCAACGGAGACCCCATTACAAGTCAAAAACACCCCAAACAAAAACGGCATCACCCCCAAAACTGGAAGAAAATCCCCAAAAAGCACGGATCCATTCCCCAAACCACCCTAAACCTACCTGATGTTCTCCAAAACCCACAATTTACCATTTTTCACCATGATGACCATGGATAACCCAACGAAACGCAACGAAGACCCCAAAACACGTCAAAAACACCCCTAAAACAACTGGATAAGAAGAAAAAAACAGAAGAAAACCCCCAAAACCATGAATCTGCCCCAAAAGTCCCCATAAACCTACCTGATGTTCTCCAAAACCCACAATTTACATTTTTCCACCATCATGACCACGGAAAACCCAACGAAACCCAACGGAGACCCCCAAACACGTCAAAAACTCCCCAAAAGCGAACTGGATCAGAAGAAAAAACGTGATTGAACCCCCAAAAAACACTTAAACCTACCTGATGTACTCCTAAATGTACAATCCACTCCCAACCACCAGAAAACCCATTAGGAACTCAACGAAACGCAACAGAGACCCCAAAACACTTCAAAAACATCCCAAAAAACAACTGGATCAGAAGAAAAAAAAAAACAAAAACTATGAATTTCCCCCCAAAACCACCCTAAACTCACCTGATCTTCTCCAAAACCCACAATCCACTCCCATTTAACTTAACGACAAACGAGAACACAACGAAACCGGAGACCACAAAACACATCAAAAACACCCCAAAAAAGAACAGGATCACCCCCAAAAAAGAAAGAAAACTCCAAAAACCATAGATCCACCCCAAAACCACCCTAAACCTACCTGATGATCTCCAAAACCCACAATTTACAATTTTCCACCATGATGACCATGGAAAACCCAACGAAACGAAACGGAGATCCCAAAACATGTCAAAAAAAAAAACAACAACCGGATAAGAAGAAAAAACAGAAGAAAAACCCCAAAAACCATGAATCTGCCCCAAAAGTTCCCATAAACCTACCTGATGTTCTACAAAACCCACAATTTACACTTTTCTACCATGATGACCACGGAAAACCCCACGAAACGCAACGGAGACCTCAAAACACGTCAAAAACACACCAAATAAGAACGGGATCACCCCAAAACTGGAAGAAAATCCAAAAACAAAACAGGATCCAATCCCCAAAACACCCTAAACCTACCTGATGTTCTCCAAATTCAAAATGCACTCCCAACCACCATAAAACCCATTAGGAACTCAACGAAATGCAACGGAGACCCCAAAACACATCAAAAACACCCCAAAAAAGAACGGGATCACCCCCAAAAAAGAAAGAAAATCCACAAAAAAACAACAGATCCACACCAGAAGTCCCCCTATACCTACCTGATGTTCTCCAATACCCGCAATTTACCCTCTTCCACCATGATGACCATGGAAAACCCAACGGAACCCAACGGAGACACCAAAACACATCAAAAACACACCAAACAAGAACGGCATCACCCCCAAAACTGGAAGAAAATCCCCCAAAAGCACGGATCCATTCCAAAAACCACCCTAAACCTACCTGATGTTCTCCAAAACCCACAATTTACCATTTTTCACCATGATTACCACGGAAAACCCAACGAAATCCAACGGAGAACACAAAACATGTCAAAACCACACCAAATAGAACTAGATCAGAAGTAAAAAACCCAGAACTATGAATTTTTCTACAGAACCACCCTAAACTCACCTGATCTTCTCCAAAACCCACAATCCACTCCCGTTTACCTTAACGACCAACGAGAACCAAACAAAACCCAATGGAGACCCCATTACAAGTCAAAAACACCCCAAACAAAAACGGCATCACCCCCAAAACTGGAAGAAAATCCCCAAAAAGCACGGATCCATTCCCCAAACCACCCTAAACCTACCTGATGTTCTCCAAAACCCACAATTTACCATTTTTCACCATGATGACCATGGATAACCCAATGAAACGCAACGAAGACCCCAAAACACGTCAAAAACACCCCTAAAACAACTGGATAAGAAGAAAAAAACAGAAGAAAACCCCAAAACCATGAATCTGCCCCAAAAGTCCCCATAAACCTACCTGATGTTCTCCAAAACCCACAATTTACATTTTTCCACCATCATGACCACGGAAAACCCAACGAAACCCAACGGAGACCCCCAAACACGTCAAAAACTCCCCAAAAGCGAACTGGATCAGAAGAAAAAACGTGATTGAACCCCCAAAAAACACTTAAACCTACCTGATGTACTCCTAAATGTACAATCCACTCCCAACCACCAGAAAAACCATTAGGAACTCAACGAAACGCAACAGAGACCCCAAAACACTTCAAAAACATCCCAAAAAACAACTGGATCAGAAGAAAAAAAAAAACAAAAACTATGAATTTCCCCCCAAAACCACCCTAAACTCACCTGATCTTCTCCAAAACCCACAATCCACTCCCATTTCACTTAACGACAAACGAGAACACAACGAAACCGGAGACCCCAAAACACATCAAAAACACCCCAAAAAAGAACAGGATCACCCCCAAAAAAGAAAGAAAACTCCAAAAACCATAGATCCACCCCAAAACCACCCTAAACCTACCTGATGATCTCCAAAACCCACAATTTACAATTTTCCACCATGATGACCATGGAAAACCCAACGAAACGAAACGGAGATCCCAAAACATGTCAAAAAAAAAAACAACAACCGGATAAGAAGAAAAAACAGAAGAAAAACCCCAAAAACCATGAATCTGCCCCAAAAGTTCCCATAAACCTACCTGATGTTCTACAAAACCCACAATTTACACTTTTCTACCATGATGACCACGGAAAACCCCACGAAACGCAACGGAGACCCCAAAACACGTCAAAAACACACCAAATAAGAACGGGATCACCCCAAAACTGGAAGAAAATCCAAAAACAAAACAGGATCCAATCCCCAAAACACCCTAAACCTACCTGATGTTCTCCAAATTCAAAATGCACTCCCAACCACCATAAAACCCATTAGGAACTCAACGAAACGCAACGGAAACCCCAAAACACCTCAAAAACACCCCAAAAGCGAAACGGAGCAGAAGAAAAAACGTGATTTAACCCCCCAAAAAACCCTTAAACCTACCTGATGTACTCCTAAATGCACATTCCACTCCCAACCACCAGAAAACCCGATGGAAAATCAACAAAACAAAATGGAGACCCCAAAACATGTCAAAAAAAAAAAAAAAAAAGATCTGAATCAAAAGAAAAAACACCAAAAACTATGAATTTCCCCCCAAACCACCCAAATATCACCTGATCTTCTCCAAAACTCACAATCCACTCCCATTTAACTTAACGACCTACGAGAACCCAACGAAACCCAACGGAGACCCCAAAACACATCAAAAACACCCCAAAAAAGAACGGGATCACCCCCAAAAAAGAAAGAAAATCCACAAAAAAACAACAGATCCACACCAGAAGTCCCCCTATACCTACCTGATGTTCTCCAATACCCGCAATTTACCCTCTTCCACCATGATGACCATGGAAAACCCAACGGAACCCAACGGAGACACCAAAACACATCAAAAACACACCAAACAAGAACGGCATCACCCCCAAAACTGGAAGAAAATCCCCCAAAAGCACGGATCCATTCCAAAAACCACCCTAAACCTACCTGATGTTCTCCAAAACCCACAATTTACCATTTTTCACCATGATTACCACGGAAAACCCAACGAAATCCAACGGAGAACACAAAACATGTCAAAACCACACCAAATAGAACTAGATCAGAAGTAAAAAACCCAGAACTATGAATTTTTCTACAGAACCACCCTAAACTCACCTGATCTTCTCCAAAACCCACAATCCACTCCCGTTTACCTTAACGACCAACGAGAACCAAACAAAACCCAATGGAGACCCCATTACAAGTCAAAAACACCCCAAACAAAAACGGCATCACCCCCAAAACTGGAAGAAAATCCCCAAAAAGCACGGATCCATTCCCCAAACCACCCTAAACCTACCTGATGTTCTCCAAAACCCACAATTTACCATTTTTCACCATGATGACCATGGATAACCCAACGAAACGCAACGAAGACCCCAAAACACGTCAAAAACACCCCTAAAACAACTGGATAAGAAGAAAAAAACAGAAGAAAACCCCCAAAACCATGAATCTGCCCCAAAAGTCCCCATAAACCTACCTGATGTTCTCCAAAACCCACAATTTACATTTTTCCACCATCATGACCACGGAAAACCCAACGAAACCCAACGGAGACCCCCAAACACGTCAAAAACTCCCCAAAAGCGAACTGGATCAGAAGAAAAAACGTGATTGAACCCCCAAAAAACACTTAAACCTACCTGATGTACTCCTAAATGTACAATCCACTCCCAACCACCAGAAAACCCATTAGGAACTCAACGAAACGCAACAGAGACCCCAAAACACTTCAAAAACATCCCAAAAAACAACTGGATCAGAAGAAAAAAAAAAACAAAAACTATGAATTTCCCCCCAAAACCACCCTAAACTCACCTGATCTTCTCCAAAACCCACAATCCACTCCCATTTCACTTAACGACAAACGAGAACACAACGAAACCGGAGACCCCAAAACACATCAAAAACACCCCAAAAAAGAACAGGATCACCCCCAAAAAAGAAAGAAAACTCCAAAAACCATAGATCCACCCCAAAACCACCCTAAACCTACCTGATGATCTCCAAAACCCACAATTTACAATTTTCCACCATGATGACCATGGAAAACCCAACGAAACGAAACGGAGATCCCAAAACATGTCAAAAAAAAAAACAACAACCGGATAAGAAGAAAAAACAGAAGAAAAACCCCAAAAACCATGAATCTGCCCCAAAAGTTCCCATAAACCTACCTGATGTTCTACAAAACCCACAATTTACACTTTTCTACCATGATGACCACGGAAAACCCCACGAAACGCAACGGAGACCCCAAAACACGTCAAAAACACACCAAATAAGAACGGGATCACCCCAAAACTGGAAGAAAATCCAAAAACAAAACAGGATCCAATCCCCAAAACACCCTAAACCTACCTGATGTTCTCCAAATTCAAAATGCACTCCCAACCACCATAAAACCCATTAGGAACTCAACGAAACGCAACGGAAACCCCAAAACACCTCAAAAACACCCCAAAAGCGAAACGGAGCAGAAGAAAAAACGTGATTTAACCCCCCAAAAAACCCTTAAACCTACCTGATGTACTCCTAAATGCACATTCCACTCCCAACCACCAGAAAACCCGATGGAAAATCAACAAAACAAAATGGAGACCCCAAAACATGTCAAAAAAAAAAAAAAAAAAAAAAGATCTGGATCAAAAGAAAAAACACCAAAAACTATGAATTTCCCCCCAAACCACCCAAATATCACCTGATCTTCTCCAAAACTCACAATCCACTCCCATTTAACTTAACGACCTACGAGAACCCAACGAAACCCAACGGAGACCCCAAAACACATCAAAAACACCCCAAAAAAGAACGGGATCACCCCCAAAAAAGAAAGAAAATCCACAAAAAAACAACAGATCCACACCAGAAGTCCCCCTATACCTACCTGATGTTCTCCAATACCCACAATTTACCCTTTTCCACCATGATGACCATGGAAAACCCAACGGAACCCAACGGAGACACCAAAACACATCAAAAACACACCAAACAAGAACGGCATCACCCCCAAAACTGGAAGAAAATCCCCCAAAAGCACGGATCCATTCCCAAAACCACCCTAAACCTACCTGATGTTCTCCAAAACCCACAATTTACCATTTTTCACCATGATTACCACGGAAAACCCAACGAAATCCAACGGAGAACACAAAACATGTCAAAACCACACCAAATAGAACTAGATCAGAAGTAAAAAACCCAGAACTATGAATTTTTCTACAGAACCACCCTAAACTCACCTGATCTTCTCCAAAACCCACAATCCACTCCCGTTTACCTTAACGACCAACGAGAACCAAACAAAACCCAACGGAGACCCCATTACAAGTCAAAAACACCCCAAACAAAAACGGCATCACCCCCAAAACTGGAAGAAAATCCCCAAAAAGCACGGATCCATTCCCCAAACCACCCTAAACCTACCTGATGTTCTCCAAAACCCACAATTTACCATTTTTCACCATGATGACCATGGATAACCCAACGAAACGCAACGAAGACCCCAAAACACGTCAAAAACACCCCTAAAACAACTGGATAAGAAGAAAAAAACAGAAGAAAACCCCCAAAACCATGAATCTGCCCCCAAAGTCCCCATAAACCTACCTGATGTTCTCCAAAACCCACAATTTACATTTTTCCACCATCATGACCACGGAAAACCCAACGAAACCCAACGGAGACCCCCAAACACGTCAAAAACTCCCCAAAAGCGAACTGGATCAGAAGAAAAAACGTGATTGAACCCCCAAAAAACACTTAAACCTACCTGATGTACTCCTAAATGTACAATCCACTCCCAACCACCAGAAAACCCATTAGGAACTCAACGAAACGCAACAGAGACCCCAAAACACTTCAAAAACATCCCAAAAAACAACTGGATCAGAAGAAAAAAAAAAAACAAAAACTATGAATTTCCCCCCAAAACCACCCTAAACTCACCTGATCTTCTCCAAAACCCACAATCCACTCCCATTTCACTTAACGACAAACGAGAACACAACGAAACCGGAGACCCCAAAACACATCAAAAACACCCCAAAAAAGAACAGGATCACCCCCAAAAAAGAAAGAAAACTCCAAAAACCATAGATCCACCCCAAAACCACCCTAAACCTACCTGATGATCTCCAAAACCCACAATTTACAATTTTCCACCATGATGACCATGGAAAACCCAACGAAACGAAACGGAGATCCCAAAACATGTCAAAAAAAAAAACAACAACCGGATAAGAAGAAAAAACAGAAGAAAAACCCCAAAAACCATGAATCTGCCCCAAAAGTTCCCATAAACCTACCTGATGTTCTACAAAACCCACAATTTACACTTTTCTACCATGATGACCACGGAAAACCCCACGAAACGCAACGGAGACCCCAAAACACGTCAAAAACACACCAAATAAGAACGGGATCACCCCAAAACTGGAAGAAAATCCAAAAACAAAACAGGATCCAATCCCCAAAACACCCTAAACCTACCTGATGTTCTCCAAATTCAAAATGCACTCCCAACCACCATAAAACCCATTAGGAACTCAACGAAACGCAACGGAAACCCCAAAACACCTCAAAAACACCCCAAAAGCGAAACGGAGCAGAAGAAAAAACGTGATTTAACCCCCCAAAAAACCCTTAAACCTACCTGATGTACTCCTAAATGCACATTCCACTCCCAACCACCAGAAAACCCGATGGAAAATCAACAAAACAAAATGGAGACCCCAAAACATGTCAAAAAAAAAAAAAAAAAAAGATCTGGATCAAAAGAAAAAACACCAAAAACTATGAATTTCCCCCCAAACCACCCAAATATCACCTGATCTTCTCCAAAACTCACAATCCACTCCCATTTAACTTAACGACCTACGAGAACCCAACGAAACCCAACGGAGACCCCAAAACACATCAAAAACACCCCAAAAAAGAACGGGATCACCCCCAAAAAAGAAAGAAAATCCACAAAAAAACAACAGATCCACACCAGAAGTCCCCCTATACCTACCTGATGTTCTCCAATACCCGCAATTTACCCTCTTCCACCATGATGACCATGGAAAACCCAACGGAACCCAACGGAGACACCAAAACACATCAAAAACACACCAAACAAGAACGGCATCACCCCCAAAACTGGAAGAAAATCCCCCAAAAGCACGGATCCATTCCAAAAACCACCCTAAACCTACCTGATGTTCTCCAAAACCCACAATTTACCATTTTTCACCATGATTACCACGGAAAACCCAACGAAATCCAACGGAGAACACAAAACATGTCAAAACCACACCAAATAGAACTAGATCAGAAGTAAAAAACCCAGAACTATGAATTTTTCTACAGAACCACCCTAAACTCACCTGATCTTCTCCAAAACCCACAATCCACTCCCGTTTACCTTAACGACCAACGAGAACCAAACAAAACCCAATGGAGACCCCATTACAAGTCAAAAACACCCCAAACAAAAACGGCATCACCCCCAAAACTGGAAGAAAATCCCCAAAAAGCACGGATCCATTCCCCAAACCACCCTAAACCTACCTGATGTTCTCCAAAACCCACAATTTACCATTTTTCACCATGATGACCATGGATAACCCAACGAAACGCAACGAAGACCCCAAAACACGTCAAAAACACCCCTAAAACAACTGGATAAGAAGAAAAAAACAGAAGAAAACCCCCAAAACCATGAATCTGCCCCAAAAGTCCCCATAAACCTACCTGATGTTCTCCAAAACCCACAATTTACATTTTTCCACCATCATGACCACGGAAAACCCAACGAAACCCAACGGAGACCCCCAAACACGTCAAAAACTCCCCAAAAGCGAACTGGATCAGAAGAAAAAACGTGATTGAACCCCCAAAAAACACTTAAACCTACCTGATGTACTCCTAAATGTACAATCCACTCCCAACCACCAGAAAACCCATTAGGAACTCAACGAAACGCAACAGAGACCCCAAAACACTTCAAAAAAATCCCAAAAAACAACTGGATCAGAAGAAAAAAAAAAACAAAAACTATGAATTTCCCCCCAAAACCACCCTAAACTCACCTGATCTTCTCCAAAACCCACAATCCACTCCCATTTAACTTAACGACAAACGAGAACACAACGAAACCGGAGACCACAAAACACATCAAAAACACCCCAAAAAAGAACAGGATCACCCCCAAAAAAGAAAGAAAACTCCAAAAACCATAGATCCACCCCAAAACCACCCTAAACCTACCTGATGATCTCCAAAACCCACAATTTACAATTTTCCACCATGATGACCATGGAAAACCCAACGAAACGAAACGGAGATCCCAAAACATGTCAAAAAAAAAAACAACAACCGGATAAGAAGAAAAAACAGAAGAAAAACCCCAAAAACCATGAATCTGCCCCAAAAGTTCCCATAAACCTACCTGATGTTCTACAAAACCCACAATTTACACTTTTCTACCATGATGACCACGGAAAACCCCACGAAACGCAACGGAGACCCCAAAACACGTCAAAAACACACCAAATAAGAACGGGATCACCCCAAAACTGGAAGAAAATCCAAAAACAAAACAGGATCCAATCCCCAAAACACCCTAAACCTACCTGATGTTCTCCAAATTCAAAATGCACTCCCAACCACCATAAAACCCATTAGGAACTCAACGAAACGCAACGGAAACCCCAAAACACCTCAAAAACACCCCAAAAGCGAAACGGAGCAGAAGAAAAAACGTGATTTAACCCCCCAAAAAACCCTTAAACCTACCTGATGTACTCCTAAATGCACATTCCACTCCCAACCACCAGAAAACCCGATGGAAAATCAACAAAACAAAATGGAGACCCCAAAACATGTCAAAAAAAAAAAAAAAAAAAAAGATCTGGATCAAAAGAAAAAACACCAAAAACTATGAATTTCCCCCCAAACCACCCAAATATCACCTGATCTTCTCCAAAACTCACAATCCACTCCCATTTAACTTAACGACCTACGAGAACCCAACGAAACCCAACGGAGACCCCAAAACACATCAAAAACACCCCAAAAAAGAACGGGATCACCCCCAAAAAAGAAAGAAAATCCACAAAAAAACAACAGATCCACACCAGAAGTCCCCCTATACCTACCTGATGTTCTCCAATACCCGCAATTTACCCTCTTCCACCATGATGACCATGGAAAACCCAACGGAACCCAACGGAGACACCAAAACACATCAAAAACACACCAAACAAGAACGGCATCACCCCCAAAACTGGAAGAAAATCCCCCAAAAGCACGGATCCATTCCAAAAACCACCCTAAACCTACCTGATGTTCTCCAAAACCCACAATTTACCATTTTTCACCATGATTACCACGGAAAACCCAACGAAATCCAACGGAGAACACAAAACATGTCAAAACCACACCAAATAGAACTAGATCAGAAGTAAAAAACCCAGAACTATGAATTTTTCTACAGAACCACCCTAAACTCACCTGATCTTCTCCAAAACCCACAATCCACTCCCGTTTACCTTAACGACCAACGAGAACCAAACAAAACCCAATGGAGACCCCATTACAAGTCAAAAACACCCCAAACAAAAACGGCATCACCCCCAAAACTGGAAGAAAATCCCCAAAAAGCACGGATCCATTCCCCAAACCACCCTAAACCTACCTGATGTTCTCCAAAACCCACAATTTACCATTTTTCACCATGATGACCATGGATAACCCAACGAAACGCAACGAAGACCCCAAAACACGTCAAAAACACCCCTAAAACAACTGGATAAGAAGAAAAAAACAGAAGAAAACCCCCAAAACCATGAATCTGCCCCAAAAGTCCCCATAAACCTACCTGATGTTCTCCAAAACCCACAATTTACATTTTTCCACCATCATGACCACGGAAAACCCAACGAAACCCAACGGAGACCCCCAAACACGTCAAAAACTCCCCAAAAGCGAACTGGATCAGAAGAAAAAACGTGATTGAACCCCCAAAAAACACTTAAACCTACCTGATGTACTCCTAAATGTACAATCCACTCCCAACCACCAGAAAACCCATTAGGAACTCAACGAAACGCAACAGAGACCCCAAAACACTTCAAAAACATCCCAAAAAACAACTGGATCAGAAGAAAAAAAAAAACCAAAAACTATGAATTTCCCCCCAAAACCACCCTAAACTCACCTGATCTTCTCCAAAACCCACAATCCACTCCCATTTAACTTAACGACAAACGAGAACACAATGAAACCGGAGACCACAAAACACATCAAAAACACCCCAAAAAAGAACAGGATCACCCCCAAAAAAGAAAGAAAACTCCAAAAACCATAGATCCACCCCAAAACCACCCTAAACCTACCTGATGATCTCCAAAACCCACAATTTACAATTTTCCACCATGATGACCATGGAAAACCCAACGAAACGAAACGGAGATCCCAAAACATGTCAAAAAAAAAAACAACAACCGGATAAGAAGAAAAAACAGAAGAAAAACCCCAAAAACCATGAATCTGCCCCAAAAGTTCCCATAAACCTACCTGATGTTCTACAAAACCCACAATTTACACTTTTCTACCATGATGACCACGGAAAACCCCACGAAACGCAACGGAGACCCCAAAACACGTCAAAAACACACCAAATAAGAACGGGATCACCCCAAAACTGGAAGAAAATCCAAAAACAAAACAGGATCCAATCCCCAAAACACCCTAAACCTACCTGATGTTCTCCAAATTCAAAATGCACTCCCAACCACCATAAAACCCATTAGGAACTCAACGAAACGCAACGGAAACCCCAAAACACCTCAAAAACACCCCAAAAGCGAAACGGAGCAGAAGAAAAAACGTGATTTAACCCCCCAAAAAACCCTTAAACCTACCTGATGTACTCCTAAATGCACATTCCACTCCCAACCACCAGAAAACCCGATGGAAAATCAACAAAACAAAATGGAGACCCCAAAACATGTCAAAAAAAAAAAAAAAAAAAGATCTGGATCAAAAGAAAAAACACCAAAAACTATGAATTTCCCCCCAAACCACCCAAATATCACCTGATCTTCTCCAAAACTCACAATCCACTCCCATTTAACTTAACGACCTACGAGAACCCAACGAAACCCAACGGAGACCCCAAAACACATCAAAAACACCCCAAAAAAGAACGGGATCACCCCCAAAAAAGAAAGAAAATCCACAAAAAAACAACAGATCCACACCAGAAGTCCCCCTATACCTACCTGATGTTCTCCAATACCCGCAATTTACCCTCTTCCACCATGATGACCATGGAAAACCCAACGGAACCCAACGGAGACACCAAAACACATCAAAAACACACCAAACAAGAACGGCATCACCCCCAAAACTGGAAGAAAATCCCCCAAAAGCACGGATCCATTCCAAAAACCACCCTAAACCTACCTGATGTTCTCCAAAACCCACAATTTACCATTTTTCACCATGATTACCACGGAAAACCCAACGAAATCCAACGGAGAACACAAAACATGTCAAAACCACACCAAATAGAACTAGATCAGAAGTAAAAAACCCAGAACTATGAATTTTTCTACAGAACCACCCTAAACTCACCTGATCTTCTCCAAAACCCACAATCCACTCCCGTTTACCTTAACGACCAACGAGAACCAAACAAAACCCAATGGAGACCCCATTACAAGTCAAAAACACCCCAAACAAAAACGGCATCACCCCCAAAACTGGAAGAAAATCCCCAAAAAGCACGGATCCATTCCCCAAACCACCCTAAACCTACCTGATGTTCTCCAAAACCCACAATTTACCATTTTTCACCATGATGACCATGGATAACCCAACGAAACGCAACGAAGACCCCAAAACACGTCAAAAACACCCCTAAAACAACTGGATAAGAAGAAAAAAACAGAAGAAAACCCCCAAAACCATGAATCTGCCCCAAAAGTCCCCATAAACCTACCTGATGTTCTCCAAAACCCACAATTTACATTTTTCCACCATCATGACCACGGAAAACCCAACGAAACCCAACGGAGACCCCCAAACACGTCAAAAACTCCCCAAAAGCGAACTGGATCAGAAGAAAAAACGTGATTGAACCCCCAAAAAACACTTAAACCTACCTGATGTACTCCTAAATGTACAATCCACTCCCAACCACCAGAAAACCCATTAGGAACTCAACGAAACGCAACAGAGACCCCAAAACACTTCAAAAAAATCCCAAAAAACAACTGGATCAGAAGAAAAAAAAAAACAAAAACTATGAATTTCCCCCCAAAACCACCCTAAACTCACCTGATCTTCTCCAAAACCCACAATCCACTCCCATTTAACTTAACGACAAACGAGAACACAACGAAACCGGAGACCACAAAACACATCAAAAACACCCCAAAAAAGAACAGGATCACCCCCAAAAAAGAAAGAAAACTCCAAAAACCATAGATCCACCCCAAAACCACCCTAAACCTACCTGATGATCTCCAAAACCCACAATTTACAATTTTCCACCATGATGACCATGGAAAACCCAACGAAACGCAACGGAGATCCCAAAACATGTCAAAAAAAAAAACAACAACCGGATAAGAAGAAAAAACAGAAGAAAAACCCCAAAAACCATGAATCTGCCCCAAAAGTTCCCATAAACCTACCTGATGTTCTACAAAACCCACAATTTACACTTTTCTACCATGATGACCACGGAAAACCCCACGAAACGCAACGGAGACCCCAAAACACGTCAAAAACACACCAAATAAGAACGGGATCACCCCAAAACTGGAAGAAAATCCAAAAACAAAACAGGATCCAATCCCCAAAACACCCTAAACCTACCTGATGTTCTCCAAATTCAAAATGCACTCCCAACCACCATAAAACCCATTAGGAACTCAACGAAACGCAACGGAAACCCCAAAACACCTCAAAAACACCCCAAAAGCGAAACGGAGCAGAAGAAAAAACGTGATTTAACCCCCCAAAAAACCCTTAAACCTACCTGATGTACTCCTAAATGCACATTCCACTCCCAACCACCAGAAAACCCGATGGAAAATCAACAAAACAAAATGGAGACCCCAAAACATGTCAAAAAAAAAAAAAAAAAAAAGATCTGGATCAAAAGAAAAAACACCAAAAACTATGAATTTCCCCCCAAACCACCCAAATATCACCTGATCTTCTCCAAAACTCACAATCCACTCCCATTTAACTTAACGACCTACGAGAACCCAACGAAACCCAACGGAGACCCCAAAACACATCAAAAACACCCCAAAAAAGAACGGGATCACCCCCAAAAAAGAAAGAAAATCCACAAAAAAACAACAGATCCACACCAGAAGTCCCCCTATACCTACCTGATGTTCTCCAATACCCGCAATTTACCCTCTTCCACCATGATGACCATGGAAAACCCAACGGAACCCAACGGAGACACCAAAACACATCAAAAACACACCAAACAAGAACGGCATCACCCCCAAAACTGGAAGAAAATCCCCCAAAAGCACGGATCCATTCCAAAAACCACCCTAAACCTACCTGATGTTCTCCAAAACCCACAATTTACCATTTTTCACCATGATTACCACGGAAAACCCAACGAAATCCAACGGAGAACACAAAACATGTCAAAACCACACCAAATAGAACTAGATCAGAAGTAAAAAACCCAGAACTATGAATTTTTCTACAGAACCACCCTAAACTCACCTGATCTTCTCCAAAACCCACAATCCACTCCCGTTTACCTTAACGACCAACGAGAACCAAACAAAACCCAATGGAGACCCCATTACAAGTCAAAAACACCCCAAACAAAAACGGCATCACCCCCAAAACTGGAAGAAAATCCCCAAAAAGCACGGATCCATTCCCCAAACCACCCTAAACCTACCTGATGTTCTCCAAAACCCACAATTTACCATTTTTCACCATGATGACCATGGATAACCCAACGAAACGCAACGAAGACCCCAAAACACGTCAAAAACACCCCTAAAACAACTGGATAAGAAGAAAAAAACAGAAGAAAACCCCCAAAACCATGAATCTGCCCCAAAAGTCCCCATAAACCTACCTGATGTTCTCCAAAACCCACAATTTACATTTTTCCACCATCATGACCACGGAAAACCCAACGAAACCCAACGGAGACCCCCAAACACGTCAAAAACTCCCCAAAAGCGAACTGGATCAGAAGAAAAAACGTGATTGAACCCCCAAAAAACACTTAAACCTACCTGATGTACTCCTAAATGTACAATCCACTCCCAACCACCAGAAAACCCATTAGGAACTCAACGAAACGCAACAGAGACCCCAAAACACTTCAAAAACATCCCAAAAAACAACTGGATCAGAAGAAAAAAAAAAACAAAAACTATGAATTTCCCCCCAAAACCACCCTAAACTCACCTGATCTTCTCCAAAACCCACAATCCACTCCCATTTCACTTAACGACAAACGAGAACACAACGAAACCGGAGACCCCAAAACACATCAAAAACACCCCAAAAAAGAACAGGATCACCCCCAAAAAAGAAAGAAAACTCCAAAAACCATAGATCCACCCCAAAACCACCCTAAACCTACCTGATGATCTCCAAAACCCACAATTTACAATTTTCCACCATGATGACCATGGAAAACCCAACGACACGAAACGGAGATCCCAAAACATGTCAAAAAAAAAAACAACAACCGGATAAGAAGAAAAAACAGAAGAAAAACCCCAAAAACCATGAATCTGCCCCAAAAGTTCCCATAAACCTACCTGATGTTCTACAAAACCCACAATTTACACTTTTCTACCATGATGACCACGGAAAACCCCACGAAACGCAACGGAGACCCCAAAACACGTCAAAAACACACCAAATAAGAACGGGATCACCCCAAAACTGGAAGAAAATCCAAAAACAAAACAGGATCCAATCCCCAAAACACCCTAAACCTACCTGATGTTCTCCAAATTCAAAATGCACTCCCAACCACCATAAAACCCATTAGGAACTCAACGAAACGCAACGGAAACCCCAAAACACCTCAAAAACACCCCAAAAGCGAAACGGAGCAGAAGAAAAAACGTGATTTAACCCCCCAAAAAACCCTTAAACCTACCTGATGTACTCCTAAATGCACATTCCACTCCCAACCACCAGAAAATCCGATGGAAAATCAACAAAACAAAATGGAGACCCCAAAACATGTCAAAAAAAAAAAAAAAAAAAAAGATCTGGATCAAAAGAAAAAACACCAAAAACTATGAATTTCCCCCCAAACCACCCAAATATCACCTGATCTTCTCCAAAACTCACAATCCACTCCCATTTAACTTAACGACCTACGAGAACCCAACGAAACCCAACGGAGACCCCAAAACACATCAAAAACACCCCAAAAAAGAACGGGATCACCCCCAAAAAAGAAAGAAAATCCACAAAAAAACAACAGATCCACACCAGAAGTCCCCCTATACCTACCTGATGTTCTCCAATACCCGCAATTTACCCTTTTCCACCATGATGACCATGGAAAACCCAACGGAACCCAACGGAGACACCAAAACACATCAAAAACACACCAAACAAGAACGGCATCACCCCCAAAACTGGAAGAAAATCCCCCAAAAGCACGGATCCATTCCAAAAACCACCCTAAACCTACCTGATGTTCTCCAAAACCCACAATTTACCATTTTTCACCATGATTACCAAGGAAAACCCAACGAAATCCAACGGAGAACACAAAACATGTCAAAACCACACCAAATAGAACTAGATCAGAAGTAAAAAACCCAGAACTATGAATTTTTCTACAGAACCACCCTAAACTCACCTGATCTTCTCCAAAACCCACAATCCACTCCCGTTTACCTTAACGACCAACGAGAACCAAACAAAACCCAATGGAGACCCCATTACAAGTCAAAAACACCCCAAACAAAAACGGCATCACCCCCAAAACTGGAAGAAAATCCCCAAAAAGCACGGATCCATTCCCCAAACCACCCTAAACCTACCTGATGTTCTCCAAAACCCACAATTTACCATTTTTCACCATGATGACCATGGATAACCCAACGAAACGCAACGAAGACCCCAAAACACGTCAAAAACACCCCTAAAACAACTGGATAAGAAGAAAAAAACAGAAGAAAACCCCCAAAACCATGAATCTGCCCCAAAAGTCCCCATAAACCTACCTGATGTTCTCCAAAACCCACAATTTACATTTTTCCACCATCATGACCACGGAAAACCCAACGAAACCCAACGGAGACCCCCAAACACGTCAAAAACTCCCCAAAAGCGAACTGGATCAGAAGAAAAAACGTGATTGAACCCCCAAAAAACACTTAAACCTACCTGATGTACTCCTAAATGTACAATCCACTCCCAACCACCAGAAAACCCATTAGGAACTCAACGAAACGCAACAGAGACCCCAAAACACTTCAAAAACATCCCAAAAAACAACTGGATCAGAAGAAAAAAAAAAACAAAAACTATGAATTTCCCCCCAAAACCACCCTAAACTCACCTGATCTTCTCCAAAACCCACAATCCACTCCCATTTCACTTAACGACAAACGAGAACACAACGAAACCGGAGACCCCAAAACACATCAAAAACACCCCAAAAAAGAACAGGATCACCCCCAAAAAAGAAAGAAAACTCCAAAAACCATAGATCCACCCCAAAACCACCCTAAACCTACCTGATGATCTCCAAAACCCACAATTTACAATTTTCCACCATGATGACCATGGAAAACCCAACGAAACGAAACGGAGATCCCAAAACATGTCAAAAAAAAAAACAACAACCGGATAAGAAGAAAAAACAGAAGAAAAACCCCAAAAACCATGAATCTGCCCCAAAAGTTCCCATAAACCTACCTGATGTTCTACAAAACCCACAATTTACACTTTTCTACCATGATGACCACGGAAAACCCCACGAAACGCAACGGAGACCCCAAAACACGTCAAAAACACACCAAATAAGAACGGGATCACCCCAAAACTGGAAGAAAATCCAAAAACAAAACAGGATCCAATCCCCAAAACACCCTAAACCTACCTGATGTTCTCCAAATTCAAAATGCACTCCCAACCACCATAAAACCCATTAGGAACTCAACGAAACGCAACGGAAACCCCAAAACACCTCAAAAACACCCCAAAAGCGAAACGGAGCAGAAGAAAAAACGTGATTTAACCCCCCAAAAAACCCTTAAACCTACCTGATGTACTCCTAAATGCACATTCCACTCCCAACCACCAGAAAATCCGATGGAAAATCAACAAAACAAAATGGAGACCCCAAAACATGTCAAAAAAAAAAAAAAAAAAAAAGATCTGGATCAAAAGAAAAAACACCAAAAACTATGAATTTCCCCCCAAACCACCCAAATATCACCTGATCTTCTCCAAAACTCACAATCCACTCCCATTTAACTTAACGACCTACGAGAACCCAACGAAACCCAACGGAGACCCCAAAACACATCAAAAACACCCCAAAAAAGAACGGGATCACCCCCAAAAAAGAAAGAAAATCCACAAAAAAACAACAGATCCACACCAGAAGTCCCCCTATACCTACCTGATGTTCTCCAATACCCGCAATTTACCCTTTTCCACCATGATGACCATGGAAAACCCAACGGAACCCAACGGAGACACCAAAACACATCAAAAACACACCAAACAAGAACGGCATCACCCCCAAAACTGGAAGAAAATCCCCCAAAAGCACGGATCCATTCCAAAAACCACCCTAAACCTACCTGATGTTCTCCAAAACCCACAATTTACCATTTTTCACCATGATTACCAAGGAAAACCCAACGAAATCCAACGGAGAACACAAAACATGTCAAAACCACACCAAATAGAACTAGATCAGAAGTAAAAAACCCAGAACTATGAATTTTTCTACAGAACCACCCTAAACTCACCTGATCTTCTCCAAAACCCACAATCCACTCCCGTTTACCTTAACGACCAACGAGAACCAAACAAAACCCAATGGAGACCCCATTACAAGTCAAAAACACCCCAAACAAAAACGGCATCACCCCCAAAACTGGAAGAAAATCCCCAAAAAGCACGGATCCATTCCCCAAACCACCCTAAACCTACCTGATGTTCTCCAAAACCCACAATTTACCATTTTTCACCATGATGACCATGGATAACCCAACGAAACGCAACGAAGACCCCAAAACACGTCAAAAACACCCCTAAAACAACTGGATAAGAAGAAAAAAACAGAAGAAAACCCCCAAAACCATGAATCTGCCCCAAAAGTCCCCATAAACCTACCTGATGTTCTCCAAAACCCACAATTTACATTTTTCCACCATCATGACCACGGAAAACCCAACGAAACCCAACGGAGACCCCCAAACACGTCAAAAACTCCCCAAAAGCGAACTGGATCAGAAGAAAAAACGTGATTGAACCCCCAAAAAACACTTAAACCTACCTGATGTACTCCTAAATGTACAATCCACTCCCAACCACCAGAAAACCCATTAGGAACTCAACGAAACGCAACAGAGACCCCAAAACACTTCAAAAACATCCCAAAAAACAACTGGATCAGAAGAAAAAAAAAAACAAAAACTATGAATTTCCCCCCAAAACCACCCTAAACTCACCTGATCTTCTCCAAAACCCACAATCCACTCCCATTTCACTTAACGACAAACGAGAACACAACGAAACCGGAGACCCCAAAACACATCAAAAACACCCCAAAAAAGAACAGGATCACCCCCAAAAAAGAAAGAAAACTCCAAAAACCATAGATCCACCCCAAAACCACCCTAAACCTACCTGATGATCTCCAAAACCCACAATTTACAATTTTCCACCATGATGACCATGGAAAACCCAACGAAACGAAACGGAGATCCCAAAACATGTCAAAAAAAAAAAAACAACAACCGGATAAGAAGAAAAAACAGAAGAAAAACCCCAAAAACCATGAATCTGCCCCAAAAGTTCCCATAAACCTACCTGATGTTCTACAAAACCCACAATTTACACTTTTCTACCATGATGACCACGGAAAACCCCACGAAACGCAACGGAGACCCCAAAACACGTCAAAAACACACCAAATAAGAACGGGATCACCCCAAAACTGGAAGAAAATCCAAAAACAAAACAGGATCCAATCCCCAAAACACCCTAAACCTACCTGATGTTCTCCAAATTCAAAATGCACTCCCAACCACCATAAAACCCATTAGGAACTCAACGAAACGCAACGGAAACCCCAAAACACCTCAAAAACACCCCAAAAGCGAAACGGAGCAGAAGAAAAAACGTGATTTAACCCCCCAAAAAACCCTTAAACCTACCTGATGTACTCCTAAATGCACATTCCACTCCCAACCACCAGAAAACCCGATGGAAAATCAACAAAACAAAATGGAGACCCCAAAACATGTCAAAAAAAAAAAAAAAAAAAAGATCTGGATCAAAAGAAAAAACACCAAAAACTATGAATTTCCCCCCAAACCACCCAAATATCACCTGATCTTCTCCAAATCTCACAATCCACTCCCATTTAACTTAACGACCTACGAGAACCCAACGAAACCCAACGGAGACCCCAAAACACATCAAAAACACCCCAAAAAAGAACGGGATCACCCCCAAAAAAGAAAGAAAATCCACAAAAAACAAGAGATCCACACCAAAAGTCCCCCTAAACCTAACTGACGTTCTTCAAAACACACAATTTACACTTTTTCACCACGATGACGAACAAGAACCAAACTAAAACCCAACGGAGAACCCAAAACACGTCAAAAACACCACAAACAAGAACGGGATCACCACCAAAACTGGAAGAAAAACCCCCAAAAGCACGGATCTAATCCCAAAACCACCCTAAACCTACATGATGTTCTCCAAATCCCAAAGTCCACTCCCAACCACCATAAAACCCATTAGGAACTCAACAAAACGCAACGGAAACAACAAAACACCTCAAAAACACCCCAAAAGCAAACAGGATCAGAAGAAAATACGTGACTTAACCCCCCAAAAAAACCCTTAAACCTACCTGATGTTCTTCTAAATGTACAATCCACTCCCAAACACTATAAAACCCATTAGGAACTCAAAGAAACACAACGGAAACCTCAAAACACGTCAAAAATTCCCCAACAAAGAACTGGATCAGAAGAAAAAACCCCAAAACTATGAATTTCCCCTAAAAATCAACCTAAACTCACCTGATCTTCTTCAAAAGCCACAATCCACTCCCATTTACCTTAACGACCAACGAGAACCCAACAAAACCAAACGGAGAACCACAAACACCTCAAAAACTTCCGAAAAAAGAACGGGACAACACCAAAAAAACAGAAGAAAACACCAAAAAACATGACTCTGCCCCAAAAGTCCCCCTAAAACTACGTGATGTCCTCCAAAACCCTCAATTTACACTTTTCCACCATGATGACCAACAAGAACCCAACTAAAACCCAACGGAGAACACAAAACACGTCAAAAGCACCACAAACAAGAACGGCATCACCACCAAAACTGGAAGAAAATCCCCAAAAAGCACTGATACAATCCCAAAACCACCCTAAACCTACCTGACGTTCTCCAAGTCCCAAAGTCCACTCCCAACCACCATAAAACCCATTAGGAACTAAATGAAACGCAACGGAAACCCCAAAACACCTCAAAAACACCCCAAAAAAAGAACTGTATCAGAAGAAAAAAAAAAACAAAACTATGAATTTCCCACCAAAACCACCCTAAACCTACCTGATCTTCTCCAAAACCCACAATTCACTCCCATTTACCTTAACGACCAACGGAGACCCAACAAAACCCAACGGAGACCACAAAACACGTCAAAAACAACCCAAAAAAGAACAGGATCACCCCCAAAAAACAGAAGAAAAGCCCAAATACCATGAATCCACCCCAAAAGTCTCCCTAAACCTACCTGAAGTTCTTCAAAACCCACAATTTACCATTTTCCACCATGATGCCAACGGAAAAACCAATGAAACCCAACGGAGACCCCAAAAGATGTCAAAAACACCCCAAACAAGAACGGAATCACCCCCAAAACTAGATGAAAATCCTCAAAAAGCACGGAACCAATCCCCAAACCACCCTAAACCTACCTGATGATCTCCAAAACCCACAATTTACCCTTTTCCACCATGATGACCATGGAAAACCCAACGAAACCCGACGGAGAAACCAAAACACGTCTAAAAAAAAGAACAAAAAAGAAAGGGATCACCCCCAATATTGGAAGAAAATCCCTCAAATTCATAGATCCACACCAAAACCACCCTAAACCTACCCGAAGTTCTACAAAATACACAATTTAAATTTTCCACTATAATGACCACGGAAAACCCAACGAAACCCAACGGAGACCCGAAAACACGTCAAAAACACCCCAAACAAGAACGGAATCACCCCCAAAACTGGAAGAAAATCCCCAAAGAGCACGGATCCAATCCCCAAACCACCCTAAACCTACCTGGTGTTCTCCAAAACCCACAATTTACCCTTTTCCACCATGATGACCATGGAAAACCCAACGAAACCCGAATGAGAAACCAAAACCCGTCTAAAAAAAGAACAAAAAAGAAAGGGATCACCCCCAATATTGGAAGAAAAACCCTCAAAATCATAGATCCACACCAAAACCACCCTAAACCTACCCGATGTTCTCCAAAACACACAATTTAAAATTTTCCACAATAATGACCACGGAAAACCCAACGAAACCCAACGGAGACCCCAAAACACGCCAGAAACACCCCAAACAAGAATGGAATCACCCCCAAAACTAGATGAAAATCCCCAAAAAGCACGGAACCAATCCCCAAACCACCCTAAACCTACCTGGTGTTCTCCAAAACCCACAATTTACACTTTTCCACCATGATGACCATGGAAAACCCAACGAAACCCGACGGAGAAACCAAAACACGTCTAAAAAAAAGAACAAAAAAGAAAGGGATCACCCCCAATATTGGAAGAAAATCCCTCAAATTCATAGATCCACACCAAAACCACCCTAAAGCTACCCGATGTTCTACAAAACACACAATTTAAATTTTCCACTATAATGACCACGGAAAACCCAACGAAACCCAATGGAGACCCGAAAACACGTCAAAAACACCCCAAACAAGAATGGAATCACCCCCAACACTGGAAGAAAATCCCCAAAAACCAAGGAACCAATTCCAAAACCACCCTAAACCTACCTGATGTTCTCCAAATCCCAAAGTCCACTCCCAACCACCATAAAACCCATTAGGAACTCAACAAAACACAACGGAAACAACAAAACACCTCAAAAAAAAAACCAAAAGCGAACCAGATCAGAAGAAAATACGTGATATAAACCCCCCAAAAAAACCTTAAACCTACCTGATGTTCTCCTAAAAGTACAATCCACTCCCAAACACTATAAAACCCATTAGGAACTCAAAGAAAAACAACGGAAACCCCAAACACCTCAAAAACTTTTGAAAAAATAACAGGACAACACCCAAAAAAGAGAAGAAAACAACAAAAAACATGACTCTGCCCCAAAAGTCCTCCTAAAACTATGTGATGTCCTCCAAAACCCTCAATTTACACTTTTCCACCATGATGACCAACAAGAACCCAACTAAAACCCAACGGAGAACCCAAAACACGTCAAAAGCACCCCAAACAAGAACGGGATCTGCCCCAAAATGGAACTAAAATCCCCAAAAAGCACTGATCCAATCCCAAAACCAACGAAAACCTACCTGATGTTCTCCAAATCCCAAAGTCCACTCCCAACCAACATAAAACCCATTAGGAACTCAATGAAACGCAACGGAAACCCCAAAACACCTCAAAAACACCCCAAAAAAAGAACAGGATCAGAAGAAAAAAAAAAACAAAACTATGAATTTCCCCCCAAAACCACCCTAAACTCACCTGATCTTCTTCAAAACCACTCCCATTTACCTTAACGACCAACGAAAACCAAACAAAACCCAACGGAGACCCCAAAACACGTCAAAAACAACCCAAAAAAGAACAGGATCACCCCCAAAAAACAGAAGAAAAGCCCAAAAAACATGAATCCGATGCAAAAGTCTCCCTAAACCTACCTGAAGTTCTCCAAAACCCACAATTTACACTTTTCCACCATGATGCCAACGGAAAACCCAACGAAACCCAACGGAGACCCAAAAACACATCAAAAACAACCCAAAAAACATATGGATCAGAAGAAAAATGAGAAGAAAACCCCAAAACCCATGAATCTGCCCCAAAAGTCCCCATAAACCTACCTGATGATCTCCAAAACACACAATTTACACTTTTCCACCATGATGACCATGGAAAACCCAACGAAACCCAACGGAGACCCCAAAACACGTCAAAAACACCCCAAACAAGAATGGAATCACCCCCAAAACAGGAAGAAAATCCCAAAAAAACAAGGAACCAATTCCAAAACCACCCTAAACCTACCTGATGTTCTCCAAATCCCAAAGTCCACTCCCAACCACCATAAAACCCATTAGGAACTCAACAAAACGCAACGGAAACCACAAAACACCTCAAAAAAAAAAACAAAAGCGAACCGGATCAGAAGAAAATACGTGATTAACCCCCCAAAAAAACCCTTAAACCTACCTGATGTTCTCCTAAACGTACAATCCACTCCCAACCCCTATAAAACCCATTAGGAACAAAACGAAACCCATCGGGGACCCCAAAACAAGTCAAAAGAAAACAAAACAAGAACGGGATAACCCCTAAAAACGAAAGAATACCCCAAAAGCCATAGATCCACACCAAAAGTCCCCCTAAACCTACCTGATGTTCCCCAAAACCCACAATTTACCCTTTTCCACCATGATGACCAACATGAACCAAACGAGAACCCAAAGGAGACCACAAAACACGTCAAAAACACCCCAAAAAAGAACGGGATCAACCCCAAAACCGAAAGAAAAACCTAAAAGCCATTGATCCAACACAAAAGTCCCCCTAAACCTACCTGATGTTCTCCAAAACCCACAATTTACACTTTTTCACCATGATGACCAATGAGAACCCAACAAAACCCAACGGAGACCCCATAACACGCCAGAAACACCCCAAAAAAGAACAGGATCACCCCAAAAAAACAGAAGAAGAGCCCAAATACCATGAATCCACCCCAAAAGTCCCCCTAAACCTACCTGAAGTTATCCAAAACCCACAATTTACACTTTTCCACCATGATGCCAACGGAAAACCCAACGAAACCCAACGGAGAACCCAAAACACGTAAAAAAAAAAAAAAAAAAAAAAAAAAAAAAAAAAAAAAAAAAAGAAAGAAAGGGATCACCCCCAAAATTGGAAGAAAATCCCTCAAAATCATAGATCCACCCCCAAACCACCCTAAACCTACCTGACGTTCTCCAAAACCCACAATTTAAACTTTTCCACTATAATGACCACAGAAAACCCAACGAAACCCAACAGAGACCAAAAAACAATTCAAAAAAAAAAAAACAAAACAAGAACGGGATAACCCCTAAAAACGAAAGAATACCCCAAAAGCCATAGATCCACACCAAAAGTCCCCCTAAACCTACCTGATGTTCCCCAAAACCCACAATTTACCCTTTTCCGCCATGATGACCAACATGAACCAAACGAAAACCCAAAGGAGACCACAAAACATGTCAAAAACGCCCCAAAAAAGAACGGGATCACTTCCAAAACTGAAAGAAAATCCCCAAAAATCACGGATCCAATCCCAAAACCACCCTAAACCTACCTAACGTTCTCCAAAACACAAAATTTACACTTTTCCAACATGATGACAATGGAAAACCCAATGAAACACAACGGAGACCGCAAAACACGTCAAAAACACCCCAAAAAAGAACGGGATCAACCCCAAAACCGAAAGAAAAACCTAAAAGCCATTGATGCAACACAAAAGTCCCCCTAAACCTACCTGATGTTCTCCAAAACCCACAATTTACACTTTTTCACCATGATGACCAATGAGAACCCAACAAAACCCAACGGAGACCCCATAACACGCCAGAAACACCCCAAAAAAGAACAGGATCACCCCCAAAAAACAGAAGAAGAGCCCAAATACCATGAATCCACCCCAAAAGTCCCCCTAAACCTACCTGAAGTTATCCAAAACCCACAATTTACACTTTTCCACCATGATGACCATGGAAAACCCAACGAAACCCAACGGAGACCCCAAAACACGTCAAAAACACCCCAAAAAACAAATAGATCAGAAGAAAAAAGAAGAAGAAAACCCCAAATACCATGAATCTTACCCAAAAGTCCCCATAAACCTACCTGATGTTCTCCAAAACACAAAATTTACACTTTTCCACCATGATGACCACGGAAAACCCAACGAAACCCAACGGAGACCCAAAAACACGTCAAAAACACCCCAAACAAGAAAGGAATCATCTCCAAAACTGGAAGGAAATCCCCAAAAACCAAGGATCCAATTCCAAAACCACCCTAAACCTACCTGATGTTCTCCAAATCCCAAAGTCCACTCCCAACCACCATAAAACACATTAGGAACTCAACGAAACGCAACGGAAACCACAAAACACGTCAAAAACACCCCAAACAAGAACGGGATAACCCCCAAAAAAGAAAGAAAACCCCAAAAGACATTGATCCACCCCAAAAGTCCCCCTAAACCTACCTGAAGTTCTCCAAAACCCACAATTTACACTTTTCCAACATGATGACCAATGAGAACCCAACGAAACCCAACAGAGACCCCAAAACAAGTCAAAAACACGCAAAGCAAGAACGGGATAACACCCAAAAAAGAAATAAAACCCCAAAAAATATAGATCCACCCCAAAACCACCTTAAACCTACCTGATGTTCTCCAAAACCCACAATTTAACCTTTTCCACAATGATGACCATGGAAAACCTACGAAACACAACGGAGACCCCAAAACACCTCAAAAACACCCCAAAAAAGAACGGGATCACCTCAAAAAAGAAAGAAAATGACAAAAACCATAGATCCACCCCAAAACCACACTAAACCTACCTGATGTTCTCCAAAACCCAAAATTTAACATTTTCCACAATGATGACCACGGAAAACGAACGAAACACAAGGGAGACCAAAAAAGGGCCAAAAACACCCCAAACAAGAACGGGATCACCCCAAAACTGGAAGAAAATCCCCCAAAATCATAGATCCACCCAAAACCACCCTAAACCTACCTGATGTTCTCCAAAACCCACAATTTACACTTTTCCACCATTATGACCTACGAAACCCAACAAAACCCAACGGAGACACAAACACACGTCAAAAACAACCCAAAAATGAATAGGATCACCCCCAAAAAACAGAAGAAAACCCCAAAAACCATGAATCTGCCCCAAAAGTCCCCCTAAACCTACCTGATGTTCTCCAAAACCCACAATTTACACTTTTCCACTATGATGACCATGGAAAACCCAACGAAACCCAACGGAGACCCCAAAACACATCAAAAACACCCCAAAAAACATATGGATCAGAAGAAAAAACAGAAGAAAACCCCAAAACCCATGAATCTGCCCCAAAAGTCCCCATAAACCTACCTGATGATCTCCAAAACACACAATTTACACTTTTCCACCATGATGACCATGGAAAACCCAACGAAACCTGACGGTGAAACCAAAACAAGTCAAAAAAAAGAACAAAAAAGAAAGGGATCACCCCCAAAATTGGAAGAAAAACCCTCAAAATCATAGATCCACACCAAAACCACCCTAAACCTACCCGATGTTCTCCAAAACACACAATTTAAAATTTTCCACCATAATGACCACAGAAAACCCAACGAAACCCAACGGAGACCCGAAAACACGTCAAAAACACCCCAAACAAGAACGGAATCACCCCCAAAACTGGAAGAAAATCCCCAAAAACCAAGGATCCAATTCCAAAACCACCCTAAACCTACCTGATGTTCTCCAAAACCCACAATTTACACTTTTTCACCATGATGACCAATTAGAACCCAACAAAACCCAACGGAGACACAAAAACACGTCAAAAACAAGCCAAAAATGAATAGGATCACCACCAAAAAAACAGAAGAAAACCCCAAAAACCATGAATCTGCCCCAAAAGTCCCCCTAAACCTACCTGATGTTCTCCAAAACCCACAATTTACACTTTTTCAACATGATAACCAATGAGAACCCAACAAAACCCAATGGAGACCCCATAACACGCCAGAAACACCCCAAAAAAGAACAGGATCACCCCAAAAAATGGAAGAAGAGCCCAAATACCATGAATCCACGCCAAAAGTCCCCCTAAACCTACCTGAAGTTATCCAAAACCCACAATTTACACTTTTCCACCATGATGCCAACGGAAAACCCAACGAAACCCAACGGAGACCCAAAAACACATCAAAAACACCCCAAAAAACATATGGATCAGAAGAAAAAAAAAGAAGAAAACCCCAAAAACCATGAATCCACCCCAAAAGTCCCCCTAAACCTACCTGAAGTTCTCCAAAACCCACAATTTACACTTTTCCAACATGATGACCAACAAGAACCCAACGAAACACAACAGAGACCCCAAAACAAGTCAAAAACACGCAAAGCAAGAACGGGATAACACCCAAAAAAGAAATAAAACCCCCAAAAATATAGATCCACCCCAAAACCACCCTAAACCTACCTGATGTTCTCCAAAACCCACAATTTAACCTTTTCCACAATGATGACCATGGAAAACCTACGAAACACAACGGAGACCCCAAAATACCTCAAAAACACTCTTAAAAAGAACGGGATCACCTCAAAAAAGAAAGAAAATGACAAAAACCATAGATCCACCCCAAAACCACACTAAACCTACCTGATGTTCTCCAAAACCCAAAATTTAACATTTTCCACAATGATGACCACGGAAAACGAACGAAACACAAGGGAGACCAAAAAAGGGCCAAAAACACCCCAAACAAGAACGGGATCACCCCAAAACTGGAAGAAAATCCCCCAAAATCATAGATCCACCCAAAACCACCCTAAACCTACCTGATGTTCTCCAAAACCCACAATTTACACTTTTCCACCATTATGACCTACGAAACCCAACAAAACCCAACGGAGACACAAAAACACGTCAAAAACAACCCAAAAATGAATAGGATCACCCCCAAAAAAACAGAAGAAAACCCCAAAAACCATGAATCTGCCCCAAAAGTCCCCCTAAACCTACCCGATGTTCTCCAAAACCCACAATTTACACTTTTCCACTATGATGACCATGGAAAACCCAACGAAACCCAACGGAGACCCCAAAACACATCAAAAACACCCCAAAAAACATATGGATCAGAAGAAAAAACAGAAGAAAACCCCAAAACCCATGAATCTGCCCCAAAAGTCCCCATAAACCTACCTGATGATCTCCAAAACACACAATTTACACTTTTCCACCATGATGACCATGGAAAACCCAACGAAACCTGACGGTGAAACCAAAACAAGTCAAAAAAAAGAACAAAAAAGAAAGGGATCACCCCAAAATTGGAAGAAAAACCCTCAAAATCATAGATCCACACCAAAACCACCCTAAAGCTACCCGATGTTCTCCAAAACACACAATTTAAAATTTTCCACCATAATGACCACAGAAAACCCAACGAAACCCAACGGAGACCCGAAAACACGTCAAAAACACCCCAAACAAGAACGGAATCACCCCCAAAACTGGAAGAAAATCCCCAAAAACCAAGGATCCAATTCCAAAACCACCCTAAACCTACCTGATGTACTCCAAAACCCACAATTTACACTTTTTCACCATGATGACCAATGAGAACCCAACAAAACCCAACGGAGACACAAAAACACGTCAAAAACAAGCCAAAAATGAATAGGATCACCACCAAAAAAACAGAAGAAAACCCCAAAAACCATGAATCTGCCCCAAAAGTCCCCCTAAACCTACCTGATGTTCTCCAAAAACCACAATTTACACTTTTTCAACATGATAACCAATGAGAACCCAACAAAACCCAATGGAGACCCCATAACACGCCAGAAACACCCCAAAAAAGAACAGGATCACCCCAAAAAATGGAAGAAGAACCCAAATACCATGAATCCACCCCAAAAGTCCCCCTAAACCTACCTGAAGTTATCCAAAACCCACAATTTACACTTTTCCACCATGATGCCAACGGAAAACCCAACGAAACCCAACGGAGACCCAAAAACACATCAAAAACACCCCAAAAAACATATGGATCAGAAGAAAAAAAAAGAAGAAAACCCCAAAAACCATGAATCCACCCCAAAAGTCCCCCTAAACCTACCTGAAGTTCTCCAAAACCCACAATTTACACTTTTCCAACATGATGACCAACAAGAACCCAACGAAACCCAACAGAGACCCCAAAACAAGTCAAAAACACGCAAAGCAAGAACGGGATAACACCCAAAAAAGAAATAAAACCCCAAAAAATATAGATCCACCCCAAAACCACCCTAAACCTACCTGATGTTCTCCAAAACCCACAATTTAACCTTTTCCACAATGATGACCATGGAAAACCTACGAAACACAACGGAGACCCCAAAACACCTCAAAAACACCCCAAAAAAGAACGGGATCACCTCAAAAAAGAAAGAAAATGACAAAAACCATAGATCCACCCCAAAACCACACTAAACCTACCTGATGTTCTCCAAAACCCAAAATTTAACATTTTCCACAATGATGACCACGGAAAACGAACGAAACACAAGGGAGACCAAAAAAGGGCCAAAAACACCCCAAACAAGAACGGGATCACCCCAAAACTGGAAGAAAATCCCCCAAAATCATAGATCCAACCAAAACCACCCTAAACCTACCTGATGTTCTCCAAAACCCACAATTTACACTTTTCCACCATTATGACCTACGAAACCCAACAAAACCCAACAGAGACACAAAAACACGTCAAAAACAACCCAAAAATGAATAGGATCACCACCAAAAAAACAGAAGAAAACCCCAAAAACCATGAATCTGCCCCAAAAGTCCCCCTAAACCTACCTGATGTTCTCCAAAACCCACAATTTACACTTTTTCACCATGATAACCAATGAGAACCCAACAAAACCCAACGGAGACCCCATAACACGCCAGAAACACCCCAAAAAAGAACAGGATCACCCCAAAAAATGGAAGAAGAGCCCAAATACCATGAATCCACCCCAAAAGTCCCCCTAAACCTACCTGAAGTTCTCCAAAACCCACAATTTACACTTTTCCAACATGATGACCAACAAAAACTCAACGAAACACAACAGAGACCCCAAAACAAGTCAAAAACACGCAAAGCAAGAACGGGATAACACCCAAAAAAGAAATAAAACCCCAAAAAATATAGATCCACCCCAAAACCACCCTAAAGCTACCCGATGTTCTCCAAAACCCACAATTTAACCTTTTCCACAATGATGACCATGGAAAACCTACGAAACACAACGGAGACCCCAAAACACCTCAAAAACACCCCAAAAAAGAACGGGATCACCTCAAAAAAGAAAGAAAATGACAAAAACCATAGATCCACCCCAAAACCACCCTAAACCTACCTGATGTTCTCCAAAACCCAAAATTTAACATTTTCCACAATGATGACCACGGAAAACGAACGAAACACAAGGGAGACCAAAAAAGGGCCAAAAACACCCCAAACAAGAACGGGATCACCCCCAAACTGGAAGAAAATCCCCCAAAATCATAGATCCACACCAAAACCACCCTAAACCTACCTGATGTTCTCCAAAACCCACAATTTACACTTTTCCACCATTATGACCTGCGAAACCCAACAAAACCCAACGGAGACACAAAAACACGTCAAAAACAACCCAAAAATGAATAGGATCACCACCAAAAAAACAGAAGAAAACCCCAAAAACCATGAATCTGCCCCAAAAGTCCCCCTAAACCTACCTGATGTTCTCCAAAACCCACAATTTACACTTTTCCACTATGATGACCATGGAAAACCCAACGAAACCCAACGGAGACCCCAAAACACATCAAAAACACCCCAAAAAACATATGGATCAGAAGAAAAAAAAGAAGAAAACCCCAAAACCCATGAATCGGCCCCAAAAGTCCCCATAAACCTACCTGATGATCTCCAAAACACACAATTTACACTTTTCCACAATGATGACTATGGAAAACCCAACGAAACCTGACGGTGAAACCAAAACAAGTCAAAAAAAAGAACAAAAAAGAAAGGGATCACCCCCAAAATTGGAAGAAAAACCCTCAAAATCATAGATCCACACCAAAACCACCCTAAACCTACCCGATGTTCTCCAAAACACACAATTTAAAATTTTCCACCATAATGACCACGGAAAACCCAACGAAACCCAACGGAGACCCGAAAACACGTCAGAAACACCCCAAACAAGAACGGAATCACCCCCAAAACTGGAAGAAAATCCCCAAAAACCAAGGATCCAATTCCAAAACCACCCTAAACCTACCTGATGTTCTCCAAAACCCACAATTTACACTTTTCCACCATTATGACCTACAAAACCCAACAAAACCCAACGGAGACACAAAAACACGTCAAAAACAACCCAAAAATGAATAGGATCACCACCAAAAAAACAGAAGAAAACCCCAAAAACCATGAATCTGCCCCAAAAGTCCCCCTAAACCTACCTGATGTTCTCCAAAACCCACAATTTACACTTTTTCACCATGATAACCAATGAGAACCCAACAAAACCCAACGGAGACCCCATAACACGCCAGAAACAACCCAAAAAAGAACAGGATCACCCCAAAAAATGGAAGAAGAGCCCAAATACCATGAATCCACCCCAAAAGTCCCCCTAAACCTACCTGAAGTTATCCAAAACCCACAATTTACACTTTTCCACCATGATGCCAACGGAAAACCCAACGAAACCCAACGGAGACCCCAAAACACGTCAAAAACACCCCAAAAAACATATGGATCAGAAGAAAAAAAAAGAAGAAGAAAACCCCGAAAACCATGAATCCACCCCAAAAGTCCCCCTAAACCTACCTGATGTTCTCCAAAACCCACAATTTACACTTTTCCAACATGATGACCAACAAAAACTCAACGAAACACAACAGAGACCCCAAAACAAGTCAAAAACACGCAAAGCAAGAAGGGGATAACACCCAAAAAAGAAATAAAACCCCAAAAAATATAGATCCACCCCAAAACCACCCTAAAGCTACCCGATGTTCTCCAAAACCCACAATTTAACCTTTTCCACAATGATGACCATGGAAAACCTACGAAACACAACGGAGACCCCAAAACACCTCAAAAACACCCCAAAAAAGAACGGGATCACCTCAAAAAAGAAAGAAAATGACAAAAACCATTGATCCACCCCAAAACCACACTAAACCTACCTGATGTTCTCCAAAACCCAAAATTTAACATTTTCCACAATGATGACCACGGAAAACGAACGAAACACAAGGGAGACCAAAAAAGGGCCAAAACCACCCCAAACAAGAACGGGATCACCCCAAAACTGGAAGAAAATCCCCCAAAATCATAGATCCACCCAAAACCACCCTAAACCTACCTGATGTTCTCCAAAACCCACAATTTACACTTTTCCACCATTATGACCTACGAAACCCAACAAAACCCAACGGAGACACAAAAACACGTCAAAAACAACCCAAAAATGAATAGGATCACCCCCAAAAAAACAGAAGAAAACCCCAAAAACCATGAATCTGCCCCAAAAGTCCCCCTAAACCTACCCGATGTTCTCCAAAACCCACAATTTACACTTTTCCACTATGATGACCATGGAAAACCCAACGAAACCCAACGGAGACCCCAAAACACATCAAAAACACCCCAAAAAACATATGGATCAGAAGAAAAAACAGAAGAAAACCCCAAAACCCATGAATCTGCCCCAAAAGTCCCCATAAACCTACCTGATGATCTCCAAAACACACAATTTACACTTTTCCACCATGATGACCATGGAAAACCCAACGAAACCTGACGGTGAAACCAAAACAAGTCAAAAAAAAACAACAAAAAAGAAAGGGATCACCCCAAAATTGGAAGAAAAACCCTCAAAATCATAGATCCACACCAAAACCACCCTAAACCTACCCGATGTTCTCCAAAACACACAATTTAAAATTTTCCACCATAATGACCACGGAAAACCCAACGAAACCCAACGGAGACCCCAAAACACGTCAAAAACACCCCAAACAAGAACGGAATCACCCCCAAAACTGGAAGAAAATCCCCAAAAAACAAGGATCCAACTCCAAAACCACCCTAAACCTACCTGATGTTCTCCAAATCCCAAAGTCCACTCCCAACCACCATAAAACCCATTAGGAACTCAACAAAACGCAACGGAAACGCCAAAACACCTCAAAAAAAAAAACAAAAGCGAACCGGATCAGAAGAAAATATGTGATTTAACCCCAAAAAAACCCTTAAACCTACCTGATGTTCTCCTAAATGTACAATCCACTCCCAACCTCTATAAAGCCCATTAGGAACCCAACGAAACCCATCGGGGACCCCAAAACAAGTCAAAAAAAAAAAAAAAAAAAAACAGAACAAGAACGGGATAACCCCTAAAAACGAAAGAATACCCCAAAAGCCATAGATCCACACCAGAAGTCCCCCTAAACCCACCTGATGTTCCCCAAAACCCACAATTTACCCTTTTCCACCATGATGACCAACATGAACCAAACGAAAACCCAAAGGAGACCACAAAACACGTCAAAAACGCCCCAAAAAAGAACGGGATCACCTCCAAAACTGAAAGAAAATCCCCAAAAATCACGGATCCAATCCCAAAACCACCCTAAACCTACCTAACGTTCTCCAAAACACAAAATTTACACTTTTCAAACATGATGACAATGGAAAACCCAACGAAACACAACGGAGACCGCAAAACACGTCAGAAACACCCCAAAAAAGAATGGCATCAACCAAAAAACCGAAAGAAAAACCTAAAAGCCATTGATCCAACACAAAAGTCCCCCTAAACCTACCTGATGTTCTCCAAAACCCACAATTTACACTTTTTCACCATGATGACCAATGAGAACCCAACAAAACCCAACAGAGACCCCATAACACGCCAGAAACACCCCAAAAAAGAACAGGATCACCCCCAAAAAACAGAAGAAGAGCCCAAATACCATGAATCCACGCCAAAAGTCCCCCTAAACCTACCTGAAGTTATCCAAAACCCACAATTTACACTTTTCCACCATGATGACCATGGAAAACCCAACGAAACCCAACGGAGACCCCAAAACACGTCAAAAACACCCCAAAAAACAATAGATCAGAAGAAAAAAGAAGAAGAAAACCCCAAATACCATGAATCTTACCCAAAAGTCCCCATAAACCTACCTGATGTTCTCCAAAACACACAATTTACACTTTTCCACCATGATGACCACGGAAAACCCAACGAAACCCAACGGAGACCCAAAAACACGTCAAAAACACCCCAAACAAGAAAGGAATCATCCCCAAAACTGGAAGGAAATCCCCAAAAACCAAGGATCCAATTCCAAAACCACCCTAAACCTACCTGATGTTCTCCAAATCCCAAAGTCCACTCCCAACCACCATAAAACCCATTAGGAACTCAACGAAACACAACGGAAACCCCAAAACACGTCAAAAACACCCCAAACAAGAACAGGATCACCCCCAAAAAAGAAAGAAAACCCCAAAAGACATTGATCCACCCCAAAAGTCCCCCTAAACCTACCTGAAGTTCTCCAAAACCCACAATTTACACTTTTCCAACATGATGACCAACAAGAACCCAACGAAACCCAACAGAGACCCCAAAACAAGTCAAAAACACGCAAAGCAAGAACGGGATAACACCCAAAAAAGAAATAAAACCCCAAAAAATATAGATCCACCCCAAAACCACCCTAAATCTACCCGATGTTCTCCAAAACCCACAATTTAACCTTTTCCACAATGATGACCATGGAAAACCTACGAAACACAACGGAGACCCCAAAACACCTCAAAAACACCCCAAAAAAGAACGGGATCACCTCAAAAAAGAAAGAAAATGACAAAAACCATAGATCCACCCCAAAACCACACTAAACCTACCTGATGTTCTCCAAAACCCAAAATTTAACATTTTCCACAATGATGACCACGGAAAACGAACGAAACACAAGGGAGACCAAAAAAGGGCCAAAAACACCCCAAACAAGAACGGGATCACCCCAAAACTGGAAGAAAATCCCCCAAAATCATAGATCCAACCAAAACCACCCTAAACCTACCTGATGTTCTCCAAAACCCACAATTTACACTTTTCCACCATTATGACCTACGAAACCCAACAAAACCCAACAGAGACACAAAAACACGTCAAAAACAACCCAAAAATGAATAGGATCACCCCCCAAAAAACAGAAGAAAACCCCAAAAACCATGAATCTGCCCCAAAAGTCCCCCTAAACCTACCTGATGTTCTCCAAAACCCACAATTTACACTTTTTCACCATCATAACCAATGAGAACCCAACAAAACCCAACGGAGACCCCATAACACGCCAGAAACACCCCAAAAAAGAACAGGATCACCCCAAAAAATGGAAGAAGAGCCCAAATACCATGAATCCACCCCAAAAGTCCCCCTAAACCTACCTGAAGTTATCCAAAACCCACAATTTACACTTTTCCACCATGATGCCAACGGAAAACCCAACTAAACCCAACGGAGACCCCAAAACACGTCAAAAACACCCCAAAAAACATATGGATCAGAAGAAAAAAAAAGAAGAAGAAAACCCCAAAAACCATGAATCCACCCCAAAAGTCCCCCTAAACCTACCTGAAGTTCTCCAAAACCCACAATTTACACTTTTCCAACATGATGACCAACAAAAACTCAACGAAACACAACAGAGACCCCAAAACAAGTCAAAAACACGCAAAGCAAGAAGGGGATAACACCCAAAAAAGAAATAAAACCCCCAAAAATATAGATCCACCCCAAAACCACCCTAAACCTACCTGATGTTCTCCAAAACCCACAATTTACACTTTTCCACTATGATGACCATGGAAAACCCAACGAAACCCAACGGAGACCCCAAAACACATCAAAAACACCCCAAAAAACATATGGATCAGAAGAAAAAATAAAAGAAAACCCCAAAACCCATGAATCTGCCCCAAAAGTCCCCATAAACCTACCTGATGATCTCCAAAACACACAATTTACACTTTTCCACCATGATGACCATGGAAAACCCAACGAAACCTGACGGTGAAACCAAAACAAGTCAAAAAAAAGAACAAAAAAGAAAGGGATCACCCCCAAAATTGGAAGAAAAACCCTCAAAATCATAGATCCACACCAAAACCACCCTAAAGCTACCCGATGTTCTCCAAAACACACAATTTAAAATTTTCCACCATAATGACCACAGAAAACCCAACGAAACCCAACGGAGACCCGAAAACACGTCAAAAACACCCCAAACAAGAACGGAATCACCCCCAAAACTGGAAGAAAATCCCCCAAAACCAAGGATCCAATTCCAAAACCACCCTAAACCTACCTGATGTTCTCCAAAACCCACAATTTACACTTTTTCACCATGATGACCAATGAGAACCCAACAAAACCCAACAGAGACCCCATAACACGCCAGAAACACCCCAAAAAAGAACAGGATCACCCCCAAAAAACAGAAGAAGAGCCCAAATACCATGAATCCACGCCAAAAGTCCCCCTAAACCTACCTGAAGTTATCCAAAACCCACAATTTACACTTTTCCACCATGATGACCATGGAAAACCCAACGAAACCCAACGGAGACCCCAAAACACGTCAAAAACACCCCAAAAAACAAATAGATCAGAAGAAAAAAGAAGAAGAAAACCCCAAATACCATGAATCTTACCCAAAAGTCCCCATAAACCTACCTGATGTTCTCCAAAACACACAATTTACACTTTTCCACCATGATGACCACGGAAAACCCAACGAAACCCAACGGAGACCCAAAAACACGTCAAAAACACCCCAAACAAGAAAGGAATCATCCCCAAAACTGGAAGGAAATCCCCAAAAACCAAGGATCCAATTCCAAAACCACCCTAAACCTACCTGATGTTCTCCAAATCCCAAAGTCCACTCCCAACCACCATAAAACCCATTAGGAACTCAACGAAACGCAACGGAAACCCCAAAACACGTCAAAAACACCCCAAACAAGAACAGGATCACCCCCAAAAAAGAAAGAAAACCCCAAAAGACATTGATCCACCCCAAAAGTCCCCCTAAACCTACCTGAAGTTCTCCAAAACCCACAATTTACACTTTTCCAACATGATGACCAACAAGAACCCAACGAAACCCAACAGAGACCCCAAAACAAGTCAAAAACACGCAAAGCAAGAACGGGATAACACCCAAAAAAGAAATAAAACCCCAAAAAATATAGATCCACCCCAAAACCACCCTAAACCTACCCGATGTTCTCCAAAACCCACAATTTAACCTTTTCCACAATGATGACCATGGAAAACCTACGAAACACAACGGAGACCCCAAAACACCTCAAAAACACCCCAAAAAAGAACGGGATCACCTCAAAAAAGAAAGAAAATGACAAAAACCATAGATCCACCCCAAAACCACACTAAACCTACCTGATGTTCTCCAAAACCCAAAATTTAACATTTTCCACAATGATGACCACGGAAAACGAACGAAACACAAGGGAGACCAAAAAAGGGCCAAAAACACCCCAAACAAGAACGGGATCACCCCAAAACTGGAAGAAAATCCCCCAAAATCATAGATCCAACCAAAACCACCCTAAACCTACCTGATGTTCTCCAAAACCCACAATTTACACTTTTCCACCATTATGACCTACGAAACCCAACAAAACCCAACAGAGACACAAAAACACGTCAAAAACAACCCAAAAATGAATAGGATCACCACCAAAAAAACAGAAGAAAACCCCAAAACCCATGAATCTGCCCCAAAAGTCCCCATAAACCTACCTGATGATCTCCAAAACACACAATTTACACTTTTCCACCATGATGACCATGGAAAACCCAACGAAACCTGACGGTGAAACCAAAACAAGTCAAAAAAAACAACAAAAAAGAAAGGGATCACCCCAAAATTGGAAGAAAAACCCTCAAAATCATAGATCCACACCAAAACCACCCTAAACCTACCCGATGTTCTCCAAAACACACAATTTAAAATTTTCCACCATAATGACCACGGAAAACCCAACGAAACCCAACGGAGACCCCAAAACACGTCAAAAACACCCCAAACAAGAACGGAATCACCCCCAAAACTGGAAGAAAATCCCCAAAAAACAAGGATCCAACTCCAAAACCACCCTAAACCTACCTGATGTTCTCCAAATCCCAAAGTCCACTCCCAACCACCATAAAACCCATTAGGAACTCAACAAAACGCAACGGAAACCACAAAACACCTCAAAAAAAAAACAAAAGCGAACCGGATCAGAAGAAAATATGTGATTTAACCCCAAAAAAACCCTTAAACCTACCTGATGTTCTCCTAAATGTACAATCCACTCCCAACCTCTATAAAGCCCATTAGGAACCCAACAAAACCCATCAGAGACCCCAAAACAAGTCAAAAAAAAAAAAAAAAAAAAAACAGAACAAGAACGGGATAACCCCTAAAAACGAAAGAATACCCCAAAAGCCATAGATCCACACCAGAAGTCCCCCTAAACCCACCTGATGTTCCCCAAAACCCACAATTTACCCTTTTCCACCATGATGACCAACATGAACCAAACGAAAACCCAAAGGAGACCACAAAACACGTCAAAAACACCCCAAAAAAGAACGGGATCACCTCCAAAACTGAAAGAAAATCCCCAAAAATCACGGATCCAATCCCAAAACCACCCTAAACCTACCTAACGTTCTCCAAAACACAAAATTTACACTTTTCAAACATGATGACAATGGAAAACCCAACGAAACACAACGGAGACCCGAAAACACGTCAAAAACACCCCAAACGAGAACGGAATCACCCCCAAAACTGGAAGAAAATCCCCCAAAACCAAGGATCCAATTCCAAAACCACCCTAAACCTACCTGATGTTCTCCAAAACCCACAATTTACACTTTTTCACCATGATGACCAATGAGAACCCAACAAAACCCAACAGAGACCCCATAACACGCCAGAAACACCCCAAAAAAGAACAGGATCACCCCCAAAAAACAGAAGAAGAGCCCAAATACCATGAATCCACGCCAAAAGTCCCCCTAAACCTACCTGAAGTTATCCAAAACCCACAATTTACACTTTTCCACCATGATGACCATGGAAAACCCAACGAAACCCAACGGAGACCCCAAAACACGTCAAAAACACCCCAAAAAACAAATAGATCAGAAGAAAAAAGAAGAAGAAAACCCCAAATACCATGAATCTTACCCAAAAGTCCCCATAAACCTACCTGATGTTCTCCAAAACACACAATTTACACTTTTCCACCATGATGACCACGGAAAACCCAACGAAACCCAACGGAGACCCAAAAACACGTCAAAAACACCCCAAACAAGAAAGGAATCATCCCCAAAACTGGAAGGAAATCCCCAAAAACCAAGGATCCAATTCCAAAACCACCCTAAACCTACCTGATGTTCTCCAAATCCCAAAGTCCACTCCCAACCACCATAAAACCCATTAGGAACTCAACGAAACGCAACGGAAACCCCAAAACACGTCAAAAACACCCCAAACAAGAACAGGATCACCCCCAAAAAAGAAAGAAAACCCCAAAAGACATTGATCCACCCCAAAAGTCCCCCTAAACCTACCTGAAGTTCTCCAAAACCCACAATTTACACTTTTCCAACATGATGACCAACAAGAACCCAACGAAACCCAACAGAGACCCCAAAACAAGTCAAAAACACGCAAAGCAAGAACGGGATAACACCCAAAAAAGAAATAAAACCCCAAAAAATATAGATCCACCCCAAAACCACCCTAAACCTACCCGATGTTCTCCAAAACCCACAATTTAACCTTTTCCACAATGATGACCATGGAAAACCTACGAAACACAACGGAGACCCCAAAACACCTCAAAAACACCCCAAAAAAGAACGGGATCACCTCAAAAAAGAAAGAAAATGACAAAAACCATAGATCCACCCCAAAACCACACTAAACCTACCTGATGTTCTCCAAAACCCAAAATTTAACATTTTCCACAATGATGACCACGGAAAACGAACGAAACACAAGGGAGACCAAAAAAGGGCCAAAAACACCCCAAACAAGAACGGGATCACCCCAAAACTGGAAGAAAATCCCCCAAAATCATAGATCCAACCAAAACCACCCTAAACCTACCTGATGTTCTCCAAAACCCACAATTTACACTTTTCCACCATTATGACCTACGAAACCCAACAAAACCCAACAGAGACACAAAAACACGTCAAAAACAACCCAAAAATGAATAGGATCACCACCAAAAAAACAGAAGAAAACCCCAAAAACCATGAATCTGCCCCAAAAGTCCCCCTAAACCTACCTGATGTTCTCCAAAACCCACAATTTACACTTTTTCACCATCATAACCAATGAGAACCCAACAAAACCCAACGGAGACCCCATAACACGCCAGAAACACCCCAAAAAAGAACAGGATCACCCCAAAAAATGGAAGAAGAGCCCAAATACCATGAATCCACCCCAAAAGTCCCCCTAAACCTACCTGAAGTTATCCAAAACCCACAATTTACACTTTTCCACCATGATGCCAACGGAAAACCCAACGAAACCCAACGGAGACCCCAAAACACGTCAAAAACACCCCAAAAAACATATGGATCAGAGGAAAAAAAAAGAAGAAGAAAACCCCAAAAACCATGAATCCACCCCAAAAGTCCCCCTAAACCTACCTGAAGTTCTCCAAAACCCACAATTTACACTTTTCAAACATGATGACCAACAAAAACTCAACGAAACACAACAGAGACCCCAAAACAAGTCAAAAACACGCAAAGCAAGAAGGGGATAACACCCAAAAAAGAAATAAAACCCCCAAAAATATAGATCCACCCCAAAACCACCCTAAACCTACCTGATGTTCTCCAAAACCCACAATTTACACTTTTCCACTATGATGACCATGGAAAACCCAACGAAACCCAACGGAGACCCCAAAACACATCAAAAACACCCCAAAAAACATATGGATCAGAAGAAAAAACAGAAGAAAACCCCAAAACCCATGAATCTGCCCCAAAAGTCCCTATAAACCTACCTGATGATCTCCAAAACACACAATTTACACTTTTCCACCATGATGACCATGGAAAACCCAACGAAACCTGACGGTGAAACCAAAACAAGTCAAAAAAAAGAACAAAAAAGAAAGGGATCACCCCCAAAATTGGAAGAAAAACCCTCAAAATCATAGATCCACACCAAAACCACCCTAAAGCTACCCGATGTTCTCCAAAACACACAATTTAAAATTTTCCACCATAATGACCACAGAAAACCCAACGAAACCCAACGGAGACCCGAAAACACGTCAAAAACACCCCAAACAAGAACGGAATCACCCCCAAAACTGGAAGAAAATCCCCAAAAACCAAGGAACCAATTCCAAAACCACCCTAAACCTACCTGATGTTCTCCAAAACCCACAATTTACACTTTTTCACCATGATGACCAATGAGAACCCAACAAAACCCAACAGAGACCCCATAACACGCCAGAAACACCCCAAAAAAGAACAGGATCACCCCCAAAAAACAGAAGAAGAGCCCAAATACCATGAATCCACCCCAAAAGTCCCCCTAAACCTACCTGAAGTTATCCAAAACCCACAATTTACACTTTTCCACCATGATGCCAACGGAAAACCCAACGAAACCCAACGGAGACCCCAAAACACATCAAAAACACCCCAAAAAAGAACGGGATCACCTCAAAAAAGAAAGAAAATGACAAAAACCATAGATCCACCCCAAAACCACACTAAACCTACCTGATGTTCTCCAAAACCCAAAATTTAACATTTTCCACAATGATGACCACGGAAAACGAACGAAACACAAGGGAGACCAAAAAAGGGCCAAAAACACCCCAAACAAGAACGGGATCACCCCCAAAACTGGAAGAAAATCCCCAAAAACCAAGGATCCAACTCCAAAACCACCCTAAACCTACCTGATGTTCTCCAAATCCCAAAGTCCACTCCCAACCACCATAAAACCCATTAGGAACTCAACAAAACGCAACTGAAACGCCAAAACACCTCAAAAAAAAAAAACCAAAAGCGAACCGGATCAGAAGAAAATATGTGATTTAACCCCAAAAAAACCCTTAAACCTACCTGATGTTCTCCTAAATGTACAATCCACTCCCAACCTCTATAAAGCCCATTAGGAACCCAACGAAACCCATCAGAGACCCCAAAACAAGTCAAAAAAAAAAAAAAAACAAGAACGGGATAACCCCTAAAAATGAAAGAATACCCCAAAAGCCATAGATCCACACCAGAAGTCCCCCTAAACCTACCTGATGTTCCCCAAAACCCACAATTTACCCTTTTCCACCATGATGACCAACATGAACCAAACGAAAACCCAAAGGAGACCACAAAACACGTCAAAAACAACCCAAAAAAGAACGGGATCACCTCCAAAACTGAAAGAAAATCCCCAAAAATCACGGATCCAATCCCAAAACCACCCTAAACCTACCTAACGTTCTCCAAAACACAAAATTTACACTTTTCCAACATGATGACAATGGAAAACCCAATGAAACACAACGGAGACCGCAAAACACGTCAAAAACACCCCAAAAAAGAACGGGATCAACCCCAAAACCGAAAGAAAAACCTAAAAGCCATTGATGCAACACAAAAGTCCCCCTAAACCTACCTGATGTTATCCAAAACCCACAATTTACACTTTTCCAACATGATGACCAACAAGAACCCAACGAAACACAACAGAGACCCCAAAACAAGTCAAAAACACGCAAAGCAAGAACGGGATAACACCCAAAAAAGAAATAAAACCCCCAAAAATATAGATCCACCCCAAAACCACCCTAAACCTACCTGATGTTCTCCAAAACCCACAATTTAACCTTTTCCACAATGATGACCATGGAAAACCTACGAAACACAACGGAGACCCCAAAACACCTCAAAAACACCCCAAAAAAGAACGGGATCACCTCAAAAAAGAAAGAAAATGACAGAAACCATAGATCCACCCCAAAACCACACTAAACCTACCTGATGTTCTCCAAAACCCAAAATTTAACATTTTCCACAATGATGACCACGGAAAACGAACGAAACATAAGGGAGACCAAAAAAGGGCCAAAAACACCCCAAACAAGAACGGGATCACCCCAAAACTGGAAGAAAATCCCCCAAAATCATAGATCCACCCAAAACCACCCTAAACCTACCTGATGTTCTCCAAAAACCACAATTTACACTTTTCCACCATTATGACCTACGAAACCCAATAAAACCCAACGGAGACACAAAAACACGTCAAAAACAACCCAAAAATGAATAGGATCACCCCCCAAAAAACAGAAGAAAACCCCAAAAACCATGAATCTGCCCCAAAAGTCCCCCTAAACCTACCTGATGTTCTCCAAAAACCACAATTTACACTTTTCCACCATTATGACCTACGAAACCCAACGAAACCCAACGGAGATCCCAAAACACATCAAAAACACCCCAAAAAACATATGGATCAGAAGAAAAAACAGAAGAAAACCCCAAAACCCATGAATCTGCCCCAAAAGTCCCCCTAAACCTACCTGAAGTTATCCAAAACCCACAATTTACACTTTTCCACCATGATGCCAACGGAAAACCCAACTAAACCCAACGGAGACCCCAAAACACGTCAAAAACACCCCAAAAAACATATGGATCAGAAGAAAAAAAAAGAAGAAGAAAACCCCAAAAACCATGAATCCACCCCAAAAGTCCCCCTAAACCTACCTGATGTTCTCCAAAACCCACAATTTACACTTTTCCAACATGATGACCAACAAAAACTCAACGAAACACAACAGAGACCCCAGAACAAGTCAAAAACACGCAAAGCAAGAACGGGATAACACCCAAAAAAGAAATAAAACTCCAAAAAATATAGATCCACCCCAAAACCACCCTAAACCTACCCGATGTTCTCCAAAACCCACAATTTAACCTTTTCCACAATGATGACCATGGAAAACCCAACGAAACCTGACGGTGAAACCAAAACAAGTCAAAAAAAAGAACAAAAAAGAAAGGGATCACCCCCAAAATTGGAAGAAAAACCCTCAAAATCATAGATCCACACCAAAACCACCCTAAACCTACCTGATGTTCTCCAAAACCCACAATTTAACCTTTTCCACAATGATGACCATGGAAAACCTACGAAACACAACGGAGACCCCAAAACACCTCAAAAACACCCCAAAAAAGAACGGGATCACCTCAAAAAAGAAAGAAAATGACAAAAACCATAGATCCACCCCAAAACCACACTAAACCTACCTGATGTTCTCCAAAACCCAAAATTTAACATTTTCCACAATGATGACCACGGAAAACGAACGAAACACAAGGGAGACCAAAACAGGGCCAAAAACACCCCAAACAAGAACGGGATCACCCCAAAACTGGAAGAAAATCCCCCAAAATCATAGATCCACGCAAAAACACCCTAAACCTACCTGATGTTCTCCAAAACCCACAATTTACACTTTTCCACCATTATGACCTACGAAACCCAACAAAACCCAACGGAGACACAAACACACGTCAAAAACAACCCAAAAATGAATAGGAACACCCCCAAAAAAACAGAAGAAAACCCCAAAACCCATGAATCTGCCCCAAAAGTCCCCATAAACCTAACTGATGATCTCCAAAACACACAATTTACACTTTTCCACCATGATGACCATGGAAAACCCAACGAAACCTGACGGTGAAACCAAAACAAGTCAAAAAAAAGAACAAAAAAGAAAGGGATCACCCCCAAAATTGGAAGAAAAACCCTCAAAATCATAGATCCACACCAAAACCACCCTAAACCTACCCGATGTTCTCCAAAACACACAATTTAAAATTTTCCACAATAATGACCACGGAAAACCCAACGAAACCCAACGGAGACCCCAAAACACGTCAAAAACACCCCAAAAAAGAACGGGATCAACCCCAAAACCGAAAGAAAAACCTAAAAGCCATTGATGCAACACAAAAGTCCCCGTAAACCTACCTGATGTTCTCCAAAACCCACAATTTACACTTTTCCAACATGATGACCAACAAAAACTCAACGAAACACAACAGAGACCCCAAAACAAGTCAAAAACACGCAAAGCAAGAACGGGATAACACCCAAAAAAGAAATAAAACCCCCAAAAATATAGATCCACCCCAAAACCACCCTAAACCTACCCGATGTTCTCCAAAACCCACAATTTAACCTTTTCCACAATGATGACCATGGAAAACCTACGAAACACAACGGAGACCCCAAAACACCTCAAAAACACCCCAAAAAAGAACGGGATCACCTCAAAAAAGAAAGAAAATGACAAAAACCATAGATCCACCCCAAAACCACACTAAACCTACCTGATGTTCTCCAAAACCCAAAATTTAACATTTTCCACAATGATGACCACGGAAAACGAACGAAACACAAGGGAGACCAAAAAAGGGCCAAAAACACCCCAAACAAGAACGGGATCACCCCAAAACTGGAAGAAAATCCCCCAAAATCATAGATCCACCCAAAACCACCCTAAACCTACCTGATGTTCTCCAAAACCCACAATTTACACTTTTCCACCATTATGACCTACGAAACCCAACAAAACCCAACGGAGACACAAAAACACGTCAAAAACAACCCAAAAATGAATAGGATCACCCCCAAAAAAACAGAAGAAAACCCCCAAAACCATGAATCTGCCCCAAAAGTCCCCCTAAACCTACCTGATGTTCTCCAAAACCCACAATTTACACTTTTCCACTATGATGACCATGGAAAACCCAACGAAACCCAACGGAGACCCCAAAACACATCAAAAACACCCCAAAAAACATATGGATCAGAAGAAAAAACAGAAGAAAACCCAAAAACCCATGAATCTGCCCCAAAAGTCCCCCTAAACCTACCTGAAGTTATCCAAAACCCACAATTTACACTTTTCCACCATGATGACCATGGAAAACCCAACGAAACCTGACGGTGAAACCAAAACAAGTCAAAAAAAAGAACAAAAAAGAAAGGGATCACCCCCAAAATTGGAAGAAAAACCCTCAAAATCATAGATCCACACCAAAACCACCCTAAACCTACCCGATGTTCTCCAAAACACACAATTTAAAATTTTCCACAATAATGACCACGGAAAACCCAACGAAACCCAACGGAGACCCCAAAACACGTCAAAAACACCCCAAACAAGAACGGAATCACCCCCAAAACTGGAAGAAAATCCCCAAAAAACAAGGATCCAATTCCAAAACCACCCTAAACCTACCTGATGTTCTCCAAATCCCAAAGTCCACTCCCAACCACCATAAAACCCATTAGGAACTCAATAAAACGCAACGGAAACGCCAAAACACCTCAAAAAAAAAAAAAAAAAGCGAACCGGATCAGAAGAAAATATGTGATTTAACCCCAAAAAAACCCTTAAACCTACCTGATGTTCTCCTAAATGTACAATCCACTCCCAACCTCTGTAAAGCCCATTAGGAACCCAACGAAACCCATCAGAGACCCCAAAACAAGTCAAAAAAAAAAAAACAAAACAAGAACGGGATAACCCCTAAAAATGAAAGAATACCCCAAAAGCCATAGATCCACACCAGAAGTCCCCCTAAACCTACCTGATGTTCCCCAAAACCCACAATTTACCCTTTTCCACCATGATGACCAACATGAACCAAACGAAAACCCAAAGGAGACCACAAAACACGTCAAAAACACCCCAAAAAAGAACGGGATCACCTCCAAAACTGAAAGAAAATCCCCAAAAATCACGGATCCAATCCCAAAACCACCCTAAACCTACCTAACGTTCTCCAAAACACAAAATTTACACTTTTCCAACATGATGACAATGGAAAACCCAATGAAACACAACGGAGACCGCAAAACACGTCAAAAACACCCCAAAAAAGAACGGGATCAACCCCAAAACCGAAAGAAAAACCTAAAAGCCATTGATGCAACACAAAAGTCCCCCTAAACCTACCTGATGTTCTCCAAAACCCACAATTTACAATTTTTCACCATGATGACCAATGAGAACCCAACAAAACCCAACGGAGACCCCATAACACGCCAGAAACACCCCAAAAAAGAACAGGATCACCCCAAAAAACGGAAGAAGAGCCCAAATACCATGAATCCACCCCAAAAGTCCCCCTAAACCTACCTGAAGTTCTCCAAAACCCACAATTTACACTTTTCCAACATGATGACCAACAAGAACCCAACGAAACACAACAGAGACCCCAAAACAAGTCAAAAACACGCAAAGCAAGAACGGGATAACACCCAAAAAAGAAATAAAACCCCAAAAAATATAGATCCACCCCAAAACCACCCTAAACCTACCCGATGTTCTCCAAAACCCACAATTTAACCTTTTCCACAATGATGACCATGGAAAACCTACGAAACACAACGGAGACCCCAAAACACCTCAAAAACACCCCAAAAAAGAACGGGATCACCTCAAAAAAGAAAGAAAATGACAAAAACCATAGATCCACCCCAAAACCACACTAAACCTACCTGATGTTCTCCAAAACCCAAAATTTAACATTTTCCACAATGATGACCACGGAAAACGAACGAAACATAAGGGAGACCAAAAAAGGGCCAAAACCACCCCAAACAAGAACGGGATCACCCCAAAACTGGAAGAAAATCCCCCAAAATCATAGATCCACCCAAAACCACCCTAAACCTACCTGATGTTCTCCAAAAACCACAATTTACACTTTTCCACCATTATGACCTACGAAACCCAATAAAACCCAACGGAGACACAAAAACACGTCAAAAACAACCCAAAAATGAATAGGATCACCCCCCAAAAAACAGAAGAAAACCCCAAAAACCATGAATCTGCCCCAAAAGTCCCCCTAAACCTACCTGATGTTCTCCAAAAAGCACAATTTACACTTTTCCACCATTATGACCTACGAAACCCAACGAAACCCAACGGAGACCCCAAAACACATCAAAAACACCCCAAAAAACATATGGATCAGAAGAAAAAACAGAAGAAAACCCCAAAACCCATGAATCTGCCCCAAAAGTCCCCCTAAACCTACCTGAAGTTATCCAAAACCCACAATTTACACTTTTCCACCATGATGCCAACGGAAAACCCAACTAAACCCAACGGAGACCCTAAAACACGTCAAAAACACCCCAAAAAACATATGGATCAGAAGAAAAAAAAAGAAGAAGAAAACCCCAAAAACCATGAATCTGCCCCAAAAGTCCCCCTAAACCTACCTGATGTTCTCCAAAACCCACAATTTACACTTTTCCAACATGATGACCAACAAAAACTCAACGAAACACAACAGAGACCCCAGAACAAGTCAAAAACACGCAAAGCAAGAACGGGATAACACCCAAAAAAGAAATAAAACCCCAAAAAATATAGATCCACCCCAAAACCACCCTAAACCTACCCGATGTTCTCCAAAACCCACAATTTAACCTTTTCCACAATGATGACCATGGAAAACCCAACGAAACCTGACGGTGAAACCAAAACAAGTCAAAAAAAAGAACAAAAAAGAAAGGGATCACCCCCAAAATTGGAAGAAAAACCCTCAAAATCATAGATCCACACCAAAACCACCCTAAACCTACCTGATGTTCTCCAAAACCCACAATTTAACATTTTCCACAATGATGACCATGGAAAACCTACGAAACACAACGGAGACCCCAAAACACCTCAAAAACACCCCAAAAAAGAACGGGATCACCTCAAAAAAGAAAGAAAATGACAAAAACCATAGATCCACCCCAAAACCACACTAAACCTACCTGATGTTCTCCAAAACCCAAAATTTAACATTTTCCACAATGATGACCACGGAAAACGAACGAAACACAAGGGAGACCAAAAAAGGGCCAAAACCACCCCAAACAAGAACGGGATCACCCCAAAACTGGAAGAAAATCCCCCAAAATCATAGATCCACGCAAAAACACCCTAAACCTACCTGATGTTCTCCAAAACCCACAATTTACACTTTTCCACCATTATGACCTACGAAACCCAACAAAACCCAACGGAGACACAAACACACGTCAAAAACAACCCAAAAATGAATAGGAACACCCCCAAAAAAACAGAAGAAAACCCCAAAACCCATGAATCTGCCCCAAAAGTCCCCCTAAACCTACCTGATGATCTCCAAAACACACAATTTACACTTTTCCACAATGATGACCATGGAAAACCCAACGAAACCTGACGGTGAAACCAAAACAAGTCAAAAAAAAGAACAAAAAAGAAAGGGATCACCCCCAAAATTGGAAGAAAAACCCTCAAAATCATAGATCCACACCAAAACCACCCTAAACCTACCCGATGTTCTCCAAAACACACAATTTAAAATTTTCCACAATAATGACCACGGAAAACCCAACGAAACCCAACGGAGACCCCAAAACACGTCAAAAACACCCCAAACAAGAACGGAATCACCCCCAAAACTGGAAGAAAATCCCCAAAAAACAAGGATCCAATTCCAAAACCACCCTAAACCTACCTGATGTTCTCCAAATCCCAAAGTCCACTCCCAACCACCATAAAACCCATTAGGAACTCAACAAAACGCAACGGAAACGCCAAAACACCTCAAAAAAAAAAAAAAACAAAAGCGAACCGGATCAGAAGAAAATATGTGATTTAACCCCAAAAAAACCCTTAAACCTACCTGATGTTCTCCTAAATGTACAATCCACTCCCAACCTCTGTAAAGCCCATTAGGAACCCAACGAAACCCATCAGAGACCCCAAAACAAGTCAAAAAAAAAAAAAACAAGAACGGGATAACCCCTAAAAATGAAAGAATACACCAAAAGCCATAGATCCACACCAGAAGTCCCCCTAAACCTACCTGATGTTCCCCAAAACCCACAATTTACCCTTTTCCACCATGATGACCAACATGAACCAAACGAAAACCCAAAGGAGACCACAAAACACGTCAAAAACACCCCAAAAAAGAACGGGATCACCTCCAAAACTGAAAGAAAATCCCCAAAAATCACGGATCCAATCCCAAAACCACCCTAAACCTACCTAACGTTCTCCAAAACCACAATTTACACTTTTCCACCATGATGCCAACGGAAAACCCAACGAAACCCAACGGAGACCGCAAAACACGTTAAAAACACCCCAAAAAAGAACGGGATCAACCCCAAAACCGAAAGAACAACCTAAAAGCCATTGATGCAACACAAAAGTCCCCATAAACCTACCTGATGATCTCCAAAACACACAATTTACACTTTTCCACCATGATGACCATCGAAAACCCAACGAAACCTGACGGTGAAACCAAAACAAGTCAAAAAAAAGAACAAAAAAGAAAGGGATCACCCCCAAAATTGGAAGAAAAACCCTCAAAATCATAGATCCACACCAAAACCACCCTAAACCTACCCGATGTTCTCCAAAACACACAATTTAAAATTTTCCACAATAATGACCACGGAAAACCCAACGAAACCCAACGGAGACCCCAAAACACGTCAAAAACACCCCAAACAAGAACGGAATCACCCCCAAAACTGGAAGAAAATCCCCAAAAAACAAGGATCCAATTCCAAAACCACCCTAAACCTACCTGATGTTCTCCAAATCCCAAAGTCCACTCCCAACCACCATAAAACCCATTAGGAACTCAACAAAACGCAACGGAAACGCCAAAACACCTCAAAAAAAAAAACAAAAGCGAACCGGATCAGAAGAAAATATGTGATTTAACCCCAAAAAAACCCTTAAACCTACCTGATGTTCTCCTAAATGTACAATCCACTCCCAACCTCTATAAAGCCCATTAGGAACCCAACGAAACCCATCGGGGACCCCAAAACAAGTCAAAAGAAAATAAAACAAGAACGGGATAACCCCTAAAATTGAAAGAATACCCCAAAAGCCATAGATCCACACCAGAAGTTCCCCTAAACCTACCTGATGTTCCCCAAAACCCACAATTTACCCTTTTCCACCATGATGACCAACATGAACCAAACGAAAACCCAAAGGAGACCACAAAACACATCAAAAACACCCCAAAAAAGAACGGGATCACCTCCAAAACCGAAAGAAAATCCCCAAAAATCACGGATCCAATCCCAAAACCACCCTAAACCTACCTAACGTTCTCCAAAACCCACAATTTACACTTTTCCACTATGATGCCAACGGAAAACCCAACGAAACCCAACGGAGACCCCAAAACACGTCAAAAACGCCCCAAAAATCATATGGATAAGAAGAAAAAAAAAAGAAGAAGAAAACCCCAAAAACCATGAATCCACCCCAAAAGTCCCCCTAAACCTACCTGATGTTCTCCAAAACCCACAATTTACACTTTTCCAACATGATGACCAACAAGAACCCAACGAAACACCACAGAGACTCCAAAACAAGTCAAAAACACGCAAAGCAAGAACGGGATAACACCCAAAAAAGAAATAAAACCCCAAAAAATATAGATCCACCCCAAAACCACCCTAAACCTACCTGATGTTCTCCAAAACCCACAATTTAACCTTTTCCACAATGATGACCATGGAAAACCTACGAAACACAACGGAGACCCCAAAACACCTCAAAAACACCCCAAAAAAGAACGGGATCACCTCAAAAAAGAAAGAAAATGACAAAAACCATAGATCCACCCCAAAACCACACTAAACCTACCTGATGTTCTCCAAAACCCAAAATTTAACATTTTCCACAATGATGACCACGGAAAACGAACGAAACACAAGGGAGACCAAAAAAGGGCCAAAAACACCCCAAACAAGAACGGGATCACCCCAAAATTGGAAGAAAATCCCCCAAAATCATAGATCCACCCAAAAACACCCTAAACCTACCTGATGTTCTCCAAAACCCACAATTTACACTTTTCCACCATTATGACCTACGAAACCCAACAAAACCCAACGGAGACACAAACACACGTCAAAAACAACCCAAAAATGAATAGGAACACCCCCAAAAAAACAGAAGAAAACCCAAAAACCATGAATCTGCCCCAAAAGTCCCCATAAACCTACCTGATGATCTCCAAAACACACAATTTACACTTTTCCACCATGATGCCAACGGAAAACCCAACGAAACCCAACGGAGACCCCAAAACACGTCAAAAACGCCCCAAAAAACATATGGATAAGAAGAAAAAAAAAGAAGAAGAAAACCCCAAAAACAATGAATCCACCCCAAAAGTCCCCCTAAACCTACCTGAAGTTCTCCAAAACCCACAATTTACACTTTTCCAACATGATGACCAACAAGAACCCAACGAAACACCACAGAGACCCCAAAACAAGTCAAAAACACGCAAAGCAAGAACGGGATAACACCCAAAAAAGAAATAAAACCCCCAATAATATAGATCTACCCCAAAACCACCCTAAACATACCTGATGTTCTCCAAAACCCACAATTTAACCTTTTCCACAATGATGACCATGGAAAACCTACGAAACACAACGGAGACCCCAAAACACGTCAAAAACACCCCAAAAAAGAACGGGATCAACCCCAAAACCGAAAGAAAAACCTAAAAGCCATTGATCCAACACAAAAGTCCCCCTAAACCTACCTGATGTTCTCCAAAACCCACAATTTACACTTTTTCACCATGATAACCAATGAGAACCCAACAAAACCCAACGGAGACCCCATAACACGCCAGAAACACCCCAAAAAAGAACAGGATCACCCCAAAAAAAAAGAAGAAGAGCCCAAATACCATGAATCCACCCCAAAAGTCCCCCTAAACCTACCTGAAGTTATCCAAAACCCACAATTTACACTTTTCCAACATGATGACCAACAAGAACCCAACGAAACCCAACGGAGACCCTAAAACACGTCAAAAACACCCCAAAAAACATATGGATAAGAAGAAAAAAAAAGAAGAAGAAAACCCCAAAAACCATGAATCCACCCCAAAAGTCCCCCTAAACCTACCTGATGTTCTCCAAAACCCACAATTTACACTTTTCCAACATGATGACCAACAAAAACTCAACGAAACACAACAGAGACCCCAAAAAAGTCAAAAACACGCAAAGCAAGAACGGGATAACACCCAAAAAAGAAATAAAACCCCAAAAAATATAGATCCACCCCAAAACCACCCTAAACCTACCCGATGTTCTCCAAAACCCACAATTTAACCTTTTCCACAATGATGACCATGGAAAACCCAACGAAACCTGACGGTGAAACCAAAACAAGTCAAAAAAAAGAACAAAAAAGAAAGGGATCACCCCCAAAATTGGAAGAAAAACCCTCAAAATCATAGATCCACACCAAAACCACCCTAAACCTACCTGATGTTCTCCAAAACCCACAATTTAACCTTTTCCACAATGATGACCATGGAAAACCTACGAAACACAACGGAGACCCCAAAACACCTCAAAAACACCCCAAAAAAGAACGGGATCACCTCAAAAAAGAAAGAAAATGACAAAAACCATAGATCCACCCCAAAACCACACTAAACCTACCTGATGTTCTCCAAAACCCAAAATTTAACATTTTCCACAATGATGACCACGGAAAACGAACGAAACATAAGGGAGACCAAAAAAGGGCCAAAACCACCCCAAACAAGAACGGGATCACCCCAAAACTGGAAGAAAATCCCCCAAAATCATAGATCCACCCAAAACCACCCTAAACCTACCTGATGTTCTCCAAAAACCACAATTTACACTTTTCCACCATTATGACCTACGAAACCCAATAAAACCCAACGGAGACACAAAAACACGTCAAAAACAACCCAAAAATGAATAGGAACACCCCCCAAAAAACAGAAGAAAACCCCAAAAACCATGAATCTGCCCCAAAAGTCCCCCTAAACCTACCTGATGTTCTCCAAAAACCACAATTTACACTTTTCCACCATTATGACCTACGAAACCCAACGAAACCCAACGGAGACCCCAAAACACATCAAAAACACCCCAAAAAAACATATGGATCAGAAGAAAAAACAGAAGAAAACCCCAAAACCCATGAATCTGCCCCAAAAGTCCCCCTAAACCTACCTGAAGTTATCCAAAACCCACAATTTACACTTTTCCACCATGATGCCAACGGAAAACCCAACTAAACCCAACGGAGACCCCAAAACACGTCAAAAACACCCCAAAAAACATATGGATCAGAAGAAAAAAAAAGAAGAAGAAAACCCCAAAAACCATGAATCTGCCCCAAAAGTCCCCCTAAACCTACCTGATGTTCTCCAAAACCCACAATTTACACTTTTCCAACATGATGACCAACAAAAACTCAACGAAACACAACAGAGACCCCAGAACAAGTCAAAAACACGCAAAGCAAGAACGGGATAACACCCAAAAAAGAAATAAAACCCCAAAAAATATAGATCCACCCCAAAACCACCCTAAACCTACCCGATGTTCTCCAAAACCCACAATTTAACCTTTTCCACAATGATGACCATGGAAAACCCAACGAAACCTGACGGTGAAACCAAAACAAGTCAAAAAAAAGAACAAAAAAGAAAGGGATCACCCCCAAAATTGGAAGAAAAACCCTCAAAATCATAGATCCACACCAAAACCACCCTAAACCTACCTGATGTTCTCCAAAACCCACAATTTAACATTTTCCACAATGATGACCATGGAAAACCTACGAAACACAACGGAGACCCCAAAACACCTCAAAAACACCCCAAAAAAGAACGGGATCACCTCAAAAAAGAAAGAAAATGACAAAAACCATAGATCCACCCCAAAACCACACTAAACCTACCTGATGTTCTCCAAAACCCAAAATTTAACATTTTCCACAATGATGACCACGGAAAACGAACGAAACACAAGGGAGACCAAAAAAGGGCCAAAAACACCCCAAACAAGAACGGGATCACCCCAAAACTGGAAGAAAATCCCCCAAAATCATAGATCCACCCAAAAACACCCTAAACCTACCTGATGTTCTCCAAAACCCACAATTTACACTTTTCCACCATTATGACCTACGAAACCCAACAAAACCCAACGGAGACACAAACACACGTCAAAAACAACCCAAAAATGAATAGGAACACCCCCAAAAAAACAGAAGAAAACCCCAAAACCCATGAATCTGCCCCAAAAGTCCCCATAAACCTACCTGATGATCTCCAAAACACACAATTTACACTTTTCCACCATGATGACCATGGAAAACCCAACGAAACCTGACGGTGAAACCAAAACAAGTCAAAAAAAAGAACAAAAAAGAAAGGGATCACCCCCAAAATTGGAAGAAAAACCCTCAAAATCATAGATCCACACCAAAACCACCCTAAACCTACCCGATGTTCTCCAAAACACACAATTTAAAATTTTCCACAATAATGACCACGGAAAACCCAACGAAACCCAACGGAGACCCCAAAACACGTCAAAAACACCCCAAACAAGAACGGAATCACCCCCAAAACTGGAAGAAAATCCCCAAAAAACAAGGATCCAATTCCAAAACCACCCTAAACCTACCTGATGTTCTCCAAATCCCAAAGTCCACTCCCAACCACCATAAAACCCATTAGGAACTAAACAAAACGCAACGGAAACGCCCAAACACCTCAAAAAAAAAAACCAAAAGCGAACCGGATCAGAAGAAAATATGTGATTTAACCCCAAAAAAACCCTTAAACCTACCTGATGTTCTACTAAATGTACAATCCACTCCCAACCTCTATAAAGCCCATTAGGAACCCAACGAAACCCATCAGAGACCCCAAAACAAGTCAAAAAAAAAAAAAAACAAGAACGGGATAACCCCTAAAAATGAAAGAATACCCCAAAAGCCATAGATCCACACCAGAAGTCCCCCTAAACCTACCTGATGTTCTCCAAAACCCACAATTTACACTTTTCCACCATTATGACCTACGAAACCCAACAAAACCCAACGGAGACACAAACACACGTCAAAAACAACCCAAAAATGAATAGGAACACCCCCAAAAAAACAGAAGAAAACCCCAAAACCCATGAATCTGCCCCAAAAGTCCCCATAAACCTACCTGATGATCTCCAAAACACACAATTTACACTTTTCCACCATGATGACCATGGAAAACCCAACGAAACCTGACGGTGAAACCAAAAGAAGTCAAAAAAAAGAACAAAAAAGAAAGGGATCACCCCCAAAATTGGAAGAAAAACCCTCAAAATCATAGATCCACACCAAAACCACCCTAAACCTACCCGATGTTCTCCAAAACACACAATTTAAAATTTTCCACAATAATGACCACGGAAAACCCAACGAAACCCAACGGAGACCCCAAAACACGTCAAAAACACCCCAAACAAGAACGGAATCACCCCCAAAACTGGAAGAAAATCCCCAAAAAACAAGGATCCAATTCCAAAACCACCCTAAACCTACCTGATGTTCTCCAAATCCCAAAGTCCACTCCCAACCACCATAAAACCCATTAGGAACTCAACAAAACGCAACGGAAACGCCAAAACACCTCAAAAAAAAAAACCAAAAGCGAACCGGATCAGAAGAAAATATGTGATTTAACCCCAAAAAAAACCTTAAACCTACCTGATGTTCTCCTAAATGTACAATCCACTCCCAACCTCTATAAAGCCCATTAGGAACCCAACGAAACCCATCAGAGACCCCAAAACAAGTCAAAAAAAAAAAAAAACAAGAACGGGATAACCCCTAAAAATGAAAGAATACCCCAAAAGCCATAGATCCACACCAGAAGTCCCCCTAAACCTACCTGATGTTCCCCAAAACCCACAATTTACCCTTTTCCACCATGATGACCAACATGAACCAAACGAAAACCCAAAGGAGACCACAAAACACGTCAAAAACACCCCAAAAAAGAACGGGATCACCTCCAAAACTGAAAGAAAATCCCCAAAAATCACGGATCCAATCCCAAAACCACCCTAAACCTACCTAACGTTCTCCAAAACACAAAATTTACACTTTTCCAACATGATGACAATGGAAAACCCAATAAAACACAACGGAGACCGCAAAACACGTCAAAAACACCCCAAAAAAGAACGGGATCAACCCCAAAACCGAAAGAAAAACCTAAAAGCCATTGATGCAACACAAAAGTCCCCCTAAACCTACCTGATGTTCTCCAAAACCCACAATTTACAATTTTTCACCATGATGACCAATGAGAACCCAACAAAACCCAACGGAGACCCCATAACACGCCAGAAACACCCCAAAAAAGAACAGGATCACCCCAAAAAACGGAAGAAGAGCCCAAATACCATGAATCCACCCCAAAAGTCCCCCTAAACCTACCTGAAGTTCTCCAAAACCCACAATTTACACTTTTCCAACATGATGACCAACAAGAACCCAACGAAACACAACAGAGACCCCAAAACAAGTCAAAAACACGCAAAGCAAGAACGGGATAACACCCAAAAAAGAAATAAAACCCCAAAAAATATAGATCCACCCCAAAACCACCTTAAACCTACCTGATGTTCTCCAAAACCCACAATTTAACCTTTTCCACAATGATGACCATGGAAAACCTACGAAACACAACGGAGACCCCAAAACACCTCAAAAACACCCCAAAAAAGAACGGGATCACCTCAAAAAAGAAAGAAAATGACAGAAACCATAGATCCACCCCAAAACCACACTAAACCTACCTGATGTTCTCCAAAACCCAAAATTTAACATTTTCCACAATGATGACCACGGAAAACGAACGAAACATAAGGGAGACCAAAAAAGGGCCAAAAACACCCCAAACAAGAACGGGATCACCCCAAAACTGGAAGAAAATCCCCCAAAATCATAGATCCACCCAAAACCACCCTAAACCTACCTGATGTTCTCCAAAAACCACAATTTACACTTTTCCACCATTATGACCTACGAAACCCAATAAAACCCAACGGAGACACAAAAACACGTCAAAAACAACCCAAAAATGAATAGGATCACCCCCCAAAAAACAGAAGAAAACCCCAAAAACCATGAATCTGCCCCAAAAGTCCCCCTAAACCTACCTGATGTTCTCCAAAACCCACAATTTACACTTTTCCACTATGATGACCATGGAAAACCCAACGAAACCCAACGGAGACCCCATAACACGCCAGAAACACCCCAAAAAACATATGGATCAGAAGAAAAAACAGAAGAAAACCCCAAAACCCATGAATCTGCCCCAAAAGTCCCCCTAAACCTACCTGAAGTTATCCAAAACCCACAATTTACACTTTTCCACCATGATGCCAACGGAAAACCCAACTAAACCCAACGGAGACCCCAAAACACGTCAAAAACACCCCAAAAAACATATGGATCAGAAGAAAAAAAAAGAAGAAGAAAACCCCAAAAACCATGAATCTGCCCCAAAAGTCCCCCTAAACCTACCTGATGTTCTCCAAAACCCACAATTTACACTTTTCCAACATGATGACCAACAAAAACTCAACGAAACACAACAGAGACCCCAGAACAAGTCAAAAACACGCAAAGCAAGAACGGGATAACACCCAAAAAAGAAATAAAACCCCAAAAAATATAGATCCACCCCAAAACCACCCTAAACCTACCCGATGTTCTCCAAAACCCACAATTTAACCTTTTCCACAATGATGACCATGGAAAACCCAACGAAACCTGACGGTGAAACCAAAACAAGTCAAAAAAAAGAACAAAAAAGAAAGGGATCACCCCCAAAATTGGAAGAAAAACCCTCAAAATCATAGATCCACACCAAAACCACCCTAAACCTACCTGATGTTCTCCAAAACCCACAATTTAACCTTTTCCACAATGATGACCATGGAAAACCTACGAAACACAACGGAGACCCCAAAACACCTCAAAAACACCCCAAAAAAGAACGGGATCACCTCAAAAAAGAAAGAAAATGACAAAAACCATAGATCCACCCCAAAACCACACTAAACCTACCTGATGTTCTACAAAACCCAAAATTTAACATTTTCCACAATGATGACCACGGAAAACGAACGAAACACAAGGGAGACCAAAAAAGAGCCAAAAACACCCCAAACAAGAACGGGATCACCCCAAAACTGGAAGAAAATCCCCCAAAATCATAGATCCACCCAAAAACACCCTAAACCTACCTGATGTTCTCCAAAACCCACAATTTACACTTTTCCACCATTATGACCTACGAAACCCAACAAAACCCAACGGAGACACAAACACACGTCAAAAACAACCCAAAAATGAATAGGAACACCCCCAAAAAAACAGAAGAAAACCCAAAAACCATGAATCTGCCCCAAAAGTCCCCATAAACCTACCTGATGATCTCCAAAACACACAATTTACACTTTTCCACCATGATGACCATGGAAAACCCAACGAAACCTGACGGTGAAACCAAAACAAGTCAAAAAAAAGAACAAAAAAGAAAGGGATCACCCCCAAAATTGGAAGAAAAACCCTCAAAATCATAGATCCACACCAAAACCACCCTAAACCTACCCGATGTTCTCCAAAACACACAATTTAAAATTTTCCACAATAATGACCACGGAAAACCCAACGAAACCCAACGGAGACCCCAAAACACGTCAAAAACACCCCAAACAAGAACGGAATCACCCCCAAAACTGGAAGAAAATCCCCAAAAACCAAGGATCCAATTCCAAAACCACCCTAAACCTACCTGATGTTCTCCAAATCCCAAAGTCCACTCCCAACCACCATAAAACACATTAGGAACTCAACAAAACGCAACGGAAATGCCAAAACACCTCAAAAAAAAAAAAAAAACAAAAGCGAACCGGATCAGAAGAAAATATGTGATTTAACCCCAAAAAAACCCTTAAACCTACCTGATGTTCTCCTAAATGTACAATCCACTCCCAACCTCTGTAAAGCCCATTAGGAACCCAACGAAACCCATCAGAGACCCCAAAACAAGTCAAAAAAAAAAAAAACAAGAACGGGATAACCCCTCAAAATGAAAGAATACCCCAAAAGCCATAGATCCACACCAGAAGTCCCCCTAAACCTACCTGATGTTCCCCAAAACCCACAATTTACCCTTTTCCACCATGATGACCAACATGAACCAAACAAAAACCCAAAAGAGACCACAAAACACGTCAAAAACACCCCAAAAAAGAACGGGACCACCTCCAAAACTGAAAGAAAATCCCCAAAAATCACGGATCCAATCGCAAAACCACCCTAAACCTACCTAACGTTCTCCAAAACCCACAATTTACACTTTTCCACCATGATGCCAACGGAAAACCCAACGAAACCCAACGGAGACCCCAAAACACGTCAAAAACGCCCCAAAAAACATATGGATAAGAAGAAAAAAAAAGAAGAAGAAAACCCCAAAAACCATGAATCCACCCCAAAAGTCCCCCTAAACCTACCTGAAGTTCTCCAAAACCCACAATTTACACTTTTCCAACATGATGACCAACAAGAACCCAACGAAACACCACAGAGACCCCAAAACAAGTCAAAAACACGCAAAGCAAGAACGGGATAACACCCAAAAAAGAAATAAAACCCCCAATAATATAGATCCACCCCAAAACCACCCTAAACATACCTGATGTTCTCCAAAACCCACAATTTAACCTTTTCCACAATGATGACCATGGAAAACCTACGAAACACAACGGAGACCCCAAAACACGTCAAAAACACCCCAAAAAAGAACGGGATCAACCCCAAAACCGAAAGAAAAACCTAAAAGCCATTGATCCAACACAAAAGTCCCCCTAAACCTACCTGATGTTCTCCAAAACCCACAATTTACACTTTTTCACCATGATAACCAATGAGAACCCAACAAAACCCAACGGAGACCCCTTAACACGCCAGAAACACCCCAAAAAAGAACAGGATCACCCCAAAAAAAAAGAAGAAGAGCCCAAATACCATGAATCCACCCCAAAAGTCCCCCTAAACCTACCTGAAGTTATCCAAAACCCACAATTTACACTTTTCCACTATGATGACCATGGAAAACCCAACGAAACCCAACGGAGACCCTAAAACACGTCAAAAACACCCCAAAAAACATATGGATAAGAAGAAAAAAAAAGAAGAAGAAAACCCCAAAAACCATGAATCCACCCCAAAAGTCCCCCTAAACCTACCTGATGTTCTCCAAAACCCACAATTTACACTTTTCCAACATGATGACCAACAAAAACTCAACGAAACACAACAGAGACCCCAAAACAAGTCAAAAACACGCAAAGCAAGAACGGGATAACACCCAAAAAAGAAATAAAACCCCAAAAAATATAGATCCACCCCAAAACCACCCTAAACCTACCCGATGTTCTCCAAAACCCACAATTTACACTTTTCCACAATGATGACCATGGAAAACCCAACGAAACCTGACGGTGAAACCAAAACAAGTCAAAAAAAAGAACAAAAAAGAAAGGGATCACCCCCAAAATTGGAAGAAAAACCCTCAAAATCATAGATCCACACCAAAACCACCCTAAACCTACCCGAAGTTCTCCAAAACCCACAATTTAACCTTTTCCACAATGATGACCATGGAAAACCCAACGAAACCTGACGGTGAAACCAAAACAAGTCAAAAAAAAGAACAAAAAAGAAAGGGATCACCCCCAAAATTGGAAGAAAAACCCTCAAAATCATAGATCCACACCAAAACCACCCTAAACCTACCCGATGTTCTCCAAAACACACAATTTAAAATTTTCCACAATAATGACCATGGAAAACCCAACGAAACCCAACGGAGACCCCAAAACACGTCAAAAACACCCCAAACAAGAACGGAATCACCCCCAAAACTGGAAGAAAATCCCCAAAAAACAAGGATCCAATTCCAAAACCACCCTAAACCTACCTGATGTTCTCCAAATCCCAAAGTCCACTCCCAACCACCATAAAACCCATTAGGAACTCAACAAAACGCAACGGAAACGCCCAAACACCTCAAAAAAAAAAACCAAAAGCGAACCGGATCAGAAGAAAATATGTGATTTAACCCCAAAAAAAACCTTAAACCTACCTGATGTTCTCCTAAATGTACAATCCACTCCCAACCTCTATAAAGCCCATTAGGAACCCAACGAAACCCATCAGAGACCCCAAAACAAGTCAAAAAAAAAAAAAAACAAAACAAGAACGGGATAACCCCTAAAAATGAAAGAATACCCCAAAAGCCATAGATCCACACCAGAAGTCCCCCTAAACCTACCTGATGTTCCCCAAAACCCACAATTTACCCTTTTCCACCATGATGACCAACATGAACCAAACGAAAACCCAAAGGAGACCACAAAACACGTCAAAAACACCCCAAAAAAGAACGGGATCACCTCCAAAACTGAAAGAAAATCCCCAAAAATCACGGATCCAATCCCAAAACCACCCTAAACCTACCTAACGTTCTCCAAAACACAAAATTTACACTTTTCCAACATGATGACAATGGAAAACCCAATGAAACACAACGGAGACCGCAAAACACGTCAAAAACACCCCAAAAAAGAACGGGATCAACCCCAAAACCGAAAGAAAAACCTAAAAGCCATTGATGCAACACAAAAGTCCCCATAAACCTACCTGATGATCTCCAAAACACACAATTTACACTTTTCCACCATGATGACCATGGAAAACCCAACGAAACCTGACGGTGAAACCAAAACAAGTCAAAAAAAAGAACAAAAAAGAAAGGGATCACCCCCAAAATTGGAAGAAAAACCCTCAAAATCATAGATCCACACCAAAACCACCCTAAACCTACCCGATGTTCTCCAAAACACACAATTTAAAATTTTCCACAATAATGACCACGGAAAACCCAACGAAACCCAACGGAGACCCGAAAACACGTCAAAAACACCCCAAACAAGAACGGAATCACCCCCAAAACTGGAAGAAAATCCCCAAAAACCAAGGATCCAATTCCAAAACCACCCTAAACCTACCTGATGTTCTCCAAATCCCAAAGTCCACTCCCAACCACCATAAAACCCATTAGGAACTCAACAAAACGCAACGGAAACGCCAAAACACCTCAAAAAAAAAAAACAAAAGCGAACCGGATCAGAAGAAAATATGTGATTTAACCCCAAAAAAACCCTTAAACCTACCTGATGTTCTCCTAAATGTACAATCCACTCCCAACCTCTGTAAAGCCCATTAGGAACCCAACGAAACCCATCGGGGACCCCAAAACACGTCAAAAACGCCCCAAAAATCATATGGATAAGAAGAAAAAAAAAGAAGAAGAAAACCCCAAAAACCATGAATCCACACCAAAAGTCCCCCTAAACCTACCTGATGTTCTCCAAAACCCACAATTTAACCTTTTCCACAATGATGACCATGGAAAACCTACGAAACAAAACGGAGACCCCAAAACACCTCAAAAACACCCCAAAAAAGAACGGGATCACCTCAAAAAAGAAAGAAAATGACAAAAACCATAGATCCACCCCAAAACCACACTAAACCTACCTGATGTTCTCCAAAACCCAAAATTTAACATTTTCCACAATGATGACCACGGAAAACGAACGAAACACAAGGGAGACCAAAAAAGGGCCAAAAACACCCCAAACAAGAACGGGATCACCCCAAAACTGGAAGAAAATCCCCCAAAATCATAGATCCACGCAAAAACACCCTAAACCTACCTGATGTTCTCCAAAACCCACAATTTACACTTTTCCAACATTATGACCTACGAAACCCAACAAAACCCAACGGAGACACAAACACACGTCAAAAACAACCCAAAAATGAATAGGAACACCCCCAAAAAAACAGAAGAAAACCCCAAAACCCATGAATCTGCCCCAAAAGTCCCCATAAACCTACCTGATGATCTCCAAAACACACAATTTACACTTTTCCACCATGATGACCATGGAAAACCCAACGAAACCTGACGGTGAAACCAAAACAAGTCAAAAAAAAGAACAAAAAAGAAAGGGATCACCCCCAAAATTGGAAGAAAAACCCTCAAAATCATAGATCCACACCAAAACCACCCTAAACCTACCCGATGTTCTCCAAAACACACAATTTAAAATTTTCCACAATAATGACCACGGAAAACCCAACGAAACCCAACGGAGACCCAAAAACACGTCTAAAACACCCCAAACAAGAACGGAATCACCCCCAAAACTGGAAGAAAATCCCCAAAAAACAAGGATCCAATTCCAAAACCACCCTAAACCTACCTGATGTTCTCCAAATCCCAAAGTCCACTCCCAACCACCATAAAACCCATTAGGAACTCAACAAAACGCAACGGAAATGCCAAAACACCTCAAAAAAAAAAAACAAAAGCGAACCGGATCAGAAGAAAATATGTGATTTAACCCCAAAAAAACCCTTAAACCTACCTGATGTTCTCCTAAATGTACAATCCACTCCCAACCTCTATAAAGCCCATTAGGAACCCAACGAAACCCATCAGAGACCCCAAAACAAGTCAAAAAAAAAAAAAAACAAAACAAGAACGGGATAACCCCTAAAAATGAAAGAATACCCCAAAAGCCATAGATCCACACCAGAAGTCCCCCTAAACCTACCTGATGTTCCCCAAAACCCACAATTTACCCTTTTCCACCATGATGACCAACATGAACCAAACGAAAACCCAAAGGAGACCACAAAACACGTCAAAAACACCCCAAAAAAGAACGGGATCACCTCCAAAACTGAAAGAAAATCCCCAAAAATCACGGATCCAATCCCAAAACCACCCTAAACCTACCTAACGTTCTACAAAACCACAATTTACACTTTTCCACCATGATGCCAACGGAAAACCCAACGAAACCCAACGGAGACCGCAAAACACGTTAAAAACACCCCAAAAAAGAACGGGATCAACCCCAAAACCGAAAGAAAAACCTAAAAGCCATTGATGCAACACAAAAGTCCCCATAAACCTACCTGATGATCTCCAAAACACACAATTTACACTTTTCCACCATGATGACCATGGAAAACCCAACGAAACCTGACGGTGAAACCAAAACAAGTCAAAAAAAAGAACAAAAAAGAAAGGGATCACCCCCAAAATTGGAAGAAAAACCCTCAAAATCATAGATCCACACCAAAACCACCCTAAACCTACCCGATGTTCTCCAAAACACACAATTTAAAATTTTCCACAATAATGACCACGGAAAACCCAACGAAACCCAACGGAGACCCCAAAACACGTCAAAAACACCCCAAACAAGAACGGAATCACCCCCAAAACTGGAAGAAAATCCCCAAAAAACAAGGATCCAATTCCAAAACCACCCTAAACCTACCTGATGTTCTCCAAATCCCAAAGTCCACTCCCAACCACCATAAAACCCATTAGGAACTCAACAAAACGCAACGGAAACGCCAAAACACCTCAAAAAAAAAAACAAAAGCGAACCGGATCAGAAGAAAATATGTGATTTAACCCAAAAAAACCCTTAAACCTACCTGATGTTCTCCTAAACGTACAATCCACTCCCAACCTCTATAAAGCCCATTAGGAACCCAACGAAACCCATCGGGGACCCCAAAACAAGTCAAAAGAAAACAAAACAAGAACGGGATAACCCCTAAAAATGAAAGAATACCCCAAAAGCCATACATCCACACCAGAAGTTCCCCTAAACCTACCTGATGTTCCCCAAAACCCACAATTTACACTTTTCCACCATGATGACCAACATGAACCAAACGAAAACCCAAAGGAGACCACAAAACACGTCAAAAACACCCCAAAAAAGAACGGGATCACCTCCAAAACTGAAAGAAAATCCCCAAAAATCACGGATCCAATCCCAAAACCACCCTAAACCTACCTAACGTTCTCCAAAACCCACAATTTACACTTTTCCACTATGATGCCAACGGAAAACCCAACGAAACCCAACGGAGACCCCAAAACACGTCAAAAACGCCCCAAAAATCATATGGATAAGAAGAAAAAAAAAGAAGAAGAAAACCCCAAAAACCATGAATCCACCCCAAAAGTCCCCCTAAACCTACCTGATGTTCTCCAAAACCCACAATTTACACTTTTCCAACATGATGACCAACAAGAACCCAACGAAACACCACAGAGACTCCAAAACAAGTCAAAAACACGCAAAGCAAGAACGGGATAACACCCAAAAAAGAAATAAAACCCCAAAAAATATAGATCCACCCCAAAACCACCCTAAACCTACCTGATGTTCTCCAAAACCCACAATTTAACCTTTTCCACAATGATGACCATGGAAAACCTACGAAACACAACGGAGACCCCAAAACACCTCAAAAACACCCCAAAAAAGAACGGGATCACCTCAAAAAAGAAAGAAAATGACAAAAACCATAGATCCACCCCAAAACCACACTAAACCTACCTGATGTTCTCCAAAACCCAAAATTTAACATTTTCCACAATGATGACCACGGAAAACGAACGAAACACAAGGGAGACCAAAAAAGGGCCAAAAACACCCCAAACAAGAACGGGATCACCCCAAAACTGGAAGAAAATCCCCCAAAATCATAGATCCACCCAAAAACACCCTAAACCTACCTGATGTTCTCCAAAACCCACAATTTACACTTTTCCACCATTATGACCTACGAAACCCAACAAAACCCAACGGAGACACAAACACACGTCAAAAACAACCCAAAAATGAATAGGAACACCCCCAAAAAAACAGAAGAAAACCCCAAAACCCATGAATCTGCCCCAAAAGTCCCCATAAACCTACCTGATGATCTCCAAAACACACAATTTACACTTTTCCACCATGATGACCATGGAAAACCCAACGAAACCTGACGGTGAAACCAAAACAAGTCAAAAAAAAGAACAAAAAAGAAAGGGATCACCCCCAAAATTGGAAGAAAAACCCTCAAAATCATAGATCCACACCAAAACCACCCTAAAGCTACCCGATGTTCTCCAAAACACACAATTTAAAATTTTCCACAATAATGACCACGGAAAACCCAACGAAACCCAACGGAGACCCAAAAACACGTCAAAAACACCCCAAACAAGAACGGAATCACCCCCAAAACTGGAAGAAAATCCCCAAAAACCAAGGATCCAATTCCAAAACCACCCTAAACCTACCTGATGTTCTCCAAATCCCAAAGTCCACTCCCAACCACCATAAAACCCATTAGGAACTCAACAAAACGCAACGGAAATGCCAAAACACCTCAAAAAAAAAAAACAAAAGCGAACCGGATCAGAAGAAAATATGTGATTTAACCCCAAAAAAACCCTTAAACCTACCTGATGTTCTCCTAAATGTACAATCCACTCCCAACCTCTATAAAGCCCATTAGGAACCCAACGAAACCCATCAGAGACCCCAAAACAAGTCAAAAAAAAAAAAAAAAAACAAAACAAGAACGGGATAACCCCTAAAAATGAAAGAATACCCCAAAAGCCATAGATCCACACCAGAAGTCCCCCTAAACCTACCTGATGTTCCCCAAAACCCACAATTTACCCTTTTCCACCATGATGACCAACATGAACCAAACGAAAACCCAAAGGAGACCACAAAACACGTCAAAAACACCCCAAAAAGGAACGGGACCACCTCCAAAACTGAAAGAAAATCCCCAAAAATCACGGATCCAATCGCAAAACCACCCTAAACCTACCTAACGTTCTCCAAAACCCACAATTTACACTTTTCCACTATGATGCCAACGGAAAACCCAACGAAACTCAACGGAGACCCCAAAACACGTCAAAAACGCCCCAAAAAACATATGGATAAGAAGAAAAAAAAAGAAGAAGAAAACCCCAAAAACCATGAATCCACCCCAAAAGTCCCCCTAAACCTACCTGAAGTTCTCCAAAACCCACAATTTACACTTTTCCAACATGATGACCAACAAGAACCCAACGAAACACCACAGAGACCCCAAAACAAGTCAAAAACACGCAAAGCAAGAACGGGATAACACCCAAAAAAGAAATAAAACCCCCAATAATATAGATCCACCCCAAAACCACCCTAAACCTACCTGATGTTCTCCAAAACCCACAATTTAACCTTTTCCACAATGATGACCACGGAAAACCTACGAAACACAACGGAGACCCCAAAATACGTCAAAAACACCCCAAAAAAGAACGGGATCAACCCCAAAACCGAAAGAAAAACCTAAAAGCCATTGATGCAACACAAAAGTCCCCCTAAACCTACCTGATGTTCTCCAAAACCCACAATTTACACTTTTTCACCATGATAACCAATGAGAACCCAACAAAACCCAACGGAGACCCCATAACACGCCAGAAACACCCCAAAAAAGAACAGGATCACCCCAAAAAAAAAGAAGAAGAGCCCAAATACCATGAATCCACCCCAAAAGTCCCCCTAAACCTACCTGAAGTTATCCAAAACCCACAATTTACACTTTTCCAACATGATGACCAACAAGAACCCAACGAAACCCAACGGAGACCCTAAAACACGTCAAAAACACCCCAAAAAACATATGGATAAGAAGAAAAAAAAAGAAGAAGAAAACCCCAAAAACCATGAATCCACCCCAAAAGTCCCCCTAAACCTACCTGATGTTCTCCAAAACCCACAATTTACACTTTTCCAACATGATGACCAACAAAAACTCAACGAAACACAACAGAGACCCCAAAACAAGTCAAAAACACGCAAAGCAAGAACGGGATAACACCCAAAAAACAAATAAAACCCCAAAAAATATAGATCCACCCCAAAACCACCCTAAACCTACCCGATGTTCTCCAAAACCCACAATTTACACTTTTCCACCATGATGACCATGGAAAACCCAACGAAACCTGACGGTGAAACCAAAACAAGTCAAAAAAAAGAACAAAAAAGAAAGGGATCACCCCCAAAATTGGAAGAAAAACCCTCAAAATCATAGATCCACACCAAAACCACCCTAAACCTACCCGAAGTTCTCCAAAACCCACAATTTAACCTTTTCCACAATGATGACCATGGAAAACCCAACGAAACCTGACGGTGAAACCAAAACAAGTCAAAAAAAAGAACAAAAAAGAAAGGGATCACCCCCAAAATTGGAAGAAAAACCCTCAAAATCATAGATCCACACCAAAACCACCCTAAACCTACCCGATGTTCTCCAAAACACACAATTTAAAATTTTCCACAATAATGACCATGGAAAACCCAACGAAACCCAACGGAGACCCCAAAACACGTCAAAAACACCCCAAACAAGAACGGAATCACCCCCAAAACTGGAAGAAAATCCCCAAAAACCAAGGATCCAATTCCAAAACCACCCTAAACCTACCTGATGTTCTCCAAATCCCAAAGTCCACTCCCAACCACCATAAAACCCATTAGGAACTAAACAAAACGCAACGGAAACGCCCAAACACCTCAAAAAAAAAACCCAAAAGCGAACCGGATCAGAAGAAAATATGTGATTTAACCCCAAAAAAACCCTTAAACCTACCTGATGTTCTCCTAAATGTACAATCCACTCCCAACCTCTATAAAGCCCATTAGGAACCCAACGAAACCCATCAGAGACCCCAAAACAAGTCAAAAAAAAAAAAAAAACAAGAACGGGATAACCCCTAAAAATGAAAGAATACCCCAAAAGCCATAGATCCACACCAGAAGTCCCCCTAAACCTACCTGATGTTCCCCAAAACCCACAATTTACCCTTTTCCACCATGATGACCAACATGAACCAAACGAAAACCCAAAGGAGACCACAAAACACGTCAAAAACACCCCAAAAAAGAACGGGATCACCTCCAAAACTGAAAGAAAATCCCCAAAAATCACGGATCCAATCCCAAAACCACCCTAAACCTACCTAACGTTCTCCAAAACACAAAATTTACACTTTTCCAACATGATGACAATGGAAAACCCAATGAAACACAACGGAGACCGCAAAACACGTCAAAAACACCCCAAAAAAGAACGGGATCAACCCCAAAACCGAAAGAAAAACCTAAAAGCCATTGATGCAACACAAAAGTCCCCATAAACCTACCTGATGATCTCCAAAACACACAATTTACACTTTTCCACCATGATGACCATGGAAAACCCAACGAAACCTGACGGTGAAACCAAAACAAGTCAAAAAAAAGAACAAAAAAGAAAGGGATCACCCCCAAAATTGGAAGAAAAACCCTCAAAATCATAGATCCACACCAAAACCACCCTAAACCTACCCGATGTTCTCCAAAACACACAATTTAAAATTTTCCACAATAATGACCACGGAAAACCCAACGAAACCCAACGGAGACCCCAAAACACGTCAAAAACACCCCAAACAAGAACGGAATCACCCCCAAAACTGGAAGAAAATCCCCAAAAAACAAGGATCCAATTCCAAAACCACCCTAAACCTACCTGATGTTCTCCAAATCCCAAAGTCCACTCCCAACCACCATAAAACCCATTAGGAACTCAACAAAACGCAACGGAAACGCCAAAACACCTCAAAAAAAAAAACAAAAGCGAAGCGGATCAGAAGAAAATATGTGATTTAACCCCAAAAAAACCCTTAAACCTACCTGATGTTCTCCTAAATGTACAATCCCCTCCCAACCTCTATAAAGCCCATTAGGAACCCAACGAAACCCATCGGGGACCCCAAAACAAGTCAAAAGAAAAAAAAACAAAACAAGAACGGGATAACCCCTAAAAATGAAAGAATACCCCAAAAGCCATAGATCCACACCAGAAGTCCCCCTAAACCTACCTGATGTTCCCCAAAACCCACAATTTACCCTTTTCCACCATGATGACCAACATGAACCAAACGAAAACCCAAAGGAGACCACAAAACACGTCAAAAACACCCCAAAAAGGAACGGGACCACCTCCAAAACTGAAAGAAAATCCCCAAAAATCACGGATCCAATCGCAAAACCACCCTAAACCTACCTAACGTTCTCCAAAACCCACAATTTACACTTTTCCACTATGATGCCAACGGAAAACCCAACGAAACTCAACGGAGACCCCAAAACACGTCAAAAACGCCCCAAAAAACATATGGATAAGAAGAAAAAAAAAGAAGAAGAAAACCCCAAAAACCATGAATCCACCCCAAAAGTCCCCCTAAACCTACCTGAAGTTCTCCAAAACCCACAATTTACACTTTTCCAACATGATGACCAACAAGAACCCAACGAAACACCACAGAGACCCCAAAACAAGTCAAAAACACGCAAAGCAAGAACGGGATAACACCCAAAAAAGAAATAAAACCCCCAATAATATAGATCCACCCCAAAACCACCCTAAACCTACCTGATGTTCTCCAAAACCCACAATTTAACCTTTTCCACAATGATGACCACGGAAAACCTACGAAACACAACGGAGACCCCAAAATACGTCAAAAACACCCCAAAAAAGAACGGGATCAACCCCAAAACCGAAAGAAAAACCTAAAAGCCATTGATGCAACACAAAAGTCCCCCTAAACCTACCTGATGTTCTCCAAAACCCACAATTTACACTTTTTCACCATGATAACCAATGAGAACCCAACAAAACCCAACGGAGACCCCATAACACGCCAGAAACACCCCAAAAAAGAACAGGATCACCCCAAAAAAAAAGAAGAAGAGCCCAAATACCATGAATCCACCCCAAAAGTCCCCCTAAACCTACCTGAAGTTATCCAAAACCCACAATTTACACTTTTCCAACATGATGACCAACAAGAACCCAACGAAACCCAACGGAGACCCTAAAACACGTCAAAAACACCCCAAAAAACATATGGATAAGAAGAAAAAAAAAGAAGAAGAAAACCCCAAAAACCATGAATCCACCCCAAAAGTCCCCCTAAACCTACCTGATGTTCTCCAAAACCCACAATTTACACTTTTCCAACATGATGACCAACAAAAACTCAACGAAACACAACAGAGACCCCAAAACAAGTCAAAAACACGCAAAGCAAGAACGGGATAACACCCAAAAAACAAATAAAACCCCAAAAAATATAGATCCACCCCAAAACCACCCTAAACCTACCCGATGTTCTCCAAAACCCACAATTTACACTTTTCCACCATGATGACCATGGAAAACCCAACGAAACCTGACGGTGAAACCAAAACAAGTCAAAAAAAAGAACAAAAAAGAAAGGGATCACCCCCAAAATTGGAAGAAAAACCCTCAAAATCATAGATCCACACCAAAACCACCCTAAACCTACCCGAAGTTCTCCAAAACCCACAATTTAACCTTTTCCACAATGATGACCATGGAAAACCCAACGAAACCTGACGGTGAAACCAAAACAAGTCAAAAAAAAGAACAAAAAAGAAAGGGATCACCCCCAAAATTGGAAGAAAAACCCTCAAAATCATAGATCCACACCAAAACCACCCTAAACCTACCCGATGTTCTCCAAAACACACAATTTAAAATTTTCCACAATAATGACCATGGAAAACCCAACGAAACCCAACGGAGACCCCAAAACACGTCAAAAACACCCCAAACAAGAACGGAATCACCCCCAAAACTGGAAGAAAATCCCCAAAAACCAAGGATCCAATTCCAAAACCACCCTAAACCTACCTGATGTTCTCCAAATCCCAAAGTCCACTCCCAACCACCATAAAACCCATTAGGAACTAAACAAAACGCAACGGAAACGCCCAAACACCTCAAAAAAAAAACCCAAAAGCGAACCGGATCAGAAGAAAATATGTGATTTAACCCCAAAAAAACCCTTAAACCTACCTGATGTTCTCCTAAATGTACAATCCACTCCCAACCTCTATAAAGCCCATTAGGAACCCAACGAAACCCATCAGAGACCCCAAAACAAGTCAAAAAAAAAAAAAAACAAGAACGGGATAACCCCTAAAAATGAAAGAATACCCCAAAAGCCATAGATCCACACCAGAAGTCCCCCTAAACCTACCTGATGTTCCCCAAAACCCACAATTTACCCTTTTCCACCATGATGACCAACATGAACCAAACGAAAACCCAAAGGAGACCACAAAACACGTCAAAAACACCTCAAAAAAGAACGGGATCACCTCCAAAACTGAAAGAAAATCCCCAAAAATCACGGATCCAATCCCAAAACCACCCTAAACCTACCTAACGTTCTCCAAAACACAAAATTTACACTTTTCCAACATGATGACAATGGAAAACCCAATGAAACACAACGGAGACCGCAAAACACGTCAAAAACACCCCAAAAAAGAACGGGATCAACCCCAAAACCGAAAGAAAAACCTAAAAGCCATTGATGCAACACAAAAGTCCCCCTAAACCTACCTGATGATCTCCAAAACACACAATTTACACTTTTCCACCATGATGACCATGGAAAACCCAACGAAACCTGACGGTGAAACCAAAACAAGTCAAAAAAAAGAACAAAAAAGAAAGGGATCACCCCCAAAATTGGAAGAAAAACCCTCAAAATCATAGATCCACACCAAAACCACCCTAAACCTACCCGATGTTCTCCAAAACACACAATTTAAAATTTTCCACAATAATGACCACGGAAAACCCAACGAAACCCAACGGAGACCCCAAAACACGTCAAAAACACCCCAAACAAGAACGGAATCACCCCCAAAACTGGAAGAAAATCCCCAAAAAACAAGGATCCAATTCCAAAACCACCCTAAACCTACCTGATGTTCTCCAAATCCCAAAGTCCACTCCCAACCACCATAAAACCCATTAGGAACTCAACAAAACGCAACGGAAACGCCAAAACACCTCAAAAAGAAAAACAAAAGCGAACCGGATCAGAAGAAAATATGTGATTTAACCCCAAAAAAAACCCTTAAACCTACCTGATGTTCTCCTAAATGTACAATCCCCTCCCAACCTCTATAAAGCCCATTAGGAACCCAACGAAACCCATCGGGGACCCCAAAACAAGTCAAAAGAAAACAAAACAAGAACGGGATAACCCCTAAAAATGAAAGAATACCCCAAAAGCCATAGATCCACACCAGAAGTTCGCCTAAACCTACCTGATGTTCCCCAAAACCCACAATTTACCCTTTTCCACCATGATGACCAACATGAACCAAACGAAAACCCAAAGGAGACCACAAAACACGTCAAAAACACCCCAAAAAAGAACGGGATCACCTCCAAAACTGAAAGAAAATCCCCAAAAATCACGGATCCAATCCCAAAACCACCCTAAACCTACCTAACGTTCTCCAAAACCCACAATTTACACTTTTCCACTATGATGCCAACGGAAAACCCAACGAAACCCAATGGAGACCCCAAAACACGTCAAAAACGCCCCAAAAATCATATGGATAAGAAGAAAAAAAAAGAAGAAGAAAACCCCAAAAACCATGAATCCACCCCAAAAGTCCCCCTAAACCTACCTGAAGTTCTCCAAAACCCACAATTTACACTTTTCCAACATGATGACCAACAAGAACCCAACGAAACACAACAGAGACCCCAAAACAAGTCAAAAACACGCAAAGCAAGAACGGGATAACACCCAAAAAAGAAATAAAACCCCAAAAAATATAGATCCACCCCAAAACCACCCTAAACCTACCTGATGTTCTCCAAAACCCACAATTTAACCTTTTCCACAATGATGACCATGGAAAACCTACGAAACACAACGGAGACCCCAAAACACCTCAAAAACACCCCAAAAAAGAACGGGATCACCTCAAAAAAGAAAGAAAATGACAAAAACCATAGATCCACCCCAAAACCACCCTAAACCTACCTGATGTTCTCCAAAACCCAAAATTTAACATTTTCCACAATGATGACCACGGAAAACGAACGAAACACAAGGGAGACCAAAAAAGGGCCAAAAACACCCCAAACAAGAACGGGATCACCCCAAAACTGGAAGAAAATCCCCCAAAATCATAGATCCACCCAAAAACACCCTAAACCTACCTGATGTTCTCCAAAAACCACAATTTACACTTTTCCACTATGATGACCTACGAAACCCAACAAAACCCAACGGAGACACAAACACACGTCAAAAACAACCCAAAAATGAATAGGAACACCCCCAAAAAAACAGAAGAAAACCCCAAAACCCATGAATCTGCCCCAAAAGTCCCCATAAACCTACCTGATGATCTCCAAAACACACAATTTACACTTTTCCACCATGATGACCATGGAAAACCCAACGAAACCTGACGGTGAAACCAAAACAAGTCAAAAAAAAGAACAAAAAAGAAAGGGATCACCCCCAAAATTGGAAGAAAAACCCTCAAAATCATAGATCCACACCAAAACCACCCTAAACCTACCCGATGTTCTCCAAAACACACAATTTAAAATTTTCCACAATAATGACCACGGAAAACCCAACGAAACCCAACGGAGACCCCAAAACACGTCAAAAACACCCCAAACAAGAACGGAATCACCCCCAAAACTGGAAGAAAATCCCCAAAAAACAAGGATCCAATTCCAAAACCACCCTAAACCTACCTGATGTTCTCCAAATCCCAAAGTCCACTCCCAACCACCATAAAACACATTAGGAACTCAACAAAACGCAACGGAAACGCCAAAACACCTCAAAAAAAAAAAACAAAAGCGAACCGGATCAGAAGAAAATATGTGATTTAACCCCAAAAAAACCCTTAAACCTACCTGATGTTCTCCTAAATGTACAATCCACTCCCAACCTCTATAAAGCCCATTAGGAACCCAACGAAACCCATCAGAGACCCCAAAACAAGTCAAAAAAAAAAAAAACAAAACAAGAACGGGATAACCCCTAAAAATGAAAGAATACCCCAAAAGCCATAGATCCACACCAGAAGTCCCCCTAAACCTACCTGATGTTCCCCAAAACCCACAATTTACCCTTTTCCACCATGATGACCAACATGAACCAAACGAAAACCCAAAGGAGACCACAAAACACGTCAAAAACACCCCAAAAAAGAACGGGATCACCTCCAAAACTGAAAGAAAATCCCCAAAAATCACGGATCCAATCCCAAAACCACCCTAAACCTACCTAACGTTCTCCAAAACACAAAATTTACACTTTTCCAACATGATGACAATGGAAAACCCAATGAAACACAACGGAGACCGCAAAACACGTCAAAAACACCCCAAAAAAGAACGGGATCAACCCCAAAACCGAAAGAAAAACCTAAAAGCCATTGATGCAACACAAAAGTCCCCATAAACCTACCTGATGATCTCCAAAACACACAATTTACACTTTTCCACCATGATGACCATGGAAAACCCAACGAAACCTGACGGTGAAACCAAAACAAGTCAAAAAAAAGAACAAAAAAGAAAGGGATCACCCCCAAAATTGGAAGAAAAACCCTCAAAATCATAGATCCACACCAAAACCACCCTAAACCTACCCGATGTTCTCCAAAACACACAATTTAAAATTTTCCACAATAATGACCACGGAAAACCCAACGAAACCCAACGGAGACCCCAAAACACGTCAAAAACACCCCAAACAAGAACGGAATCACCCCCAAAACTGGAAGAAAATCCCCAAAAAACAAGGATCCAATTCCAAAACCACCCTAAACCTACCTGATGTTCTCCAAATCCCAAAGTCCACTCCCAACCACCATAAAACCCATTAGGAACTCAACAAAACGCAACGGAAACGCCAAAACACCTCAAAAAGAAAAACAAAAGCGAACCGGATCAGAAGAAAATATGTGATTTAACCCCAAAAAAAACCCTTAAACCTACCTGATGTTCTCCTAAATGTACAATCCCCTCCCAACCTCTATAAAGCCCATTAGGAACCCAACGAAACCCATCGGGGACCCCAAAACAAGTCAAAAGAAAACAAAACAAGAACGGGATAACCCCTAAAAATGAAAGAATACCCCAAAAGCCATAGATCCACACCAGAAGTTCGCCTAAACCTACCTGATGTTCCCCAAAACCCACAATTTACCCTTTTCCACCATGATGACCAACATGAACCAAACGAAAACCCAAAGGAGACCACAAAACACGTCAAAAACACCCCAAAAAAGAACGGGATCACCTCCAAAACTGAAAGAAAATCCCCAAAAATCACGGATCCAATCCCAAAACCACCCTAAACCTACCTAACGTTCTCCAAAACCCACAATTTACACTTTTCCACTATGATGCCAACGGAAAACCCAACGAAACCCAATGGAGACCCCAAAACACGTCAAAAACGCCCCAAAAATCATATGGATAAGAAGAAAAAAAAAGAAGAAGAAAACCCCAAAAACCATGAATCCACCCCAAAAGTCCCCCTAAACCTACCTGAAGTTCTCCAAAACCCACAATTTACACTTTTCCAACATGATGACCAACAAGAACCCAACGAAACACAACAGAGACCCCAAAACAAGTCAAAAACACGCAAAGCAAGAACGGGATAACACCCAAAAAAGAAATAAAACCCCAAAAAATATAGATCCACCCCAAAACCACCCTAAACCTACCTGATGTTCTCCAAAACCCACAATTTAACCTTTTCCACAATGATGACCATGGAAAACCTACGAAACACAACGGAGACCCCAAAACACCTCAAAAACACCCCAAAAAAGAACGGGATCACCTCAAAAAAGAAAGAAAATGACAAAAACCATAGATCCACCCCAAAACCACCCTAAACCTACCTGATGTTCTCCAAAACCCAAAATTTAACATTTTCCACAATGATGACCACGGAAAACGAACGAAACACAAGGGAGACCAAAAAAGGGCCAAAAACACCCCAAACAAGAACGGGATCACCCCAAAACTGGAAGAAAATCCCCCAAAATCATAGATCCACCCAAAAACACCCTAAACCTACCTGATGTTCTCCAAAACCCACAATTTACACTTTTCCACCATTATGACCTACGAAACCCAACAAAACCCAACGGAGACACAAACACACGTCAAAAACAACCCAAAAATGAATAGGAACACCCCCAAAAAAACAGAAGAAAACCCCAAAAACCATGAATCTGCCCCAAAAGTCCCCATAAACCTACCTGATGATCTCCAAAACACACAATTTACACTTTTCCACCATGATGACCATGGAAAACCCAACGAAACCTGACGGTGAAACCAAAACAAGTCAAAAAAAAGAACAAAAAAGAAAGGGATCACCCCCAAAATTGGAAGAAAAACCCTCAAAATCATAGATCCACACCAAAACCACCCTAAACCTACCCGATGTTCTCCAAAACACACAATTTAAAATTTTCCACAATAATGACCACGGAAAACCCAACGAAACCCAACGGAGACCCCAAAACACGTCAAAAACACCCCAAACAAGAACGGAATCACCCCCAAAACTGGAAGAAAATCCCCAAAAAACAAGGATCCAATTCCAAAACCACCCTAAACCTACCTGATGTTCTCCAAATCCCAAAGTCCACTCCCAACCACCATAAAACACATTAGGAACTCAACAAAACGCAACGGAAACGCCAAAACACCTCAAAAAAAAAAAACAAAAGCGAACCGGATCAGAAGAAAATATGTGATTTAACCCCAAAAAAACCCTTAAACCTACCTGATGTTCTCCTAAATGTACAATCCACTCCCAACCTCTATAAAGCCCATTAGGAACCCAACGAAACCCATCAGAGACCCCAAAACAAGTCAAAAAAAAAAAAAAAACAAGAACGGGATAACCCCTAAAAATGAAAGAATACCCCAAAAGCCATAGATCCACACCAGAAGTCCCCCTAAACCTACCTGATGTTCCCCAAAACCCACAATTTACCCTTTTCCACCATGATGACCAACATGAACCAAACAAAAACCCAAAGGAGACCACAAAACACGTCAAAAACACCCCAAAAAAGAACGGGATCACCTCCAAAACTGAAAGAAAATCCCCAAAAATCACGGATCCAATCCCAAAACCACCCTAAACCTACCTAACGTTCTCCAAAACACAAAATTTACACTTTTCCAACATGATGACAATGGAAAACCCAATGAAACACAACGGAGACCGCAAAACACGTCAAAAACACCCCAAAAAAGAACGGGATCAACCCCAAAACCGAAAGAAAAACCTAAAAGCCATTGATGCAACACAAAAGTCCCCCTAAACCTACCTGATGATCTCCAAAACACACAATTTACACTTTTCCACCATGATGACCATGGAAAACCCAACGAAACCTGACGGTGAAACCAAAACAAGTCAAAAAAAAGAACAAAAAAGAAAGGGATCACCCCCAAAATTGGAAGAAAAACCCTCAAAATCATAGATCCACACCAAAACCACCCTAAAGCTACCCGATGTTCTCCAAAACACACAATTTAAAATTTTCCACAATAATGACCACGGAAAACCCAACGAAACCCAACGGAGACCCCAAAACACGTCAAAAACACCCCAAACAAGAACGGAATCACCCCCAAAACTGGAAGAAAATCCCCAAAAACCAAGGATCCAATTCCAAAACCACCCTAAACCTACCTGATGTTCTCCAAATCCCAAAGTCCACTCCCAACCACCATAAAACCCATTAGGAACTCAACAAAACGCAACGGAAACGCCAAAACACCTCAAAAAAAAAAACAAAAGCGAACCGGATCAGAAGAAAATATGTGATTTAACCCCAAAAAAACCCTTAAACCTACCTGATGTTCTCCTAAATGTACAATCCACTCCCAACCTCTATAAAGCCCATTAGGAACCCAACGAAACCCATCGGGGACCCCAAAACAAGTCAAAAGAAAACAAAACAAGAACGGGATAACCCCTAAAAATGAAAGAATACCCCAAAAGCCATAGATCCACACCAAAAGTCCCCCTAAACCTACCTGATGTTCCCCAAAACCCACAATTTACCCTTTTCCACCATGATGACCAACACGAACCAAACGAAAACCCAAAGGAGACCACAAAACACGTCAAAAACACCCCAGAAAAGAACGGGATCACCTCCAAAACTGAAAGAAAATCCCCAAAAATCACGGACCCAATCCCAAAACCACCCTAAACCTACCTAACGTTCTCCAAAACACAAAATTTACACTTTTCCAACATGATGACAATGGAAAACCCAACGAAACACAACGGAGAACGCAAAACACGTCAAAAACACCCCAAAAAAGAACGGGATCAACCCCAAAACCGAAAGAAAAACCTAAAAGCCATTGATGCAACACAAAAGTCCCCCTAAACCTACCTGATGTTCTCCAAAACCCACAATTTACACTTTTTCACCATGATAACCAATGAGAACCCAACAAAACCCAACGGAGACCCCATAACACGCCAGAAACACCCCAAAAAAGAACAGGATCACCCCAAAAAACGGAAGAAGAGCCCAAATACCATGAATCCACCCCAAAAGTCCCCCTAAACCTACCTGAAGTTATCCAAAACCCACAATTTACACTTTTCCACCATGATGCCAACGGAAAACCCAACGAAACCCAACGGAGACCCCAAAACACGTCAAAAACGCCCCAAAAAACATATGGATCAGAAGAAAAAAAAAGAAGAAGAAAACCCCAAAAACCATGAATCCACCCCAAAAGTCCCCCTAAACCTACCTGAAGTTCTCCAAAACCCACAATTTACACTTTTCCAACATGATGACCAACAAGAACCCAACGAAACACAACAGAGACCCCAAAACAAGTCAAAAACACGCAAAGCAAGAACGGGATAACACCCAAAAAAGAAATAAAACCCCAAAAAATATAGATCCACCCCAAAACCACCTTAAACCTACCTGATGTTCTCCAAAACCCACAATTTAACCTTTTCCACAATGATGACCATGGAAAACCTACGAAACACAACGGAGACCCCAAAACACCTCAAAAACACCCCAAAAAAGAACGGGATCACTTCAAAAAAGAAAGAAAATGACAAAAACCATAGATCCACCCCAAAACCACACTAAACCTACCTGATGTTCTCCAAAACCCAAAATTTAACATTTTCCACAATGATGACCACGGAAAACGAACGAAACACAAGGGAGACCAAAAAAGGGCCAAAACCACCCCAAACAAGAACGGGATCACCCCAAAACTGGAAGAAAATCCCCCAAAATCATAGATCCACACAAAACCACCCTAAACCTACCTGATGTTCTCCAAAACCCACAATTTACACTTTTCCACCATTATGACCTACGAAACCCAACAAAACCCAACGGAGACACAAAAACACGTCAAAAACAACCCAAAAATGAATAGGATCACCCCCAAAAAAACAGAAGAAAACCCCAAAAACCATGAATCTGCCCCAAAAGTCCCCCTAAACCTACCTGAAGTTATCCAAAACCCACAATTTACACTTTTCCACTATGATGACCATGGAAAACCCAACGAAACCCAATGGAGACCCCAAAACACATCAAAAACACCCCAAAAAACATATGGATCAGAAGAAAAAACAGAAGAAAACCCCAAAACCCATGAATCTGCCCCAAAAGTCCCCATAAACCTACCTGATGATCTCCAAAACACACAATTTACACTTTTCCACCATGATGACCATGGAAAACCCAACGAAACCTGACGGTGAAACCAAAACAAGTCAAAAAAAAGAACAAAAAAGAAAGGGATCACCCCCAAAATTGGAAGAAAAACCCTCAAAATCATAGATCCACACCAAAACCACCCTAAACCTACCCGATGTTCTCCAAAACACACAATTTAAAATTTTCCACAATAATGACCACGGAAAACCCAACGAAACCCAACGGAGACCCCAAAACACGTCTAAAACACCCCAAACAAGAACGGAATCACCCCCAAAACTGGAAGAAAATCCCCAAAAACCAAGGATCCAATTCCAAAACCACCCTAAACCTACCTGATGTTCTCCAAATCCCAAAGTCCACTCCCAACCACCATAAAACCCATTAGGAACTCAACAAAACGCAACGGAAACGCCAAAACACCTCAAAAAAAAAACAAAAGCGAACCGGATCAGAAGAAAATATGTGATTTAACCCCAAAAAAACCCTTAAACCTACCTGATGTTCTCCTAAATGTACAATCCACTCCCAACCTCTATAGAGCCCATTAGGAACCCAACGAAACCCATCAGAGACCCCAAAACAAGTCAAAAAAAAACAAAAAAAAAAACAAAACAAGAACGGGATAACCCCTAAAAATGAAAGAATACCCCAAAAGCCATAGATCCACACCAAAAGTCCCCCTAAACCTACCTGATGTTCCCCAAAACCCACAATTTACCCTTTTCCACCATGATGACCAACATGAACCAAACGAAAACCCAAAGGAGACCACAAAACACGTCAAAAACACCCCAAAAAAGAACGGGATCACCTCCAAAACTGAAAGAAAATCCCCAAAAATCACGGATCCAATCCCAAAACCACCCTAAACCTACCTAACGTTCTCCAAAACACAAAATTTACACTTTTCCAACATGATGACAATGGAAAACCCAACGAAACACAACGGAGAACGCAAAACACGTCAAAAACACCCCAAAAAAGAACGGGATCAACCCCAAAACCGAAAGAAAAACCTAAAAGCCATTGATCCAACACAAAAGTCCCCCTAAACCTACCTGATGTTCTCCAAAACCCACAATTTACACTTTTTCACCATGATAACCAATGAGAACCCAACAAAACCCAACGGAGACCCCATAACACGCCAGAAACACCCCAAAAAAGAACAGGATCACCCCAAAAAAACAGAAGAAGAGCCCAAATACCATGAATCCACCCCAAAAGTCCCCCTAAACCTACCTGAAGTTATCCAAAACCCACAATTTACATTTTTCCACCATGATGCCAACGGAAAACCCAACGAAACCCAACGGAGACCCCAAAACACGTCAAAAACGCCCCAAAAAACATATGGATCAGAAGAAAATAAAAGAAGAAGAAAACCCCAAAAACCATGAATCCACCCCAAAAGTCCCCCTAAACCTACCTGAAGTTCTCCAAAACCCACAATTTACACTTTTCCAACATGATGACCAACAAGAACCCAACGAAACACAACAGAGACCCCAAAACAAGTCAAAAACACGCAAAGCAAGAACGGGATAACACCCAAAAAAGAAATAAAACCCCCAATAATATAGATCCACCCCAAAACCACCCTAAACCTACCTGATGTTCTCCAAAACCCACAATTTAACCTTTTCCACAATGATGACCATGGAAAACCTACGAAACACAACGGAGACCCCAAAACACGTCAAAAACACCCCAAAAAAGAACGGGATCAACCCCAAAACCGAAAGAAAAACCTAAAAGCCATTGATCCAACACAAAAGTCCCCCTAAACCTACCTGATGTTCTCCAAAACCCACAATTTACACTTTTTCACCATGATAACCAATGAGAACCCAACAAAACCCAACGGAGACCCCATAACACGCCAGAAACACCCCAAAAAAGAACAGGATCACCCCCAAAAAAAAGAAGAAGAGCCCAAATACCATGAATCCACCCCAAAAGTCCCCCTAAACCTACCTGAAGTTATCCAAAACCCACAATTTACACTTTTCCAACATGATGACCAACAAGAACCCAACGAAACCCAACGGAGACCCTAAAACACGTCAAAAACACCCCAAAAAACATATGGATAAGAAGAAAAAAAAAGAAGAAGAAAACCCCAAAAACCATGAATCCACCCCAAAAGTCCCCCTAAACCTACCTGATGTTCTCCAAAACCCACAATTTAACCTTTTCCACAATGATGACCATGGAAAACCTACGAAACACAACGGAGACCCCAAAACACCTCAAAAACACCCCAAAAAAGAACGGGATCACCTCAAAAAAGAAAGAAAATGACAAAAACCATAGATCCACCCCAAAACCACACTAAACCTACCTGATGTTCTCCAAAACCCAAAATTTAACATTTTCCACAATGATGACCACGGAAAACGAACGAAACACAAGGGAGACCAAAAAAGGGCCAAAACCACCCCAAACAAGAACGGGATCAGCCCCAAAACTGGAAGAAAATCCCCCAAAATCATAGATCCACCCAAAACCACCCTAAACCTACCTGATGTTCTCCAAAACCCACAATTTACACTTTTCCACTATGATGACCATGGAAAACCCAACAAAACCCAACGGAGACACAAACACACATCAAAAACAACCCAAAAATGAATAGGATCACCCCCAAAAAAACAGAAGAAAACCCCAAAACCCATGAATCTGCCCCAAAAGTCCCCATAAACCTACCTGATGATCTCCAAAACACACAATTTACACTTTTCCACCATGATGACCATGGAAAACCCAACGAAACCTGACGGTGAAACCAAAACAAGTCAAAAAAAAGAACAAAAAAGAAAGGGATCACCCCCAAAATTGGAAGAAAAACCCCAAAAACCAAGGATCCAATTCCAAAACCACCCTAAACCTACCTGATGTTCTCCAAATCCCAAAGTCCACTCCCAACCACCATAAAACCCATTAGGAACTCAACAAAACGCAATGGAAACGCCAAAACACCTCAAAAAAAAAACCAAAAGCGAACCGGATCAGAAGAAAATATGTGATTTAACCCCAAAAAAACCCTTAAACCTACCTGATGTTCTCCTAAATGTACAATCCACTCCCAACCTCTATAAAGCCCATTAGGAACCCAACGAAACCCATCAGAGACCCCAAAACAAGTCAAAAAAAAAACAAAACAAGAATGGGATAACCCCTAAAAATGAAAGAATACCCCAAAAGCCATAGATCCACACCAGAAGTCCCCCTAAACCTACCTGATGTTCCCCAAAACCCACAATTTACCCTTTTCCACCATGATGACCAACATGAACCAAACGAAAACCCAAAGGAGACCACAAAACACGTCAAAAACACCCCAAAAAAGAATGGGATCACCTCCAAAACTGAAAGAAAATCCCCAAAAATCACGGATCCAATCGCAAAACCACCCTAAACCTACCTAACGTTCTCCAAAACACAAAATTTACACTTTTCCAACATGATGACAATGGAAAACCCAACGAAACACAACGGAGAACGCAAAACACGTCAAAAACACCCCAAAAAAGAACGGGATCAACCCCAAAACCGAAAGAAAAACCTAAAAGCCATTGATCCAACACAAAAGTCCCCCTAAACCTACCTGATGTTCTCCAAAACCCACAATTTACACTTTTTCACCATGATAACCAATGAGAACCCAACAAAACCCAACGGAGACCCCATAACACGCCAGAAACACCCCAAAAAAGAACAGGATCACCCCAAAAAATGGAAGAAGAGCTCAAATACCATGAATCCACCCCAAAAGTCCCCCTAAACCTACCTGAAGTTATCCAAAACCCACAATTTACACTTTTCCACCATGATGCCAACGGAAAACCCAACGAAACCCAACGGAGACCCCAAAACACGTCAAAAACGCCCCAAAAAACATATGGATCAGAAGAAAAAAAAAGAAGAAGAAAACCCCAAAAACCATGAATCCACCCCAAAAGTCCCCCTAAACCTACCTGAAGTTCTCCAAAACCCACAATTTACACTTTTCCAACATGATGACCAACAAGAACCCAACGAAACACAACAGAGACCCCAAAACAAGTCAAAAACACGCAAAGCAAGAACGGGATAACACCCAAAAAAGAAATAAAACCCCCAAAAATATAGATCCACCCCAAAACCACCTTAAACCTACCTGATGTTCTCCAAAACCCACAATTTAACCTTTTCCACAATGATGACCATGGAAAACCTACGAAACACAACGGAGACCCCAAAACACCTCAAAAACACCCCAAAAAAGAACGGGATCACCTCAAAAAAGAAAGAAAATGACAAAAACCATAGATCCACCCCAAAACCACACTAAACCTACCTGATGTTCTCCAAAACCCAAAATTTAACATTTTCCACAATGATGACCACGGAAAACGAACGAAACACAAGGGAGACCAAAAAAGGGCCAAAACCACCCCAAACAAGAACGGGATCACCCCAAAACTGGAAGAAAATCCCCCAAAATCATAGATCCACACAAAACCACCCTAAACCTACCTGATGTTCTCCAAAACCCACAATTTACACTTTTCCACCATTATGACCTACGAAACCCAACAAAACCCAACGGAGACACAAAAACACGTCAAAAACAACCCAAAAATGAATAGGATCACCCCCAAAAAAACAGAACAAAACCCCAAAACCCATGAATCTGCCCCAAAAGTCCCCCTAAACCTACCTGATGTTCTCCAAAACCCACAATTTACACTTTTCCACTATGATGACCATGGAAAACCCAACGAAACCCAACGGAGACCACAAAACACATCAAAAACACCCCAAAAAACATATGGATCAGAAGAAAAAACAGAAGAAAACCCCAAAACCCATGAATCTGCCCCAAAAGTCCCCATAAACCTACCTGATGATCTCCAAAACACACAATTTACACTTTTCCACCATGATGACCATGGAAAACCCAACGAAACCTGACGGTGAAACCAAAACAAGTCAAAAAAAAGAACAAAAAAGAAAGGGATCACCCCCAAAATTGGAAGAAAAACCCTCAAAATCATAGATCCACACCAAAACCACCCTAAAGCTACCCGATGTTCTCCAAAACACACAATTTAAAATTTTCCACAATAATGACCACGGAAAACCCAACGAAACCCAACGGAGACCCAAAAACACGTCAAAAACACCCCAAACAAGAACGGAATCACCCCCAAAACTGGAAGAAAATCCCCAAAAACCAAGGATCCAATTCCAAAACCACCCTAAACCTACCTGATGTTCTCCAAATCCCAAAGTCCACTCCCAACCACCATAAAACCCATTAGGAACTCAACAAAACGCAACGGAAACGCCAAAACACCTCAAAAAAAAAAAAAACAAAAGCGAACCGGATCAGAAGAAAATATGTGATTTAACCCCAAAAAAACCCTTAAACCTACCTGATGTTCTCCTAAATGTACAATCCACTCCCAACCTCTGTAAAGCCCATTAGGAACCCAACGAAACCCATCAGAGACCGCAAAACAAGTCAAAAAAAAAAAAAAAAACAAAACAAAACAAGAACGGGATAACCCCTAAAAATGAAAGAATACCCCAAAAGCCATAGATCCACACCAAAAGTCCCCCTAAACCTACCTGATGTTCCCCAAAACCCACAATTTACCCTTTTCCACCATGATGACCAACATGAACCAAACGAAAACCCAAAGGAGACCACAAAACACGTCAAAAACACCCCAAAAAAGAACGGGATCACCTCCAAAACTGAAAGAAAATCCCCAAAAATCACGGATCCAATCCCAAAACCACCCTAAACCTACCTAACGTTCTCCAAAACACAAAATTTACACTTTTCCAACATGATGACAATGGAAAACCCAACGAAACACAACGGAGAACGCAAAACACGTCAAAAACACCCCAAAAAAGAACGGGATCAACCCCAAAACCGAAAGAAAAACCTAAAAGCCATTGATCCAACACAAAAGTCCCCCTAAACCTACCTGATGTTCTCCAAAACCCACAATTTACACTTTTTCACCATGATAACCAATGAGAACCCAACAAAACCCAACGGAGACCCCATAACACGCCAGAAACACCCCAAAAAAGAACAGGATCACCCCAAAAAACGGAAGAAGAGCCCAAATACCATGAATCCACCCCAAAAGTCCCCCTAAACCTACCTGAAGTTATCCAAAACCCACAATTTACACTTTTCCACCATGATGCCAACGGAAAACCCAACGAAACCCAACGGAGACCCCAAAACAAGTCAAAAACACGCAAAGCAAGAACGGGATAACACCCAAAAAAGAAATAAAACCCCCAAAAATATAGATCCACCCCAAAACCACCTTAAACCTACCTGATGTTCTCCAAAACCCACAATTTAACCTTTTCCACAATGATGACCATGGAAAACCTACGAAACACAACGGAGACCCCAAAACACCTCAAAAACACCCCAAAAAAGAACGGGATCACCTCAAAAAAGAAAGAAAATGACAAAAACCATAGATCCACCCCAAAACCACACTAAACCTACCTGATGTTCTCCAAAACCCAAAATTTAACATTTTCCACAATGATGACCACGGAAAACGAACGAAACACAAGGGAGACCAAAAAAGGGCCAAAAACACCCCAAACAAGAACGGGATCACCCCAAAACTGGAAGAAAATCCCCCAAAATCATAGATCCACCCAAAACCACCCTAAACCTACCTGATGTTCTCCAAAACCCACAATTTACGCTTTTCCACCATTATGACCTACGAAACCCAACAAAACCCAACGGAGACACAAAAACACGTCAAAAACAACCCAAAAATGAATAGGATCACCCCCAAAAAAACAGAAGAAAACCCCAAAAACCATGAATCTGCCCCAAAAGTCCCCATAAACCTACCTGATGATCTCCAAAACACACAATTTACACTTTTCCACCATGATGACCATGGAAAACCCAACGAAACCTGACGGTGAAACCAAAACAAGTCAAAAAGAAGAACAAAAAAGAAAGGGATCACCCCCAAAATTGGAAGAAAAACCCTCAAAATCATAGATCCACACCAAAACCACCCTAAAGCTACCCGATGTTCTCCAAAACACACAATTTAAAATTTTCCACAATAATGACCACGGAAAACCCAACGAAACCCAACGGAGACCCAAAAACACGTCTAAAACACCCCAAACAAGAACGGAATCACCCCCAAAACTGGAAGAAAATCCCCAAAAAACAAGGATCCAATTCCAAAACCACCCTAAACCTACCTGATGTTCTCCAAATCCCAAAGTCCACTCCCAACCACCGTAAAACCCATTAGGAACTCAACAAAACGCAACGGAAACGCCAAAACACCTCAAAAAAAAAACAAAAGCGAACCGGATCAGAAGAAAATATGTGATTTAACCCCAAAAAAACCCTTAAACCTACCTGATGTTCTCCTAAATGTACAATCCACTCCCAACCTCTGTAAAGCCCATTAGGAACCCAACGAAACCCATCAGAGACCCCAAAACAAGTCAAAAAAAAAAAAAAAAAAAAAAAAAAAAAAAAAAAAACAAGAACGGGATAACCCCTAAAAATGAAAGAATACCCCAAAAGCCATAGATCCACACCAAAAGTCCCCCTAAACCTACCTGATGTTCCCCAAAACCCACAATTTACCCTTTTCCACCATGATGACCAACATGAACCAAACGAAAACCCAAAGGAGACCACAAAACACGTCAAAAACACCCCAAAAAAGAACGGGATCACCTCCAAAACTGAAAGAAAATCCCCAAAAATCACGGATCCAATCCCAAAACCACCCTAAACCTACCTAACGTTCTCCAAAACACAAAATTTACACTTTTCCAACATGATGACAATGGAAAACCCAACGAAACACAACGGAGAACGCAAAACACGTCAAAAACACCCCAAAAAAGAACGGGATCAACCCCAAAACCGAAAGAAAAACCTAAAAGCCATTGATGCAACACAAAAGTCCCCCTAAACCTACCTGATGTTCTCCAAAACCCACAATTTACACTTTTTCACCATGATAACCAATGAGAACCCAACAAAACCCAACGGAGACCCCATAACACGCCAGAAACACCCCAAAAAAGAACAGGATCACCCCAAAAAACGGAAGAAGAGCCCAAATACCATGAATCCACCCCAAAAGTCCCCCTAAACCTACCTGAAGTTATCCAAAACCCACAATTTACACTTTTCCACCATGATGCCAACGGAAAACCCAACGAAACCCAACGGAGACCCCAAAACACGTCAAAAACGCCCCAAAAAACATATGGATCAGAAGAAAAAAAAAGAAGAAGAAAACCCCAAAAACCATGAATCCACCCCAAAAGTCCCCCTAAACCTACCTGAAGTTCTCCAAAACCCACAATTTACACTTTTCCAACATGATGACCAACAAGAACCCAACGAAACACAACAGAGACCCCAAAACAAGTCAAAAACACGCAAAGCAAGAACGGGATAACACCCAAAAAAGAAATAAAACCCCAAAAAATATAGATCCACCCCAAAACCACCTTAAACCTACCTGATGTTCTCCAAAACCCACAATTTAACCTTTTCCACAATGATGACCATGGAAAACCTACGAAACACAACGGAGACCCCAAAACACCTCAAAAACACCCCAAAAAAGAACGGGATCACCTCAAAAAAGAAAGAAAATGACAAAAACCATAGATCCACCCCAAAACCACACTAAACCTACCTGATGTTCTCCAAAACCCAAAATTTAACATTTTCCACAATGATGACCACGGAAAACGAACGAAACACAAGGGAGACCAAAAAAGGGCCAAAACCACCCCAAACAAGAACGGGATCACCCCAAAACTGGAAGAAAATCCCCCAAAATCATAGATCCACACAAAACCACCCTAAACCTACCTGATGTTCTCCAAAACCCACAATTTACACTTTTCCACCATTATGACCTACGAAACCCAACAAAACCCAACGGAGACACAAAAACACGTCAAAAACAACCCAAAAATGAATAGGATCACCCCCAAAAAAACAGAAGAAAACCCCAAAAACCATGAATCCGCCCCAAAAGTCCCCCTAAACCTACCTGATGTTCTCCAAAACCCACAATTTACACTTTTCCACTATGATGACCATGGAAAACCCAACGAAACCCAACGGAGACCCCAAAACACATCAAAAACACCCCAAAAAACATATGGATCAGAAGAAAAAACAGAAGAAAACCCCAAAACCCATGAATCTGCCCCAAAAGTCCCCATAAACCTACCTGATGATCTCCAAAACACACAATTTACACTTTTCCACCATGATGACCATGGAAAACCCAACGAAACCTGACGGTGAAACCAAAACAAGTCAAAAAAAAGAACAAAAAAGAAAGGGATCACCCCCAAAATTGGAAGAAAAACCCTCAAAATCATAGATCCACACCAAAACCACCCTAAAGCTACCCGATGTTCTCCAAAACACACAATTTAAAATTTTCCACAATAATGACCACGGAAAACCCAACGAAACCCAACGGAGACCCCAAAACACGTCAAAAACACCCCAAACAAGAACGGAATCACCCCCAAAACTGGAAGAAAATCCCCAAAAAACAAGGATCCAATTCCAAAACCACCCTAAACCTACCTGATGTTCTCCAAATCCCAAAGTCCACTCCCAACCACCATAAAACCCATTAGGAACTCAACAAAACGCAACGGAAACGCCAAAACACCTCAAAAAAAAAAACAAAAGCGAACCGGATCAGAAGAAAATATGTGATTTAACCCCAAAAAAACCCTTAAACCTACCAGATGTTCTCCTAAATGTACAATCCACTCCCAACCTCTGTAAAGCCCATTAGGAACCCAACGAAACCCATCAGAGACCCCAAAACAAGTCAAAAAAAAAAAAAAAACAAAACAAAAAAAAAACAAGAACGGGATAACCCCTAAAAATGAAAGAATACCCCAAAAGCCATAGATCCACACCAAAAGTCCCCCTAAACCTACCTGATGTTCCCCAAAACCCACAATTTACCCTTTTCCACCATGATGACCAACATGAACCAAACGAAAACCCAAAGGAGACCACAAAACACGTCAAAAACACCCCAAAAAAGAACGGGATCACCTCCAAAACTGAAAGAAAATCCCCAAAAATCACGGATCCAATCCCAAAACCACCCTAAACCTACCTAACGTTCTCCAAAACACAAAATTTACTCTTTTCCAACATGATGACAATGGAAAACCCAACGAAACACAACGGAGAACGCAAAACACGTCAAAAACACCCCAAAAAAGAACGGGATCAACCCCAAAACCGAAAGAAAAACCTAAAAGCCATTGATCCAACACAAAAGTCCCCCTAAACCTACCTGATGTTCTCCAAAACCCACAATTTACACTTTTTCACCATGATAACCAATGAGAACCCAACAAAACCCAACGGAGACCCCATAACACGCCAGAAACACCCCAAAAAAGAACAGGATCACCCCAAAAAACGGAAGAAGAGCCCAAATACCATGAATCCACCCCAAAAGTCCCCCTAAACCTACCTGAAGTTATCCAAAACCCACAATTTACACTTTTCCACCATGATGCCAACGGAAAACCCAACGAAACCCAACGGAGACCCCAAAACACGTCAAAAACGCCCCAAAAAACATATGGATCAGAAGAAAAAAAAAGAAGAAGAAAACCCCAAAAACCATGAATCCACCCCAAAAGTCCCCCTAAACCTACCTGAAGTTCTCCAAAACCCACAATTTACACTTTTCCAACATGATGACCAACAAGAACCCAACGAAACACAACAGAGACCCCAAAACAAGTCAAAAACACGCAAAGCAAGAACGGGATAACACCCAAAAAAGAAATAAAACCCCAAAAAATATAGATCCACCCCAAAACCACCTTAAACCTACCTGATGTTCTCCAAAACCCACAATTTAACCTTTTCCACAATGATGACCATGGAAAACCTACGAAACACAACGGAGACCCCAAAACACCTCAAAAACACCCCAAAAAAGAACGGGATCACCTCAAAAAAGAAAGAAAATGACAAAAACCATAGATCCACCCCAAAACCACACTAAACCTACCTGATGTTCTCCAAAACCCAAAATTTAACATTTTCCACAATGATGACCACGGAAAACGAACGAAACACAAGGGAGACCAAAAAAGGGCCAAAACCACCCCAAACAAGAACGGGATCACCCCAAAACTGGAAGAAAATCCCCCAAAATCATAGATCCACACAAAACCACCCTAAACCTACCTGATGTTCTCCAAAACCCACAATTTACACTTTTCCACCATTATGACCTACGAAACCCAACAAAACCCAACGGAGACACAAAAACACGTCAAAAACAACCCAAAAATGAATAGGATCACCCCCAAAAAAACAGAAGAAAACCCCAAAAACCATGAATCCGCCCCAAAAGTCCCCCTAAACCTACCTGATGTTCTCCAAAACCCACAATTTACACTTTTCCACTATGATGACCATGGAAAACCCAACGAAACCCAACGGAGACCCCAAAACACATCAAAAACACCCCAAAAAACATATGGATCAGAAGAAAAAACAGAAGAAAACCCCAAAACCCATGAATCTGCCCCAAAAGTCCCCATAAACCTACCTGATGATCTCCAAAACACACAATTTACACTTTTCCACCATGATGACCATGGAAAACCCAACGAAACCTGACGGTGAAACCAAAACAAGTCAAAAAAAAGAACAAAAAAGAAAGGGATCACCCCCAAAATTGGAAGAAAAACCCTCAAAATCATAGATCCACACCAAAACCACCCTAAAGCTACCCGATGTTCTCCAAAACACACAATTTAAAATTTTCCACAATAATGACCACGGAAAACCCAACGAAACCCAACGGAGACCCCAAAACACGTCAAAAACACCCCAAACAAGAACGGAATCACCCCCAAAACTGGAAGAAAATCCCCAAAAAACAAGGATCCAATTCCAAAACCACCCTAAACCTACCTGATGTTCTCCAAATCCCAAAGTCCACTCCCAACCACCATAAAACCCATTAGGAACTCAACAAAACGCAACGGAAATGCCAAAACACCTCAAAAAAAAAAAACAAAAGCGAACCGGATCAGAAGAAAATATGTGATTTAACCCCAAAAAAACCCTTAAACCTACCAGATGTTCTCCTAAATGTACAATCCACTCCCAACCTCTGTAAAGCCCATTAGGAACCCAACGAAACCCATCAGAGACCCCAAAACAAGTCAAAAAAAAAAAAAAAACAAAACAAAAAAAAACAAGAACGGGATAACCCCTAAAAATGAAAGAATACCCCAAAAGCCATAGATCCACACCAAAAGTCCCCCTAAACCTACCTGATGTTCCCCAAAACCCACAATTTACCCTTTTCCACCATGATGACCAACATGAACCAAACGAAAACCCAAAGGAGACCACAAAACACGTCAAAAACACCCCAAAAAAGAACGGGATCACCTCCAAAACTGAAAGAAAATCCCCAAAAATCACGGATCCAATCCCAAAACCACCCTAAACCTACCTAACGTTCTCCAAAACACAAAATTTACTCTTTTCCAACATGATGACAATGGAAAACCCAACGAAACACAACGGAGAACGCAAAACACGTCAAAAACACCCCAAAAAAGAACGGGATCAACCCCAAAACCGAAAGAAAAACCTAAAAGCCATTGATCCAACACAAAAGTCCCCCTAAACCTACCTGATGTTCTCCAAAACCCACAATTTACACTTTTTCACCATGATAACCAATGAGAACCCAACAAAACCCAACGGAGACCCCATAACACGCCAGAAACACCCCAAAAAAGAACAGGATCACCCCAAAAAACGGAAGAAGAGCCCAAATACCATGAATCCACCCCAAAAGTCCCCCTAAACCTACCTGAAGTTATCCAAAACCCACAATTTACACTTTTCCACCATGATGCCAACGGAAAACCCAACGAAACCCAACGGAGACCCCAAAACACGTCAAAAACGCCCCAAAAAACATATGGATCAGAAGAAAAAAAAAGAAGAAGAAAACCCCAAAAACCATGAATCCACCCCAAAAGTCCCCCTAAACCTACCTGAAGTTCTCCAAAACCCACAATTTACACTTTTCCAACATGATGACCAACAAGAACCCAACGAAACACAACAGAGACCCCAAAACAAGTCAAAAACACGCAAAGCAAGAACGGGATAACACCCAAAAAAGAAATAAAACCCCAAAAAATATAGATCCACCCCAAAACCACCTTAAACCTACCTGATGTTCTCCAAAACCCACAATTTAACCTTTTCCACAATGATGACCATGGAAAACCTACGAAACACAACGGAGACCCCAAAACACCTCAAAAACACCCCAAAAAAGAACGGGATCACCTCAAAAAAGAAAGAAAATGACAAAAACCATAGATCCACCCCAAAACCACACTAAACCTACCTGATGTTCTCCAAAACCCAAAATTTAACATTTTCCACAATGATGACCACGGAAAACGAACGAAACACAAGGGAGACCAAAAAAGGGCCAAAACCACCCCAAACAAGAACGGGATCACCCCAAAACTGGAAGAAAATCCCCCAAAATCATAGATCCACACAAAACCACCCTAAACCTACCTGATGTTCTCCAAAACCCACAATTTACACTTTTCCACCATTATGACCTACGAAACCCAACAAAACCCAACAGAGACACAAAAACACGTCAAAAACAACCCAAAAATGAATAGGATCACCCCCAAAAAAACAGAAGAAAACCCCAAAAACCATGAATACGCCCCAAAAGTCCCCCTAAACCTACCTGATGTTCTCCAAAACCCACAATTTACACTTTTCCACTATGATGACCATGGAAAACCCAACGAAACCCAACGGAGACCCCAAAACACATCAAAAACACCCCAAAAAACATATGGATCAGAAGAAAAAACAGAAGAAAACCCCAAAACCCATGAATCTGCCCCAAAAGTCCCCATAAACCTACCTGATGATCTCCAAAACACACAATTTACACTTTTCCACCATGATGACCATGGAAAACCCAACGAAACCTGACGGTGAAACCAAAACAAGTCAAAAAAAAGAACAAAAAAGAAAGGGATCACCCCCAAAATTGGAAGAAAAACCCTCAAAATCATAGATCCACACCAAAACCACCCTAAAGCTACCCGATGTTCTCCAAAACACACAATTTAAAATTTTCCACAATAATGACCACGGAAAACCCAACGAAACCCAACGGAGACCCCAAAACACGTCAAAAACACCCCAAACAAGAACGGAATCACCCCCAAAACTGGAAGAAAATCCCCAAAAACCAAGGATCCAATTCCAAAACCACCCTAAACCTACCTGATGTTCTCCAAATCCCAAAGTCCACTCCCAACCACCATAAAACCCATTAGGAACTCAACAAAACGCAACGGAAATGCCAAAACACCTCAAAAAAAAAAAACAAAAGCGAACCGGATCAGAAGAAAATATGTGATTTAACCCCAAAAAAACCCTTAAACCTACCTGATGTTCTCCTAAATGTACAATCCACTCCCAACCTCTATAAAGCCCATTAGGAACCCAACGAAACCCATCGGGGACCCCAAAACAAGTCAAAAGAAAACAAAACAAAAACGGGATAACCCCTAAAAATGAAAGAATACCCCAAAAGCCATAGATCCACACCAGAAGTCCCCCTAAACCTACCTGATGTTCCCCAAAACCCACAATTTACCCTTTTCCGCCATGATGACCAACATGAACCAAACGAAAACCCAAAGGAGACCACAAAACACGTCAAAAACACCCCAAAAAAGAACGGGATCACCTCCAAAACTGAAAGAAAATCCCCAAAAATCACGGATCCAATCCCAAAACCACCCTAAACCTACCTAACGTTCTCCAAAACACAAAATTTACTCTTTTCCAACATGATGACAATGGAAAACCCAACGAAACACAACGGAGAACGCAAAACACGTCAAAAACACCCCAAAAAAGAACGGGATCAACCCCAAAACCGAAAGAAAAACCTAAAAGCCATTGATCCAACACAAAAGTCCCCCTAAACCTACCTGATGTTCTCCAAAACCCACAATTTACACTTTTTCACCATGATAACCAATGAGAACCCAACAAAACCCAACGGAGACCCCATAACACGCCAGAAACACCCCAAAAAAGAACAGGATCACCCCAAAAAACGGAAGAAGAGCCCAAATACCATGAATCCACCCCAAAAGTCCCCCTAAACCTACCTGAAGTTATCCAAAACCCACAATTTACACTTTTCCACCATGATGCCAACGGAAAACCCAACGAAACCCAACGGAGACCCCAAAACACGTCAAAAACGCCCCAAAAAACATATGGATCAGAAGAAAAAAAAAGAAGAAGAAAACCCCAAAAACCATGAATCCACCCCAAAAGTCCCCCTAAACCTACCTGAAGTTCTCCAAAACCCACAATTTACACTTTTCCAACATGATGACCAACAAGAACCCAACGAAACACAACAGAGACCCCAAAACAAGTCAAAAACACGCAAAGCAAGAACGGGATAACACCCAAAAAAGAAATAAAACCCCAAAAAATATAGATCCACCCCAAAACCACCTTAAACCTACCTGATGTTCTCCAAAACCCACAATTTAACCTTTTCCACAATGATGACCATGGAAAACCTACGAAACACAACGGAGACCCCAAAACACCTCAAAAACACCCCAAAAAAGAACGGGATCACCTCAAAAAAGAAAGAAAATGACAAAAACCATAGATCCACCCCAAAACCACACTAAACCTACCTGATGTTCTCCAAAACCCAAAATTTAACATTTTCCACAATGATGACCACGGAAAACGAACGAAACACAAGGGAGACCAAAAAAGGGCCAAAAACACCCCAAACAAGAACGGGATCACCCCAAAACTGGAAGAAAATCCCCCAAAATCATAGATCCACCCAAAACCACCCTAAACCTACCTGATGTTCTCCAAAACCCACAATTTACGCTTTTCCACCATTATGACCTACGAAACCCAACAAAACCCAACGGAGACACAAAAACACGTCAAAAACAACCCAAAAATGAATAGGATCACCCCCAAAAAAACAGAAGAAAACCCCAAAAACCATGAATACGCCCCAAAAGTCCCCCTAAACCTACCTGATGTTCTCCAAAACCCACAATTTACACTTTTCCACTATGATGACCATGGAAAACCCAACGAAACCCAACGGAGACCCCAAAACACATCAAAAACACCCCAAAAAACATATGGATCAGAAGAAAAAACAGAAGAAAACCCCAAAACCCATGAATCTGCCCCAAAAGTCCCCATAAACCTACCTGATGATCTCCAAAACACACAATTTACACTTTTCCACCATGATGACCATGGAAAACCCAACGAAACCTGACGGTGAAACCAAAACAAGTCAAAAAAAAGAACAAAAAAGAAAGGGATCACCCCCAAAATTGGAAGAAAAACCCTCAAAATCATAGATCCACACCAAAACCACCCTAAAGCTACCCGATGTTCTCCAAAACACACAATTTAAAATTTTCCACAATAATGACCACGGAAAACCCAACGAAACCCAACGGAGACCCCAAAACACGTCAAAAACACCCCAAACAAGAACGGAATCACCCCCAAAACTGGAAGAAAATCCCCAAAAAACAAGGATCCAATTCCAAAACCACCCTAAACCTACCTGATGTTCTCCAAATCCCAAAGTCCACTCCCAACCACCATAAAACCCATTAGGAACTCAACAAAACGCAACGGAAATGCCAAAACACCTCAAAAAAAAAAAACAAAAGCGAACCGGATCAGAAGAAAATATGTGATTTAACCCCAAAAAAACCCTTAAACCTACCTGATGTTCTCCTAAATGTACAATCCACTCCCAACCTCTATAAAGCCCATTAGGAACCCAACGAAACCCATCGGGGACCCCAAAACAAGTCAAAAGAAAACAAAACAAAAACGGGATAACCCCTAAAAATGAAAGAATACCCCAAAAGCCATAGATCCACACCAGAAGTCCCCCTAAACCTACCTGATGTTCCCCAAAACCCACAATTTACCCTTTTCCGCCATGATGACCAACATGAACCAAACGAAAACCCAAAGGAGACCACAAAACACGTCAAAAACACCCCAAAAAAGAACGGGATCACCTCCAAAACTGAAAGAAAATCCCCAAAAATCACGGATCCAATCCCAAAACCACCCTAAACCTACCTAACGTTCTCCAAAACACAAAATTTACACTTTTCCAACATGATGACAATGGAAAACCCAACGAAACACAACGGAGAACGCAAAACACGTCAAAAACACCCCAAAAAAGAACGGGATCAACCCCAAAACCGAAAGAAAAACCTAAAAGCCATTGATCCAACACAAAAGTCCCCCTAAACCTACCTGATGTTCTCCAAAACCCACAATTTACACTTTTTCACCATGATAACCAATGAGAACCCAACAAAACCCAACGGAGACCCCATAACACGCCAGAAACACCCCAAAAAAGAACAGGATCACCCCAAAAAACGGAAGAAGAGCCCAAATACCATGAATCCACCCCAAAAGTCCCCCTAAACCTACCTGAAGTTATCCAAAACCCACAATTTACACTTTTCCACCATGATGCCAACGGAAAACCCAACGAAACCCAACGGAGACCCCAAAACACGTCAAAAACGCCCCAAAAAACATATGGATCAGAAGAAAAAAAAAGAAGAAGAAAACCCCAAAAACCATGAATCCACCCCAAAAGTCCCCCTAAACCTACCTGAAGTTCTCCAAAACCCACAATTTACACTTTTCCAACATGATGACCAACAAGAACCCAACGAAACACAACAGAGACCCCAAAACAAGTCAAAAACACGCAAAGCAAGAACGGGATAACACCCAAAAAAGAAATAAAACCCCAAAAAATATAGATCCACCCCAAAACCACCTTAAACCTACCTGATGTTCTCCAAAACCCACAATTTAACATTTTCCACAATGATGACCATGGAAAACCTACGAAACACAACGGAGACCCCAAAACACCTCAAAAACACCCCAAAAAAGAACGGGATCACCTCAAAAAAGAAAGAAAATGACAAAAACCATAGATCCACCCCAAAACCACACTAAACCTACCTGATGTTCTCCAAAACCCAAAATTTAACATTTTCCACAATGATGACCACGGAAAACGAACGAAACACAAGGGAGACCAAAAAAGGGCCAAAAACACCCCAAACAAGAACGGGATCACCCCAAAACTGGAAGAAAATCCCCCAAAATCATAGATCCACCCAAAACCACCCTAAACCTACCTGATGTTCTCCAAAACCCACAATTTACGCTTTTCCACCATTATGACCTACGAAACCCAACAAAACCCAACGGAGACACAAAAACACGTCAAAAACAACCCAAAAATGAATAGGATCACCCCCAAAAAAACAGAAGAAAACCCCAAAAACCATGAATCTGCCCCAAAAGTCCCCCTAAACCTACCTGATGATCTCCAAAACACACAATTTACACTTTTCCACCATGATGACCATGGAAAACCCAACGAAACCTGACGGTGAAACCAAAACAAGTCAAAAAAAAGAACAAAAAAGAAAGGGATCACCCCCAAAATTGGAAGAAAAACCCTCAAAATCATAGATCCACACCAAAACCACCCTAAAGCTACCCGATGTTCTCCAAAACACACAATTTAAAATTTTCCACAATAATGACCACGGAAAACCCAACGAAACCCAACGGAGACCCAAAAACACGTCTAAAACACCCCAAACAAGAACGGAATCACCCCCAAAACTGGAAGAAAATCCCCAAAAAACAAGGATCCAATTCCAAAACCACCCTAAACCTACCTGATGTTCTCCAAATCCCAAAGTCCACTCCCAACCACCATAAAACCCATTAGGAACTCAACAAAACGCAACGGAAACGCCAAAACACCTCAAAAAAAAAACAAAAGCGAACCGGATCAGAAGAAAATATGTGATTTAACCCCAAAAAAACCCTTAAACCTACCTGATGTTCTCCTAAATGTACAATCCACTCCCAACCTCTGTAAAGCCCATTAGGAACCCAACGAAACCCATCAGAGACCCCAAAACAAGTCAAAAAAAAAAAACAAAAAAAAAAAAAACAAGAACGGGATAACCCCTAAAAATGAAAGAATACCCCAAAAGCCATAGATCCACACCAAAAGTCCCCCTAAACCTACCTGATGTTCCCCAAAACCCACAATTTACCCTTTTCCACCATGATGACCAACATGAACCAAACGAAAACCCAAAGGAGACCACAAAACACGTCAAAAACACCCCAAAAAAGAACGGGATCACCTCCAAAACTGAAAGAAAATCCCCAAAAATCACGGATCCAATCCCAAAACCACCCTAAACCTACCTAACGTTCTCCAAAACACAAAATTTACACTTTTCCAACATGATGACAATGGAAAACCCAACGAAACACAACGGAGAACGCAAAACACGTCAAAAACACCCCAAAAAAGAACGGGATCAACCCCAAAACCGAAAGAAAAACCTAAAAGCCATTGATCCAACACAAAAGTCCCCCTAAACCTACCTGATGTTCTCCAAAACCCACAATTTACACTTTTTCACCATGATAACCAATGAGAACCCAACAAAACCCAACAGAGACCCCATAACACGCCAGAAACACCCCAAAAAAGAACAGGATCACCCCAAAAAACGGAAGAAGAGCCCAAATACCATGAATCCACCCCAAAAGTCCCCCTAAACCTACCTGAAGTTATCCAAAACCCAAAATTTACACTTTTCCACCATGATGCCAACGGAAAACCCAACGAAACCCAACGGAGACCCCAAAACACGTCAAAAACGCCCCAAAAAACATATGGATCAGAAGAAAAAAAAAGAAGAAGAAAACCCCAAAAACCATGAATCCACCCCAAAAGTCCCCCTAAACCTACCTGAAGTTCTCCAAAACCCACAATTTACACTTTTCCAACATGATGACCAACAAGAACCCAACGAAACACAACAGAGACCCCAAAACAAGTCAAAAACACGCAAAGCAAGAACGGGATAACACCCAAAAAAGAAATAAAACCCCCAAAAATATAGATCCACCCCAAAACCACCTTAAACCTACCTGATGTTCTCCAAAACCCACAATTTAACCTTTTCCACAATGATGACCATGGAAAACCTACGAAACACAACGGAGACCCCAAAACACCTCAAAAACACCCCAAAAAAGAACGGGATCACCTCAAAAAAGAAAGAAAATGACAAAAACCATAGATCCACCCCAAAACCACACTAAACCTACCTGATGTTCTCCAAAACCCAAAATTTAACATTTTCCACAATGATGACCACGGAAAACGAACGAAACACAAGGGAGACCAAAAAAGGGCCAAAACCACCCCAAACAAGAACGGGATCACCCCAAAACTGGAAGAAAATCCCCCAAAATCATAGATCCACACAAAACCACCCTAAACCTACCTGATGTTCTCCAAAACCCACAATTTACACTTTTCCACCATTATGACCTACGAAACCCAACAAAACCCAACGGAGACACAAACACACGTCAAAAACAACCCAAAAATGAATAGGATCACCCCCAAAAAAACAGAAGAAAACCCCAAAACCCATGAATCTGCCCCAAAAGTCCCCATAAACCTACCTGATGATCTCCAAAACACACAATTTACACTTTTCCACCATGATGACCATGGAAAACCCAACGAAACCTGACGGTGAAACCAAAACAAGTCAAAAAAAAGAACAAAAAAGAAAGGGATCACCCCCAAAATTGGAAGAAAAACCCTCAAAATCATAGATCCACACCAAAACCACCCTAAAGCTACCCGATGTTCTCCAAAACACACAATTTAAAATTTTCCACAATAATGACCACGGAAAACCCAACGAAACCCAACGGAGACCCCAAAACACGTCAAAAACACCCCAAACAAGAACGGAATCACCCCCAAAACTGGAAGAAAATCCCCAAAAAACAAGGATCCAATTCCAAAACCACCCTAAACCTACCTGATGTTCTCCAAATCCCAAAGTCCACTCCCAACCACCATAAAACCCATTAGGAACTCAACAAAACGCAACGGAAACGCCAAAACACCTCAAAAAAAAAAACAAAAGCGAACCGGATCAGAAGAAAATATGTGATTTAACCCCAAAAAAACCCTTAAACCTACCTGATGTTCTCCTAAATGTACAATCCACTCCCAACCTCTGTAAAGCCCATTAGGAACCCAACGAAACCCATCAGAGACCCCAAAACAAGTCAAAAAAAAAAAAAAACAAAACAAAACAAAACAAGAACGGGATAACCCCTAAAAATGAAAGAATACCCCAAAAGCCATAGATCCACACCAAAAGTCCCCCTAAACCTACCTGATGTTCCCCAAAACCCACAATTTACCCTTTTCCACCATGATGACCAACATGAACCAAACGAAAACCCAAAGGAGACCACAAAACACGTCAAAAACACCCCAAAAAAGAACGGGATCACCTCCAAAACTGAAAGAAAATCCCCAAAAATCACGGATCCAATCCCAAAACCACCCTAAACCTACCTAACGTTCTCCAAAACACAAAATTTACACTTTTCCAACATGATGACAATGGAAAACCCAACGAAACACAACGGAGAACGCAAAACACGTCAAAAACACCCCAAAAAAGAACGGGATCAACCCCAAAACCGAAAGAAAAACCTAAAAGCCATTGATCCAACACAAAAGTCCCCCTAAACCTACCTGATGTTCTCCAAAACCCACAATTTACACTTTTTCACCATGATAACCAATGAGAACCCAACAAAACCCAACGGAGACCCCATAACACGCCAGAAACACCCCAAAAAAGAACAGGATCACCCCAAAAAACGGAAGAAGAGCCCAAATACCATGAATCCACCCCAAAAGTCCCCCTAAACCTACCTGAAGTTATCCAAAACCCACAATTTACACTTTTCCACCATGATGCCAACGGAAAACCCAACGAAACCCAACGGAGACCCCAAAACACGTCAAAAACGCCCCAAAAAACATATGGATCAGAAGAAAAAAAAAGAAGAAGAAAACCCCAAAAACCATGAATCCACCCCAAAAGTCCCCCTAAACCTACCTGAAGTTCTCCAAAACCCACAATTTACACTTTTCCAACATGATGACCAACAAGAACCCAACGAAACACAACAGAGACCCCAAAACAAGTCAAAAACACGCAAAGCAAGAACGGGATAACACCCAAAAAAGAAATAAAACCCCCAAAAATATAGATCCACCCCAAAAACACCCTAAACCTACCTGATGTTCTCCAAAACCCACAATTTAACCTTTTCCACAATGATGACCATGGAAAACCTACGAAACACAACGGAGACCCCAAAACACCTCAAAAACACCCCAAAAAAGAACGGGATCACCTCAAAAAAGAAAGAAAATGACAAAAACCATAGATCCACCCCAAAACCACACTAAACCTACCTGATGTTCTACAAAACCCAAAATTTAACATTTTCCACAATGATGACCACGGAAAACGAACGAAACACAAGGGAGACCAAAAAAGGGCCAAAACCACCCCAAACAAGAACGGGATCACCCCAAAACTGGAAGAAAATCCCCCAAAATCATAGATCCACACAAAACCACCCTAAACCTACCTGATGTTCTCCAAAACCCACAATTTACACTTTTCCACCATTATGACCTACGAAACCCAACAAAACCCAACGGAGACACAAAAACAATCAAAAACAACCCAAAAATGAATAGGATCACCCCCAAAAAAACAGAAGAAAACCCCAAAAACCATGAATCTGCCCCAAAAGTCCCCATAAACCTACCTGATGATCTCCAAAACACACAATTTACACTTTTCCACCATGATGACCATGGAAAACCCAACGAAACCTGACGGTGAAACCAAAACAAGTCAAAAAAAAGAACAAAAAAGAAAGGGATCACCCCCAAAATTGGAAGAAAAACCCTCAAAATCATAGATCCACACCAAAACCACCCTAAAGCTACCCGATGTTCTCCAAAACACACAATTTAAAATTTTCCACAATAATGACCACGGAAAACCCAACGAAACCCAACGGAGACCCAAAAACACGTCTAAAACACCCCAAACAAGAACGGAATCACCCCCAAAACTGGAAGAAAATCCCCAAAAACCAAGGATCCAATTCCAAAACCACCCTAAACCTACCTGATGTTCTCCAAATCCCAAAGTCCACTCCCAACCACCATAAAACCCATTAGGAACTCAACAAAACGCAACGGAAACGCCAAAACACCTCAAAAAAAAAACAAAAGCGAACCGGATCAGAAGAAAATATGTGATTTAACCCCAAAAAAACCCTTAAACCTACCTGATGTTCTCCTAAATGTACAATCCACTCCCAACCTCTGTAAAGCCCATTAGGAACCCAACGAAACCCATCAGAGACCCCAAAACAAGTCAAAAAAAAAAAAAAAAAAAAAAAAAAAAAAAAAAAAACAAGAACGGGATAACCCCTAAAAATGAAAGAATACCCCAAAAGCCATAGATCCACACCAAAAGTCCCCCTAAACCTACCTGATGTTCCCCAAAACCCACAATTTACCCTTTTCCACCATGATGACCAACATGAACCAAACGAAAACCCAAAGGAGACCACAAAACACGTCAAAAACACCCCAAAAAAGAACGGGATCACCTCCAAAACTGAAAGAAAATCCCCAAAAATCACGGATCCAATCCCAAAACCACCCTAAACCTACCTAACGTTCTCCAAAACACAAAATTTACACTTTTCCAACATGATGACAATGGAAAACCCAACGAAACACAACGGAGAACGCAAAACACGTCAAAAACACCCCAAAAAAGAACGGGATCAACCCCAAAACCGAAAGAAAAACCTAAAAGCCATTGATCCAACACAAAAGTCCCCCTAAACCTACCTGATGTTCTCCAAAACCCACAATTTACACTTTTTCACCATGATAACCAATGAGAACCCAACAAAACCCAACGGAGACCCCATAACACGCCAGAAACACCCCAAAAAAGAACAGGATCACCCCAAAAAACGGAAGAAGAGCCCAAATACCATGAATCCACCCCAAAAGTCCCCCTAAACCTACCTGAAGTTATCCAAAACCCACAATTTACACTTTTCCACCATGATGCCAACGGAAAACCCAACGAAACCCAACGGAGACCCCAAAACACGTCAAAAACGCCCCAAAAAACATATGGATCAGAAGAAAAAAAAAGAAGAAGAAAACCCCAAAAACCATGAATCCACCCCAAAAGTCCCCCTAAACCTACCTGAAGTTCTCCAAAACCCACAATTTACACTTTTCCAACATGATGACCAACAAGAACCCAACGAAACACAACAGAGACCCCAAAACAAGTCAAAAACACGCAAAGCAAGAACGGGATAACACCCAAAAAAGAAATAAAACCCCAAAAAATATAGATCCACCCCAAAAACACCCTAAACCTACCTGATGTTCTCCAAAACCCACAATTTAACCTTTTCCACAATGATGACCATGGAAAACCTACGAAACACAACAGAGACCCCAAAACACCTCAAAAACACCCCAAAAAAGAACGGGATCACCTCAAAAAAGAAAGAAAATGACAAAAACCATAGATCCACCCCAAAACCACACTAAACCTACCTGATGTTCTACAAAACCCAAAATTTAACATTTTCCACAATGATGACCACGGAAAACGAACGAAACACAAGGGAGACCAAAAAAGGGCCAAAACCACCCCAAACAAGAACGGGATCACCCCAAAACTGGAAGAAAATCCCCCAAAATCATAGATCCACACAAAACCACCCTAAACCTACCTGATGTTCTCCAAAACCCACAATTTACACTTTTCCACCATTATGACCTACGAAACCCAACAAAACCCAACGGAGACACAAAAACAATCAAAAACAACCCAAAAATGAATAGGATCACCCCCAAAAAAACAGAAGAAAACCCCAAAAACCATGAATCTGCCCCAAAAGTCCCCATAAACCTACCTGATGATCTCCAAAACACACAATTTACACTTTTCCACCATGATGACCATGGAAAACCCAACGAAACCTGACGGTGAAACCAAAACAAGTCAAAAAAAAGAACAAAAAAGAAAGGGATCACCCCCAAAATTGGAAGAAAAACCCTCAAAATCATAGATCCACACCAAAACCACCCTAAAGCTACCCGATGTTCTCCAAAACACACAATTTAAAATTTTCCACAATAATGACCACGGAAAACCCAACGAAACCCAACGGAGACCCAAAAACACGTCTAAAACACCCCAAACAAGAACGGAATCACCCCCAAAACTGGAAGAAAATCCCCAAAAAACAAGGATCCAATTCCAAAACCACCCTAAACCTACCTGATGTTCTCCAAATCCCAAAGTCCACTCCCAACCACCATAAAACCCATTAGGAACTCAACAAAACGCAACGGAAACGCCAAAACACCTCAAAAAAAAAACAAAAGCGAACCGGATCAGAAGAAAATATGTGATTTAACCCCAAAAAAACCCTTAAACCTACCTGATGTTCTCCTAAATGTACAATCCACTCCCAACCTCTGTAAAGCCCATTAGGAACCCAACGAAACCCATCAGAGACCCCAAAACAAGTCAAAAAAAAAAAACAAAAAAAAAAAAAACAAGAACGGGATAACCCCTAAAAATGAAAGAATACCCCAAAAGCCATAGATCCACACCAAAAGTCCCCCTAAACCTACCTGATGTTCCCCAAAACCCACAATTTACCCTTTTCCACCATGATGACCAACATGAACCAAACGAAAACCCAAAGGAGACCACAAAACACGTCAAAAACACCCCAAAAAAGAACGGGATCACCTCCAAAACTGAAAGAAAATCCCCAAAAATCACGGATCCAATCCCAAAACCACCCTAAACCTACCTAACGTTCTCCAAAACACAAAATTTACACTTTTCCAACATGATGACAATGGAAAACCCAACGAAACACAACGGAGAACGCAAAACACGTCAAAAACACCCCAAAAAAGAACGGGATCAACCCCAAAACCGAAAGAAAAACCTAAAAGCCATTGATCCAACACAAAAGTCCCCCTAAACCTACCTGATGTTCTCCAAAACCCACAATTTACACTTTTTCACCATGATAACCAATGAGAACCCAACAAAACCCAACAGAGACCCCATAACACGCCAGAAACACCCCAAAAAAGAACAGGATCACCCCAAAAAACGGAAGAAGAGCCCAAATACCATGAATCCACCCCAAAAGTCCCCCTAAACCTACCTGAAGTTATCCAAAACCCACAATTTACACTTTTCCACCATGATGCCAACGGAAAACCCAACGAAACCCAACGGAGACCCCAAAACACGTCAAAAACGCCCCAAAAAACATATGGATCAGAAGAAAAAAAAAGAAGAAGAAAACCCCAAAAACCATGAATCCACCCCAAAAGTCCCCCTAAACCTACCTGAAGTTCTCCAAAACCCACAATTTACACTTTTCCAACATGATGACCAACAAGAACCCAACGAAACACAACAGAGACCCCAAAACAAGTCAAAAACACGCAAAGCAAGAACGGGATAACACCCAAAAAAGAAATAAAACCCCCAAAAATATAGATCCACCCCAAAACCACCTTAAACCTACCTGATGTTCTCCAAAACCCACAATTTAACATTTTCCACAATGATGACCATGGAAAACCTACGAAACACAACGGAGACCCCAAAACACCTCAAAAACACCCAAAAAAAGAACGGGATCACCTCAAAAAAGAAAGAAAATGACAAAAACCATAGATCCACCCCAAAACCACACTAAACCTACCTGATGTTCTCCAAAACCCAAAATTTAACATTTTCCACAATGATGACCACGGAAAACGAACGAAACACAAGGGAGACCAAAAAAGGGCCAAAACCACCCCAAACAAGAACGGGATCACCCCAAAACTGGAAGAAAATCCCCCAAAATCATAGATCCACACAAAACCACCCTAAACCTACCTGATGTTCTCCAAAACCCACAATTTACACTTTTCCACCATTATGACCTACGAAACCCAACAAAACCCAACGGAGACACAAACACACGTCAAAAACAACCCAAAAATGAATAGGATCACCCCCAAAAAAACAGAAGAAAACCCCAAAACCCATGAATCTGCCCCAAAAATCCCCATAAACCTACCTGATGATCTCCAAAACACACAATTTACACTTTTCCACCATGATGACCATGGAAAACCCAACGAAACCTGACGGTGAAACCAAAACAAGTCAAAAAAAAGAACAAAAAAGAAAGGGATGACCCCCAAAATTGGAAGAAAAACCCTCAAAATCATAGATCCACACCAAAACCACCCTAAAGCTACCCGATGTTCTCCAAAACACACAATTTAAAATTTTCCACAATAATGACCACGGAAAACCCAACGAAACCCAACGGAGACCCCAAAACACGTCAAAAACACCCCAAACAAGAACGGAATCACCCCCAAAACTGGAAGAAAATCCCCAAAAAACAAGGATCCAATTCCAAAACCACCCTAAACCTACCTGATGTTCTCCAAATCCCAAAGTCCACTCCCAACCACCATAAAACCCATTAGGAACTCAACAAAACGCAACGGAAACGCCAAAACACCTCAAAAAAAAAAACAAAAGCGAACCGGATCAGAAGAAAATATGTGATTTAACCCCAAAAAAACCCTTAAACCTACCTGATGTTCTCCTAAATGTACAATCCACTCCCAACCTCTGTAAAGCCCATTAGGAACCCAACGAAACCCATCAGAGACCCCAAAACAAGTCAAAAAAAAAAAAAAAAAAAAAAAAAAACAAGAACGGGATAACCCCTAAAAATGAAAGAATACCCCAAAAGCCATAGATCCACACCAAAAGTCCCCCTAAACCTACCTGATGTTCCCCAAAACCCACAATTTACCCTTTTCCACCATGATGACCAACATGAACCAAACAAAAACCCAAAGGAGACCACAAAACACGTCAAAAACACCCCAAAAAAGAACGGGATCACCTCCAAAACTGAAAGAAAATCCCCAAAAATCACGGATCCAATCCCAAAACCACCCTAAACCTACCTAACGTTCTCCAAAACACAAAATTTACACTTTTCCAACATGATGACAATGGAAAACCCAACGAAACACAACGGAGAACGCAAAACACGTCAAAAACACCCCAAAAAAGAACGGGATCAACCCCAAAACCGAAAGAAAAACCTAAAAGCCATTGATCCAACACAAAAGTCCCCCTAAACCTACCTGATGTTCTCCAAAACCCACAATTTACACTTTTTCACCATGATAACCAATGAGAACCCAACAAAACCCAACGGAGACCCCATAACACGCCAGAAACACCCCAAAAAAGAACAGGATCACCCCAAAAAACGGAAGAAGAGCCCAAATACCATGAATCCACCCCAAAAGTCCCCCTAAACCTACCTGAAGTTATCCAAAACCCACAATTTACACTTTTCCACCATGATGCCAACGGAAAACCCAACGAAACCCAACGGAGACCCCAAAACACGTCAAAAACGCCCCAAAAAACATATGGATCAGAAGAAAAAAAAAGAAGAAGAAAACCCCAAAAACCATGAATCCACCCCAAAAGTCCCCCTAAACCTACCTGAAGTTCTCCAAAACCCACAATTTACACTTTTCCAACATGATGACCAACAAGAACCCAACGAAACACAACAGAGACCCCAAAACAAGTCAAAAACACGCAAAGCAAGAACGGGATAACACCCAAAAAAGAAATAAAACCCCAAAAAATATAGATCCACCCCAAAAACACCCTAAACCTACCTGATGTTCTCCAAAACCCACAATTTAACCTTTTCCACAATGATGACCATGGAAAACCTACGAAACACAACGGAGACCCCAAAACACCTCAAAAACACCCCAAAAAAGAACGGGATCACCTCAAAAAAGAAAGAAAATGACAAAAACCATAGATCCACCCCAAAACCACACTAAACCTACCTGATGTTCTACAAAACCCAAAATTTAACATTTTCCACAATGATGACCACGGAAAACGAACGAAACACAAGGGAGACCAAAAAAGGGCCAAAACCACCCCAAACAAGAACGGGATCACCCCAAAACTGGAAGAAAATCCCCCAAAATCATAGATCCACACAAAACCACCCTAAACCTACCTGATGTTCTCCAAAACCCACAATTTACACTTTTCCACCATTATGACCTACGAAACCCAACAAAACCCAACGGAGACACAAAAACAATCAAAAACAACCCAAAAATGAATAGGATCACCCCCAAAAAAACAGAAGAAAACCCCAAAAACCATGAATCTGCCCCAAAAGTCCCCATAAACCTACCTGATGATCTCCAAAACACACAATTTACACTTTTCCACCATGATGACCATGGAAAACCCAACGAAACCTGACGGTGAAACCAAAACAAGTCAAAAAAAAGAACAAAAAAGAAAGGGATCACCCCCAAAATTGGAAGAAAAACCCTCAAAATCATAGATCCACACCAAAACCACCCTAAAGCTACCCGATGTTCTCCAAAACACACAATTTAAAATTTTCCACAATAATGACCACGGAAAACCCAACGAAACCCAACGGAGACCCAAAAACACGTCTGAAACACCCCAAACAAGAACGGAATCACCCCCAAAACTGGAAGAAAATCCCCAAAAACCAAGGATCCAATTCCAAAACCACCCTAAACCTACCTGATGTTCTCCAAATCCCAAAGTCCACTCCCAACCACCATAAAACCCATTAGGAACTCAACAAAACGCAACGGAAACGCCAAAACACCTCAAAAAAAAAACAAAAGCGAACCGGATCAGAAGAAAATATGTGATTTAACCCCAAAAAAACCCTTAAACCTACCTGATGTTCTCCTAAATGTACAATCCACTCCCAACCTCTGTAAAGCCCATTAGGAACCCAACGAAACCCATCAGAGACCCCAAAACAAGTCAAAAAAAAAAAAAAAAAAAAAAAAAAAAAAAAAAAAACAAGAACGGGATAACCCCTAAAAATGAAAGAATACCCCAAAAGCCATAGATCCACACCAAAAGTCCCCCTAAACCTACCTGATGTTCCCCAAAACCCACAATTTACCCTTTTCCACCATGATGACCAACATGAACCAAACGAAAACCCAAAGGAGACCACAAAACACGTCAAAAACACCCCAAAAAAGAACGGGATCACCTCCAAAACTGAAAGAAAATCCCCAAAAATCACGGATCCAATCCCAAAACCACCCTAAACCTACCTAACGTTCTCCAAAACACAAAATTTACACTTTTCCAACATGATGACAATGGAAAACCCAACGAAACACAACGGAGAACGCAAAACACGTCAAAAACACCCCAAAAAAGAACGGGATCAACCCCAAAACCGAAAGAAAAACCTAAAAGCCATTGATCCAACACAAAAGTCCCCCTAAACCTACCTGATGTTCTCCAAAACCCACAATTTACACTTTTTCACCATGATAACCAATGAGAACCCAACAAAACCCAACGGAGACCCCATAACACGCCAGAAACACCCCAAAAAAGAACAGGATCACCCCAAAAAACGGAAGAAGAGCCCAAATACCATGAATCCACCCCAAAAGTCCCCCTAAACCTACCTGAAGTTATCCAAAACCCACAATTTACACTTTTCCACCATGATGCCAACGGAAAACCCAACGAAACCCAACGGAGACCCCAAAACACGTCAAAAACGCCCCAAAAAACATATGGATCAGAAGAAAAAAAAAGAAGAAGAAAACCCCAAAAACCATGAATCCACCCCAAAAGTCCCCCTAAACCTACCTGAAGTTCTCCAAAACCCACAATTTACACTTTTCCAACATGATGACCAACAAGAACCCAACGAAACACAACAGAGACCCCAAAACAAGTCAAAAACACGCAAAGCAAGAACGGGATAACACCCAAAAAAGAAATAAAACCCCAAAAAATATAGATCCACCCCAAAAACACCCTAAACCTACCTGATGTTCTCCAAAACCCACAATTTAACCTTTTCCACAATGATGACCATGGAAAACCTACGAAACACAACGGAGACCCCAAAACACCTCAAAAACACCCCAAAAAAGAACGGGATCACCTCAAAAAAGAAAGAAAATGACAAAAACCATAGATCCACCCCAAAACCACACTAAACCTACCTGATGTTCTACAAAACCCAAAATTTAACATTTTCCACAATGATGACCACGGAAAACGAACGAAACACAAGGGAGACCAAAAAAGGGCCAAAACCACCCCAAACAAGAACGGGATCACCCCAAAACTGGAAGAAAATCCCCCAAAATCATAGATCCACACAAAACCACCCTAAACCTACCTGATGTTCTCCAAAACCCACAATTTACACTTTTCCACCATTATGACCTACGAAACCCAACAAAACCCAACGGAGACACAAAAACAATCAAAAACAACCCAAAAATGAATAGGATCACCCCCAAAAAAACAGAAGAAAACCCCAAAAACCATGAATCTGCCCCAAAAGTCCCCATAAACCTACCTGATGATCTCCAAAACACACAATTTACACTTTTCCACCATGATGACCATGGAAAACCCAACGAAACCTGACGGTGAAACCAAAACAAGTCAAAAAAAAGAACAAAAAAGAAAGGGATCACCCCCAAAATTGGAAGAAAAACCCTCAAAATCATAGATCCACACCAAAACCACCCTAAAGCTACCCGATGTTCTCCAAAACACACAATTTAAAATTTTCCACAATAATGACCACGGAAAACCCAACGAAACCCAACGGAGACCCAAAAACACGTCTAAAACACCCCAAACAAGAACGGAATCACCCCCAAAACTGGAAGAAAATCCCCAAAAAACAAGGATCCAATTCCAAAACCACCCTAAACCTACCTGATGTTCTCCAAATCCCAAAGTCCACTCCCAACCACCGTAAAACCCATTAGGAACTCAACAAAACGCAACGGAAACGCCAAAACACCTCAAAAAAAAAAACAAAAGCGAACCGGATCAGAAGAAAATATGTGATTTAACCCCAAAAAAACCCTTAAACCTACCTGATGTTCTCCTAAATGTACAATCCACTCCCAACCTCTGTAAAGCCCATTAGGAACCCAACGAAACCCATCAGAGACCCCAAAACAAGTCAAAAAAAAAAAAAAAACAAAACAAAACAAAACAAGAACGGGATAACCCCTAAAAATGAAAGAATACCCCAAAAGCCATAGATCCACACCAAAAGTCCCCCTAAACCTACCTGATGTTCCCCAAAACCCACAATTTACCCTTTTCCACCATGATGACCAACATGAACCAAACGAAAACCCAAAGGAGACCACAAAACACGTCAAAAACACCCCAAAAAAGAACGGGATCACCTCCAAAACTGAAAGAAAATCCCCAAAAATCACGGATCCAATCCCAAAACCACCCTAAACCTACCTAACGTTCTCCAAAACACAAAATTTATACTTTTCCAACATGATGACAATGGAAAACCCAACGAAACACAACGGAGAACGCAAAACACGTCAAAAACACCCCAAAAAAGAACGGGATCAACCCCAAAACCGAAAGAAAAACCTAAAAGCCATTGATCCAACACAAAAGTCCCCCTAAACCTACCTGATGTTCTCCAAAACCCACAATTTACACTTTTTCACCATGATAACCAATGAGAACCCAACAAAACCCAACGGAGACCCCATAACACGCCAGAAACACCCCAAAAAAGAACAGGATCACCCCAAAAAACGGAAGAAGAGCCCAAATACCATGAATCCACCCCAAAAGTCCCCCTAAACCTACCTGAAGTTATCCAAAACCCACAATTTACACTTTTCCACCATGATGCCAACGGAAAACCCAACGAAACCCAACGGAGACCCCAAAACACGTCAAAAACGCCCCAAAAAACATATGGATCAGAAGAAAAAAAAAGAAGAAGAAAACCCCAAAAACCATGAATCCACCCCAAAAGTCCCCCTAAACCTACCTGAAGTTCTCCAAAACCCACAATTTACACTTTTCCAACATGATGACCAACAAGAACCCAACGAAACACAACAGAGACCCCAAAACAAGTCAAAAACACGCAAAGCAAGAACGGGATAACACCCAAAAAAGAAATAAAACCCCAAAAAATATAGATCCACCCCAAAAACACCCTAAACCTACCTGATGTTCTCCAAAACCCACAATTTAACCTTTTCCACAATGATGACCATGGAAAACCTACGAAACACAACGGAGACCCCAAAACACCTCAAAAACACCCCAAAAAAGAACGGGATCACCTCAAAAAAGAAAGAAAATGACAAAAACCATAGATCCACCCCAAAACCACACTAAACCTACCTGATGTTCTCCAAAACCCAAAATTTAACATTTTCCACAATGATGACCACGGAAAACGAACGAAACACAAGGGAGACCAAAAAAGGGCCAAAAACACCCCAAACAAGAACGGGATCACCCCAAAACTGGAAGAAAATCCCCCAAAATCATAGATCCACCCAAAACCACCCTAAACCTACCTGATGTTCTCCAAAACCCACAATTTACACTTTTCCACCATTATGACCTACGAAACCCAACAAAACCCAACGGAGACACAAAAACACGTCAAAAACAACCCAAAAATGAATAGGATCACCCCCCAAAAAACAGAAGAAAACCCCAAAAACCATGAATCTGCCCCAAAAGTCCCCATAAACCTACCTGATGATCTCCAAAACACACAATTTACACTTTTCCACCATGATGACCATGGAAAACCCAACGAAACCTGACGGTGAAACCAAAACAAGTCAAAAAAAAGAACAAAAAAGAAAGGGATCACCCCCAAAATTGGAAGAAAAACCCTCAAAATCATAGATCCACACCAAAACCACCCTAAAGCTACCCGATGTTCTCCAAAACACACAATTTAAAATTTTCCACAATAATGACCACGGAAAACCCAACGAAACCCAACGGAGACCCAAAAACACGTCTAAAACACCCCAAACAAGAACGGAATCACCCCCAAAACTGGAAGAAAATCCCCAAAAAACAAGGATCCAATTCCAAAACCACCCTAAACCTACCTGATGTTCTCCAGATCCCAAAGTCCACTCCCAACCACCGTAAAACCCATTAGGAACTCAACAAAACGCAACGGAAACGCCAAAACACCTCAAAAAAAAAAACAAAAGCGAACCGGATCAGAAGAAAATATGTGATTTAACCCCAAAAAAACCCTTAAACCTACCAGATGTTCTCCTAAATGTACAATCCACTCCCAACCTCTGTAAAGCCCATTAGGAACCCAAGGAAACCCATCAGAGACCCCAAAACAAGTCAAAAAAAAAAAACAAAACAAAACAAAACAAGAACGGGATAACCCCTAAAAATGAAAGAATACCCCAAAAGCCATAGATCCACACCAAAAGTCCCCCTAAACCTACCTGATGTTCCCCAAAACCCACAATTTACCCTTTTCCACCATGATGACCAACATGAACCAAACGAAAACCCAAAGGAGACCACAAAACACGTCAAAAACACCCCAAAAAAGAACGGGATCACCTCCAAAACTGAAAGAAAATCCCCAAAAATCACGGATCCAATCCCAAAACCACCCTAAACCTACCTAACGTTCTCCAAAACACAAAATTTACACTTTTCCAACATGATGACAATGGAAAACCCAACGAAACACAACGGAGAACGCAAAACACGTCAAAAACACCCCAAAAAAGAACGGGATCAACCCCAAAACCGAAAGAAAAACCTAAAAGCCATTGATCCAACACAAAAGTCCCCCTAAACCTACCTGATGTTCTCCAAAACCCACAATTTACACTTTTTCACCATGATAACCAATGAGAACCCAACAAAACCCAACGGAGACCCCATAACACGCCAGAAACACCCCAAAAAAGAACAGGATCACCCCAAAAAACGGAAGAAGAGCCCAAATACCATGAATCCACCCCAAAAGTCCCCCTAAACCTACCTGAAGTTATCCAAAACCCACAATTTACACTTTTCCACCATGATGCCAACGGAAAACCCAACGAAACCCAACGGAGACCCCAAAACACGTCAAAAACGCCCCAAAAAACATATGGATCAGAAGAAAAAAAAAGAAGAAGAAAACCCCAAAAACCATGAATCCACCCCAAAAGTCCCCCTAAACCTACCTGAAGTTCTCCAAAACCCACAATTTACACTTTTCCAACATGATGACCAACAAGAACCCAACGAAACACAACAGAGACCCCAAAACAAGTCAAAAACACGCAAAGCAAGAACGGGATAACACCCAAAAAAGAAATAAAACCCCAAAAAATATAGATCCACCCCCAAAACACCCTAAACCTACCTGATGTTCTCCAAAACCCACAATTTAACCTTTTCCACAATGATGACCATGGAAAACCTACGAAACACAACGGAGACCCCAAAACACCTCAAAAACACCCCAAAAAAGAACGGGATCACCTCAAAAAAGAAAGAAAATGACAAAAACCATAGATCCACCCCAAAACCACACTAAACCTACCTGATGTTCTCCAAAACCCAAAATTTAACATTTTCCACAATGATGACCACGGAAAACGAACGAAACACAAGGGAGACCAAAAAAGGGCCAAAACCACCCCAAACAAGAACGGGATCACCCCAAAACTGGAAGAAAATCCCCCAAAATCATAGATCCACACAAAACCACCCTAAACCTACCTGATGTTCTCCAAAACCCACAATTTACACTTTTCCACCATTATGACCTACGAAACCCAACAAAACCCAACGGAGACACAAACACACGTCAAAAACAACCCAAAAATGAATAGGATCACCCCCAAAAAAAACAGAAGAAAACCCCAAAAACCATGAATCTGCCCCAAAAGTCCCCATAAACCTACCTGATGATCTCCAAAACACACAATTTACACTTTTCCACCATGATGACCATGGAAAACCCAACGAAACCTGACGGTGAAACCAAAACAAGTCAAAAAAAAGAACAAAAAAGAAAGGGATCACCCCCAAAATTGGAAGAAAAACCCTCAAAATCATAGATCCACACCAAAACCACCCTAAAGCTACCCGATGTTCTCCAAAACACACAATTTAAAATTTTCCACAATAATGACCACGGAAAACCCAACGAAACCCAACGGAGACCCCAAAACACGTCAAAAACACCCCAAACAAGAACGGAATCACCCCCAAAACTGGAAGAAAATCCCCAAAAACCAAGGATCCAATTCCAAAACCACCCTAAACCTACCTGATGTTCTCCAAATCCCAAAGTCCACTACCAACCACCGTAAAACCCATTAGGAACTCAACAAAACGCAACGGAAACGCCAAAACACCTCAAAAAAAAAAAACAAAAGCGAACCGGATCAGAAGAAAATATGTGATTTAACCCCAAAAAAACCCTTAAACCTACCTGATGTTCTCCTAAATGTACAATCCACTCCCAACCTCTGTAAAGCCCATTAGGAACCCAACGAAACCCATCAGAGACCCCAAAACAAGTCAAAAAAAAAAAAAAAAAAAAAAAAAAACAAGAACGGGATAACCCCTAAAAATGAAAGAATACCCCAAAAGCCATAGATCCACACCAAAAGTCCCCCTAAACCTACCTGATGTTCCCCAAAACCCACAATTTACCCTTTTCCACCATGATGACCAACATGAACCAAACAAAAACCCAAAGGAGACCACAAAACACGTCAAAAACACCCCAAAAAAGAACGGGATCACCTCCAAAACTGAAAGAAAATCCCCAAAAATCACGGATCCAATCCCAAAACCACCCTAAACCTACCTAACGTTCTCCAAAACACAAAATTTACACTTTTCCAACATGATGACAATGGAAAACCCAACGAAACACAACGGAGAACGCAAAACACGTCAAAAACACCCCAAAAAAGAACGGGATCAACCCCAAAACCGAAAGAAAAACCTAAAAGTCATTGATCCAACACAAAAGTCCCCCTAAACCTACCTGATGTTCTCCAAAACCCACAATTTACACTTTTTCACCATGATAACCAATGAGAACCCAACAAAACCCAACGGAGACCCCATAACACGCCAGAAACACCCCAAAAAAGAACAGGATCACCCCAAAAAACGGAAGAAGAGCCCAAATACCATGAATCCACCCCAAAAGTCCCCCTAAACCTACCTGAAGTTATCCAAAACCCACAATTTACACTTTTCCACCATGATGCCAACGGAAAACCCAACGAAACCCAACGGAGACCCCAAAACACGTCAAAAACGCCCCAAAAAACATATGGATCAGAAGAAAAAAAAAGAAGAAGAAAACCCCAAAAACCATGAATCCACCCCAAAAGTCCCCCTAAACCTACCTGAAGTTCTCCAAAACCCACAATTTACACTTTTCCAACATGATGACCAACAAGAACCCAACGAAACACAACAGAGACCCCAAAACAAGTCAAAAACACGCAAAGCAAGAACGGGATAACACCCAAAAAAGAAATAAAACCCCAAAAAATATAGATCCACCCCAAAAACACCCTAAACCTACCTGATGTTCTCCAAAACCCACAATTTAACCTTTTCCACAATGATGACCATGGAAAACCTACGAAACACAACGGAGACCCCAAAACACCTCAAAAACACCCCAAAAAAGAACGGGATCACCTCAAAAAAGAAAGAAAATGACAAAAACCATAGATCCACCCCAAAACCACACTAAACCTACCTGATGTTCTCCAAAACCCAAAATTTAACATTTTCCACAATGATGACCACGGAAAACGAACGAAACACAAGGGAGACCAAAAAAGGGCCAAAACCACCCCAAACAAGAACGGGATCACCCCAAAACTGGAAGAAAATCCCCCAAAATCATAGATCCACACAAAACCACCCTAAACCTACCTGATGTTCTCCAAAACCCACAATTTACACTTTTCCACCATTATGACCTACGAAACCCAACAAAACCCAACGGAGACACAAACACACGTCAAAAACAACCCAAAAATGAATAGGATCACCCCCAAAAAAAACAGAAGAAAACCCCAAAAACCATGAATCTGCCCCAAAAGTCCCCATAAACCTACCTGATGATCTCCAAAACACACAATTTACACTTTTCCACCATGATGACCATGGAAAACCCAACGAAACCTGACGGTGAAACCAAAACAAGTCAAAAAAAAAGAACAAAAAAGAAAGGGATCACCCCCAAAATTGGAAGAAAAACCCTCAAAATCATAGATCCACACCAAAACCACCCTAAAGCTACCCGATGTTCTCCAAAACACACAATTTAAAATTTTCCACAATAATGACCACGGAAAACCCAACGAAACCCAACGGAGACCCCAAAACACGTCAAAAACACCCCAAACAAGAACGGAATCACCCCCAAAACTGGAAGAAAATCCCCAAAAACCAAGGATCCAATTCCAAAACCACCCTAAACCTACCTGATGTTCTCCAAATCCCAAAGTCCACTACCAACCACCGTAAAACCCATTAGGAACTCAACAAAACGCAACGGAAACGCCAAAACACCTCAAAAAAAAAAAACAAAAGCGAACCGGATCAGAAGAAAATATGTGATTTAACCCCAAAAAAACCCTTAAACCTACCTGATGTTCTCCTAAATGTACAATCCACTCCCAACCTCTGTAAAGCCCATTAGGAACCCAACGAAACCCATCAGAGACCCCAAAACAAGTCAAAAAAAAAAAACAAAAAAAAAAAAAACAAGAACGGGATAACCCCTAAAAATGAAAGAATACCCCAAAAGCCATAGATCCACACCAAAAGTCCCCCTAAACCTACCTGATGTTCCCCAAAACCCACAATTTACCCTTTTCCACCATGATGACCAACATGAACCAAACAAAAACCCAAAGGAGACCACAAAACACGTCAAAAACACCCCAAAAAAGAACGGGATCACCTCCAAAACTGAAAGAAAATCCCCAAAAATCACGGATCCAATCCCAAAACCACCCTAAACCTACCTAACGTTCTCCAAAACACAAAATTTACACTTTTCCAACATGATGACAATGGAAAACCCAACGAAACACAACGGAGAACGCAAAACACGTCAAAAACACCCCAAAAAAGAACGGGATCAACCCCAAAACCGAAAGAAAAACCTAAAAGCCATTGATCCAACACAAAAGTCCCCCTAAACCTACCTGATGTTCTCCAAAACCCACAATTTACACTTTTTCACCATGATAACCAATGAGAACCCAACAAAACCCAACGGAGACCCCATAACACGCCAGAAACACCCCAAAAAAGAACAGGATCACCCCAAAAAACGGAAGAAGAGCCCAAATACCATGAATCCACCCCAAAAGTCCCCCTAAACCTACCTGAAGTTATCCAAAACCCACAATTTACACTTTTCCACCATGATGCCAACGGAAAACCCAACGAAACCCAACGGAGACCCCAAAACACGTCAAAAACGCCCCAAAAAACATATGGATCAGAAGAAAAAAAAAGAAGAAGAAAACCCCAAAAACCATGAATCCACCCCAAAAGTCCCCCTAAACCTACCTGAAGTTCTCCAAAACCCACAATTTACACTTTTCCAACATGATGACCAACAAGAACCCAACGAAACACAACAGAGACCCCAAAACAAGTCAAAAACACGCAAAGCAAGAACGGGATAACACCCAAAAAAGAAATAAAAAACCCCAAAAAATATAGATCCACCCCAAAACCACCCTAAACCTACCTGATGTTCTCCAAACCCACAATTTAACCTTTTCCACAATGATGACCATGGAAAACCTACGAAACACAACGGAGACCCCAAAACACCTCAAAAACACCCCAAAAAAGAACGGGATCACCTCAAAAAAGAAAGAAAATGACAAAAACCATAGATCCACCCCAAAACCACACTAAACCTACCTGATGTTCTCCAAAACCCAAAATTTAACATTTTCCACAATGATGACCACGGAAAACGAACGAAACACAAGGGAGACCAAAAAAGGGCCAAAAACACCCCAAACAAGAACGGGATCACCCCAAAACTGGAAGAAAATCCCCCAAAATCATAGATCCACACAAAACCACCCTAAACCTACCTGATGTTCTCCAAAACCCACAATTTACACTTTTCCACCATTATGACCTACGAAACCCAACAAAACCCAACGGAGACACAAACACACGTCAAAAACAACCCAAAAATGAATAGGATCACCCCCAAAAAAACAGAAGAAAACCCCAAAAACCATGAATCTGCCCCAAAAGTCCCCATAAACCTACCTGATGATCTCCAAAACACACAATTTACACTTTTCCACCATGATGACCATGGAAAACCCAACGAAACCTGACGGTGAAACCAAAACAAGTCAAAAAAAAGAACAAAAAAGAAAGGGATCACCCCCAAAATTGGAAGAAAAACCCTCAAAATCATAGATCCACACCAAAACCACCCTAAAGCTACCCGATGTTCTCCAAAACACACAATTTAAAATTTTCCACAATAATGACCACGGAAAACCCAACGAAACCCAACGGAGACCCCAAAACACGTCAAAAACACCCCAAACAAGAACGGAATCACCCCCAAAACTGGAAGAAAATCCCCAAAAAACAAGGATCCAATTCCAAAACCACCCTAAACCTACCTGATGTTCTCCAAATCCCAAAGTCCACTCCCAACCACCATAAAACCCATTAGGAACTCAACAAAACGCAACGGAAACGCCAAAACACCTCAAAAAAAAACCAAAAGCGAACCGGATCAGAAGAAAATATGTGATTTAACCCCAAAAAAACCCTTAAACCTACCTGATGTTCTCCTAAATGTACAATCCACTCCCAACCTCTGTAAAGCCCATTAGGAACCCAACGAAACCCATCAGAGACCCCAAAACAAGTCAAAAAAAAAAAAAAAAAAAAAACAAAACAAGAACGGGATAACCCCTAAAAATGAAAGAATACCCCAAAAGCCATAGATCCACACCAAAAGTCCCCCTAAACCTACCTGATGTTCCCCAAAACCCACAATTTACCCTTTTCCACCATGATGACCAACATGAACCAAACAAAAACCCAAAGGAGACCACAAAACACGTCAAAAACACCCCAAAAAAGAACGGGATCACCTCCAAAACTGAAAGAAAATCCCCAAAAATCACGGATCCAATCCCAAAACCACCCTAAACCTACCTAACGTTCTCCAAAACACAAAATTTACACTTTTCCAACATGATGACAATGGAAAACCCAACGAAACACAACGGAGAACGCAAAACACGTCAAAAACACCCCAAAAAAGAACGGGATCAACCCCAAAACCGAAAGAAAAACCTAAAAGCCATTGATCCAACACAAAAGTCCCCCTAAACCTACCTGATGTTCTCCAAAACCCACAATTTACACTTTTTCACCATGATAACCAATGAGAACCCAACAAAACCCAACGGAGACCCCATAACACGCCAGAAACACCCCAAAAAAGAACAGGATCACCCCAAAAAACGGAAGAAGAGCCCAAATACCATGAATCCACCCCAAAAGTCCCCCTAAACCTACCTGAAGTTATCCAAAACCCACAATTTACACTTTTCCACCATGATGCCAACGGAAAACCCAACGAAACCCAACGGAGACCCCAAAACACGTCAAAAACGCCCCAAAAAACATATGGATCAGAAGAAAAAAAAAGAAGAAGAAAACCCCAAAAACCATGAATCCACCCCAAAAGTCCCCCTAAACCTACCTGAAGTTCTCCAAAACCCACAATTTACACTTTTCCAACATGATGACCAACAAGAACCCAACGAAACACAACAGAGACCCCAAAACAAGTCAAAAACACGCAAAGCAAGAACGGGGTAACACCCAAAAAAGAAATAAAACCCCCAAAAATATAGATCCACCCCAAAACCACCCTAAACCTACCTGATGTTCTCCAAAACCCACAATTTAACCTTTTCCACAATGATGACCATGGAAAACCTACGAAACACAACGGAGACCCCAAAACACCTCAAAAACACCCCAAAAAAGAACGGGATCACCTCAAAAAAGAAAGAAAATGACAAAAACCATAGATCCACCCCAAAACCACACTAAACCTACCTGATGTTCTCCAAAACCCAAAATTTAACATTTTCCACAATGATGACCACGGAAAACGAACGAAACACAAGGGAGACCAAAAAAGGGCCAAAACCACCCCAAACAAGAACGGGATCACCCCAAAACTGGAAGAAAATCCCCCAAAATCATAGATCCACACAAAACCACCCTAAACCTACCTGATGTTCTCCAAAACCCACAATTTACACTTTTCCACCATTATGACCTACGAAACCCAACAAAACCCAACGGAGACACAAACACACGTCAAAAACAACCCAAAAATGAATAGGATCACCCCCAAAAAAACAGAAGAAAACCCCAAAACCCATGAATCTGCCCCAAAAGTCCCCATAAACCTACCTGATGATCTCCAAAACACACAATTTACACTTTTCCACCATGATGACCATGGAAAACCCAACGAAACCTGACGGTGAAACCAAAACAAGTCAAAAAAAAGAACAAAAAAGAAAGGGATCACCCCCAAAATTGGAAGAAAAACCCTCAAAATCATAGATCCACACCAAAACCACCCTAAAGCTACCCGATGTTCTCCAAAACACACAATTTAAAATTTTCCACAATAATGACCACGGAAAACCCAATGAAACCCAACGGAGACCCAAAAACACGTCAAAAACACCCCAAACAAGAACGGAATCACCCCCAAAACTGGGAGGAAATCCCCAAAAACCAAGGACCCAATTCCAAAACCACCCTAAACCTACCTGATGTTCTCCAAATCCCAAAGTCCACTCCCAACCACCATAAAACCCATTAGGAACTCCACAAAACGCAATGGAAACGCCAAAACACCTCAAAAAAAAAAAAACAAAAATGAACCGGATCAGAAGAAAATATGTGATTTAACCCCAAAAAAACCCTTAAACGTACCTGATGTTCTCCTAAATGTACAATCCACTCCCAACCTCTGTAAAGCCCATTAGGAACCCAACGAAACCCATCAGAGACCCCAAAACAAGTCAAAAAAAAACAAAACAAGAACGGGATAACCCCTAAAAATGAAAGAATACCCCAAAAGCCATAGATCCACACCAGAAGTCCCCCTAAACCTACCTGATGTTCCCCAAAACCCACAATTTACCCTTTTCCACCATGATGACCAACATGAACCAAACGAAAACCCAAAGGAGACCACAAAACACGTCAAAAACACCCCAAAAAAGAACGGGATCACCTCCAAAACTGAAAGAAAATCCCCAAAAATCACGGATCCAATCCCAAAACCACCCTAAACCTACCTAACGTTCTCCAAAACACAAAATTTACACTTTTCCAACATGATGACAATGGAAAACCCAACGAAACACAACGGAGAACGCAAAACACGTCAAAAACACCCCAAAAAAGAACGGGATCAACCCCAAAACCGAAAGAAAAACCTAAAAGCCATTGATCCAACACAAAAGTCCCCCTAAACCTACCTGATGTTCTCCAAAACCCACAATTTACACTTTTTCACCATGATAACCAATGAGAACCCAACAAAACCCAACGGAGACCCCATAACACGCCAGAAACACCCCAAAAAAGAACAGGATCACCCCAAAAAACGGAAGAAGAGCCCAAATACCATGAATCCACCCCAAAAGTCCCCCTAAACCTACCTGAAGTTATCCAAAACCCACAATTTACACTTTTCCACCATGATGCCAACGGAAAACCCAACGAAACCCAACGGAGACCCCAAAACACGTCAAAAACGCCCCAAAAAACATATGGATCAGAAGAAAAAAAAAGAAGAAGAAAACCCCAAAAACCATGAATCCACCCCAAAAGTCCCCCTAAACCTACCTGAAGTTCTCCAAAACCCACAATTTACACTTTTCCAACATGATGACCAACAAGAACCCAACGAAACACAACAGAGACCCCAAAACAAGTCAAAAACACGCAAAGCAAGAACGGGGTAACACCCAAAAAAGAAATAAAACCCCAAAAAATATAGATCCACCCCAAAACCACCCTAAACCTACCTGATGTTCTCCAAAACCCACAATTTAACCTTTTCCACAATGATGACCATGGAAAACCTACGAAACACAACGGAGACCCCAAAACACCTCAAAAACACCCCAAAAAAGAACGGGATCACCTCAAAAAAGAAAGAAAATGACAAAAACCATAGATCCACCCCAAAACCACACTAAACCTACCTGATGTTCTCCAAAACCCAAAATTTAACATTTTCCACAATGATGACCACGGAAAACGAACGAAACACAAGGGAGACCAAAAAAGGGCCAAAACCACCCCAAACAAGAACGGGATCACCCCAAAACTGGAAGAAAATCCCCCAAAATCATAGATCCACACAAAACCACCCTAAACCTACCTGATGTTCTCCAAAACCCACAATTTACACTTTTCCACCATTATGACCTACGAAACCCAACAAAACCCAACGGAGACACAAACACACGTCAAAAACAACCCAAAAATGAATAGGATCACCCCCCAAAAAACAGAAGAAAACCCCAAAAACCATGAATCTGCCCCAAAAGTCCCCCTAAACCTACCTGATGATCTCCAAAACACACAATTTACACTTTTCTACCATGATAACCATGGAAAACCCAACGAAACCTGACGGTGAAACCAAAACAAGTCAAAAAAAAGAACAAAAAAGAAAGGGATCACCCCCAAAATTGGAAGAAAAACCCTCAAAATCATAGATCCACACCAAAACCACCCTAAAGCTACCCGATGTTCTCCAAAACACACAATTTAAAATTTTCCACAATAATGACCACGGAAAACCCAACGAAACCCAACGGAGACCCCAAAACACGTCAAAAACACCCCAAACAAGAACGGAATCACCCCCAAAACTGGAAGAAAATCCCCAAAAAACAAGGATCCAATTCCAAAACCACCCTAAACCTACCTGATGTTCTCCAAATCCCAAAGTCCACTCCCAACCACCATAAAACCCATTAGGAACTCAACAAAACGCAACGGAAACGCCAAAACACCTCAAAAAAAAAAACAAAAGCGAACCGGATCAGAAGAAAATATGTGATTTAACCCCAAAAAAACCCTTAAACCTACCTGATGTTCTCCTAAATGTACAATCCACTCCCAACCTCTATAAAGCCCATTAGGAACCCAACGAAATCCATCAGAGACCCCAAAACAAGTCAAAAAAAAAAAAAAAAAAACAAGAACGGGATAACCCCTAAAAATGAAAGAATACCCCAAAAGCCATAGATCCACACCAAAAGTCCCCCTAAACCTACCTGATGTTCCCCAAAACCCACAATTTACCCTTTTCCACCATGATGACCAACATGAACCAAACGAAAACCCAAAGGAGACCACAAAACACGTCAAAAACACCCCAAAAAAGAACGGGATCACCTCCAAAACTGAAAGAAAATCCCCAAAAATCACGGATCCAATCCCAAAACCACCCTAAACCTACCTAACGTTCTCCAAAACACAAAATTTACACTTTTCCAACATGATGACAATGGAAAACCCAACGAAACACAACGGAGAACGCAAAACACGTCAAAAACACCCCAAAAAAGAACGGGATCAACCCCAAAACCGAAAGAAAAACCTAAAAGCCATTGATGCAACACAAAAGTCCCCCTAAACCTACCTGATGTTCTCCAAAACCCACAATTTACACTTTTTCACCATGATAACCAATAAGAACCCAACAAAACCCAACGGAGACCCCATAACACGCCAGAAACACCCCAAAAAAAGAACAGGATCACGCCAAAAAAACAGAAGAAGAGCCCAAATACCATGAATCCACCCCAAAAGTCCCCCTAAACCTACCTGAAGTTATCCAAAACCCACAATTTACACTTTTCCAACATGATGACCAACAAAAACCCAACGAAACACAACAGAGACCCCAAAACAAGTCAAAAACACGCAAAGCAAGAACGGGATAACACCCAAAAAAGAAATAAAACCCCCAAAAATATAGATCCACCCCAAAACCACCTTAAACCTACCTGATGTTCTCCAAAACCCACAATTTAACCTTTTCCACAATGATGACCATGGAAAACCTACGAAACACAACGGAGACCCCAAAACACCTCAAAAACACCCCAAAAAAGAACGGGATCACCTCAAAAAAGAAAGAAAATGACAAAAACCATAGATCCACCCAAAACCACCCTAAACCTACCTGATGTTCTCCAAAACCCACAATTTACACTTTTCCACCATTATGACCTACGAAACCCAACAAAACCCAACGGAGACACAAAAACACGTCAAAAACAACCCAAAAATGAATAGGATCACCCCCAAAAAAACAGAAGAAAACCCCAAAAACCATGAATCTGCCCCAAAAGTCCCCCTAAACCTACCTGATGTTCTCCAAAACCCACAATTTACACTTTTCCACTATGATGACAATGGAAAACCCAACGAAACCCAACGGAGACCCCAAAACACATCAAAAACACCCCAAAAAATATATGGATCAGAAGAAAAAACAGAAGAAAACCCCAAAACCCATGAATCCACCCCAAAAGTCCCCATAAACCTACCTGATGATCTCCAAAACACACAATTTACACTTTTCCACCATGATGACCATGGAAAACCCAACGAAACCTGACGGTGAAACCAAAACAAGTCAAAAAAAAGAACAAAAAAGAAAGGGATCACCCCCAAAATTGGAAGAAAAACCCTCAAAATCATAGATCCACACCAAAACCACCCTAAAGCTACCCGATGTTCTCCAAAACACACAATTTAAAATTTTCCACAATAATGACCACGGAAAACCCAACGAAACCCAACGGAGACCCAAAAACACGTCAAAAACACCCCAAACAAGAACGGAATCACCCCCAAAACTGGAAGAAAATCCCCAAAAAACAAGGATCCAATTCCAAAACCACCCTAAACCTACCTGATGTTCTCCAAATCCCAAAGTCCACTCCCAACCACCATAAAACCCATTAGGAACTCAACAAAACGCAACGGAAACGCCAAAACACCTCAAAAAAAAAAAACAAAAGCGAACCGGATCAGAAGAAAATATGTGATTTAACCCCAAAAAAACCCTTAAACCTACCTGATGTTCTCCTAAATGTACAATCCACTCCCAACCTCTATAAAGCCCATTAGGAACCCAACGAAATCCATCAGAGACCCCAAAACAAGTCAAAAAAAAAAAAAAAAAAAAAACAAAACAAAACAAGAACGGGATAACCCCTAAAAATGAAAGAATACCCCAAAAGCCATAGATCCACACCAAAAGTCCCCCTAAACCTACCTGATGTTCCCCAAAACCCACAATTTACCCTTTTCCACCATGATGACCAACATGAACCAAACAAAAACCCAAAGGAGACCACAAAACACGTCAAAAACACCCCAAAAAAGAACGGGATCACCTCCAAAACTGAAAGAAAATCCCCAAAAATCACGGATCCAATCCCAAAACCACCCTAAACCTACCTAACGTTCTCCAAAACACAAAATTTACACTTTTCCAACATGATGACAATGGAAAACCCAACGAAACACAACGGAGAACGCAAAACACGTCAAAAACACCCCAAAAAAGAACGGGATCAACCCCAAAACCGAAAGAAAAACCTAAAAGCCATTGATCCAACACAAAAGTCCCCCTAAACCTACCTGATGTTCTCCAAAACCCACAATTTACACTTTTTCACCATGATAACCAATGAGAACCCAACAAAACCCAACGGAGACCCCATAACACGCCAGAAACACCCCAAAAAAGAACAGGATCACCCCAAAAAACGGAAGAAGAGCCCAAATACCATGAATCCACCCCAAAAGTCCCCCTAAACCTACCTGAAGTTATCCAAAACCCACAATTTACACTTTTCCACCATGATGCCAACGGAAAACCCAACGAAACCCAATGGAGACCCCAAAACACGTCAAAAACGCCCCAAAAAACATATGGATCAGAAGAAAAAAAAAGAAGAAGAAAACCCCAAAAACCATGAATCCACCCCAAAAGTCCCCCTAAACCTACCTGAAGTTCTCCAAAACCCACAATTTACACTTTTCCAACATGATGACCAACAAGAACCCAACGAAACACAACAGAGACCCCAAAACAAGTCAAAAACACGCAAAGCAAGAACGGGATAACACCCAAAAAAGAAATAAAACCCCCAAAAATATAGATCCACCCCAAAACCACCTTAAACCTACCTGATGTTCTCCAAAACCCACAATTTAACCTTTTCCACAATGATGACCATGGAAAACCTACGAAACACAACGGAGACCCCAAAACACCTCAAAAACACCCCAAAAAAGAACGGGATCACCTCAAAAAAGAAAGAAAATGACAAAAACCATAGATCCACCCCAAAACCACACTAAACCTACCTGATGTTCTCCAAAACCCAAAATTTAACATTTTCCACAATGATGACCACGGAAAACGAACGAAACACAAGGGAGACCAAAAAAGGGCCAAAAACACCCCAAACAAGAACGGGATCACCCCAAAACTGGAAGAAAATCCCCCAAAATCATAGATCCACACAAAACCACCCTAAACCTACCTGATGTTCTCCAAAACCCACAATTTACACTTTTCCACCATTATGACCTACGAAACCCAACAAAACCCAACGGAGACACAAACACGTCAAAAACAACCCAAAAATGAATAGGATCACCCCCAAAAAAAACAGAAGAAAACCCCAAAAACCATGAATCTGCCCCAAAAGTCCCCATAAACCTACCTGATGATCTCCAAAACACACAATTTACACTTTTCCACCATGATGACCATGGAAAACCCAACGAAACCTGACGGTGAAACCAAAACAAGTCAAAAAAAAGAACAAAACAGAAAGGGATCACCCCCAAAATTGGAAGAAAAACCCTCAAAATCATAGATCCACACCAAAACCACCCTAAAGCTACCCGATGTTCTCCAAAACACACAATTTAAAATTTTCCACAATAATGACCACGGAAAACCCAATGAAACCCAACGGAGACCCGAAAACACGTCAAAAACACCCCAAACAAGAACGGAATCACCCCCAAAACTGGGAGGAAATCCCCAAAAACCAAGGACCCAATTCCAAAACCACCATAAACCTACCTGATGTTCTCCAAATCCCAAAGTCCACTCCCAACCACCATAAAACCCATTAGGAACTCCACAAAACGCAATGGAAACGCCAAAACACCTCAAAAAAAAAAAAACAAAAGTGAACCGGATCAGAAGAAAATATGTGATTTAACCCCAAAAAAACCCTTAAACCTACCTGATGTTCTCCTAAATGTACAATCCACTCCCAACCTCTGTAAAGCCCATTAGGAACCCAACGAAACCCATCAGAGACCCCAAAACAAGTCAAAAAAAAAACAAAACAAGAACGGGATAACCCCTAAAAATGAAAGAATACCCCAAAAGCCATAGATCCACACCAGAAGTCCCCCTAAACCTACCTGATGTTCCCCAAAACCCACAATTTACCCTTTTCCACCATGATGACCAACATGAACCAAACAAAAACCCAAAGGAGACCACAAAACACGTCAAAAACACCCCAAAAAAGAACGGGATCACCTCCAAAACTGAAAGAAAATCCCCAAAAATCACGGATCCAATCCCAAAACCACCCTAAACCTACCTAACGTTCTCCAAAACACAAAATTTACACTTTTCCAACATGATGACAATGGAAAACCCAACGAAACACAACGGAGAACGCAAAACACGTCAAAAACACCCCAAAAAAGAACGGGATCAACCCCAAAACCGAAAGAAAAACCTAAAAGCCATTGATCCAACACAAAAGTCCCCCTAAACCTACCTGATGTTCTCCAAAACCCACAATTTACACTTTTTCACCATGATAACCAATGAGAACCCAACAAAACCCAACGGAGACCCCATAACACGCCAGAAACACCCCAAAAAAGAACAGGATCACCCCAAAAAACGGAAGAAGAGCCCAAATACCATGAATCCACCCCAAAAGTCCCCCTAAACCTACCTGAAGTTATCCAAAACCCACAATTTACACTTTTCCACCATGATGCCAACGGAAAACCCAACGAAACCCAACGGAGACCCCAAAACACGTCAAAAACGCCCCAAAAAACATATGGATCAGAAGAAAAAAAAAGAAGAAGAAAACCCCAAAAACCATGAATCCACCCCAAAAGTCCCCCTAAACCTACCTGAAGTTCTCCAAAACCCACAATTTACACTTTTCCAACATGATGACCAACAAGAACCCAACGAAACACAACAGAGACCCCAAAACAAGTCAAAAACACGCAAAGCAAGAACGGGGTAACACCCAAAAAAGAAATAAAACCCCCAAAAATATAGATCCACCCCAAAACCACCCTAAACCTACCTGATGTTCTCCAAAACCCACAATTTAACCTTTTCCACAATGATGACCATGGAAAACCTACGAAACACAACGGAGACCCCAAAACACCTCAAAAACACCCCAAAAAAGAACGGGATCACCTCAAAAAAGAAAGAAAATGACAAAAACCATAGATCCACCCCAAAACCACACTAAACCTACCTGATGTTCTCCAAAACCCAAAATTTAACATTTTCCACAATGATGACCACGGAAAACGAACGAAACACAAGGGAGACCAAAAAAGGGCCAAAAACACCCCAAACAAGAACGGGATCACCCCAAAACTGGAAGAAAATCCCCCAAAATCATAGATCCACACAAAACCACCCTAAACCTACCTGATGTTCTCCAAAACCCACAATTTACACTTTTCCACCATTATGACCTACGAAACCCAACAAAACCCAACGGAGACACAAACACACGTCAAAAACAACCCAAAAATGAATAGGATCACCCCCAAAAAAACAGAAGAAAACCCCAAAAACCATGAATCTGCCCCAAAAGTCCCCATAAACCTACCTGATGATCTCCAAAACACACAATTTACACTTTTCCACCATGATGACCATGGAAAACCCAACGAAACCTGACGGTGAAACCAAAACAAGTCAAAAAAAAGAACAAAAAAGAAAGGGATCACCCCCAAAATTGGAAGAAAAACCCTCAAAATCATAGATCCACACCAAAACCACCCTAAAGCTACCCGATGTTCTCCAAAACACACAATTTAAAATTTTCCACAATAATGACCACGGAAAACCCAATGAAACCCAACGGAGACCCGAAAACACGTCAAAAACACCCCAAACAAGAACGGAATCACCCCCAAAACTGGGAGGAAATCCCCAAAAACCAAGGACCCAATTCCAAAACCACCCTAAACCTACCTGATGTTCTCCAAATCCCAAAGTCCACTCCCAACCACCATAAAACCCATTAGGAACTCCACAAAACGCAATGGAAACGCCAAAACACCTCAAAAAAAAAAAACAAAAGTGAACCGGATCAGAAGAAAATATGTGATTTAACCCCAAAAAAACCCTTAAACCTACCTGATGTTCTCCTAAATGTACAATCCACTCCCAACCTCTGTAAAGCCCATTAGGAACCCAACGAAACCCATCAGAGACCCCAAAACAAGTCAAAAAAAAACAAAACAAGAACGGGATAACCCCTAAAAATGAAAGAATACCCCAAAAGCCATAGATCCACACCAGAAGTCCCCCTAAACCTACCTGATGTTCCCCAAAACCCACAATTTACCCTTTTCCACCATGATGACCAACATGAACCAAACGAAAACCCAAAGGAGACCACAAAACACGTCAAAAACACCCCAAAAAAGAACGGGATCACCTCCAAAACTGAAAGAAAATCCCCAAAAATCACGGATCCAATCCCAAAACCACCCTAAACCTACCTAACGTTCTCCAAAACACAAAATTTACACTTTTCCAACATGATGACAATGGAAAACCCAACGAAACACAACGGAGAACGCAAAACACGTCAAAAACACCCCAAAAAAGAACGGGATCAACCCCAAAACCGAAAGAAAAACCTAAAAGCCATTGATCCAACACAAAAGTCCCCCTAAACCTACCTGATGTTCTCCAAAACCCACAATTTACACTTTTTCACCATGATAACCAATGAGAACCCAACAAAACCCAACGGAGACCCCATAACACGCCAGAAACACCCCAAAAAAGAACAGGATCACCCCAAAAAACGGAAGAAGAGCCCAAATACCATGAATCCACCCCAAAAGTCCCCCTAAACCTACCTGAAGTTATCCAAAACCCACAATTTACACTTTTCCACCATGATGCCAACGGAAAACCCAACGAAACCCAACGGAGACCCCAAAACACGTCAAAAACGCCCCAAAAAACATATGGATCAGAAGAAAAAAAAAGAAGAAGAAAACCCCAAAAACCATGAATCCACCCCAAAAGTCCCCCTAAACCTACCTGAAGTTCTCCAAAACCCACAATTTACACTTTTCCAACATGATGACCAACAAGAACCCAACGAAACACAACAGAGACCCCAAAACAAGTCAAAAACACGCAAAGCAAGAACGGGATAACACCCAAAAAAGAAATAAAACCCCCAAAAATATAGATCCACCCCAAAACCACCCTAAACCTACCTGATGTTCTCCAAAACCCACAATTTAACCTTTTCCACAATGATGACCATGGAAAACCTACGAAACACAACGGAGACCCCAAAACACCTCAAAAACACCCCAAAAAAGAACGGGATCACCTCAAAAAAGAAAGAAAATGACAAAAACCATAGATCCACCCCAAAACCACACTAAACCTACCTGATGTTCTCCAAAACCCAAAATTTAACATTTTCCACAATGATGACCACGGAAAACGAACGAAACACAAGGGAGACCAAAAAAGGGCCAAAACCACCCCAAACAAGAACGGGATCACCCCAAAACTGGAAGAAAATCCCCCAAAATCATAGATCCACACAAAACCACCCTAAACCTACCTGATGTTCTCCAAAACCCACAATTTACACTTTTCCACCATTATGACCTACGAAACCCAACAAAACCCAACGGAGACACAAACACACGTCAAAAACAACCCAAAAATGAATAGGATCACCCCCAAAAAAACAGAAGAAAACCCCAAAAACCATGAATCTGCCCCAAAAGTCCCCATAAACCTACCTGATGATCTCCAAAACACACAATTTACACTTTTCCACCATGATGACCATGGAAAACCCAACGAAACCTGACGGTGAAACCAAAACAAGTCAAAAAAAAGAACAAAAAAGAAAGGGATCACCCCCAAAATTGGAAGAAAAACCCTCAAAATCATAGATCCACACCAAAACCACCCTAAAGCTACCCGATGTTCTCCAAAACACACAATTTAAAATTTTCCACAATAATGACCACGGAAAACCCAACGAAACCCAACGGAGACCCCAAAACACGTCAAAAACACCCCAAACAAGAACGGAATCACCCCCAAAACTGGAAGAAAATCCCCAAAAAACAAGGATCCAATTCCAAAACCACCCTAAACCTACCTGATGTTCTCCAAATCCCAAAGTCCACTCCCAACCACCATAAAACCCATTAGGAACTCAACAAAACGCAACGGAAACGCCAAAACACCTCAAAAAAAAAAACAAAAGCGAACCGGATCAGAAGAAAATATGTGATTTAACCCCAAAAAAACCCTTAAACCTACCTGATGTTCTCCTAAATGTACAATCCACTCCCAACCTCTATAAAGCCCATTAGGAACCCAACGAAATCCATCAGAGACCCCAAAACAAGTCAAAAAAAAAAAAAAAAAAACAAGAACGGGATAACCCCTAAAAATGAAAGAATACCCCAAAAGCCATAGATCCACACCAAAAGTCCCCCTAAACCTACCTGATGTTCCCCAAAACCCACAATTTACCCTTTTCCACCATGATGACCAACATGAACCAAACGAAAACCCAAAGGAGACCACAAAACACGTCAAAAACACCCCAAAAAAGAACGGGATCACCTCCAAAACTGAAAGAAAATCCCCAAAAATCACGGATCCAATCCCAAAACCACCCTAAACCTACCTAACGTTCTCCAAAACACAAAATTTACACTTTTCCAACATGATGACAATGGAAAACCCAACGAAACACAACGGAGAACGCAAAACACGTCAAAAACACCCCAAAAAAGAACGGGATCAACCCCAAAACCGAAAGAAAAACCTAAAAGCCATTGATGCAACACAAAAGTCCCCCTAAACCTACCTGATGTTCTCCAAAACCCACAATTTACACTTTTTCACCATGATAACCAATAAGAACCCAACAAAACCCAACGGAGACCCCATAACACGCCAGAAACACCCCAAAAAAAGAACAGGATCACGCCAAAAAAACAGAAGAAGAGCCCAAATACCATGAATCCACCCCAAAAGTCCCCCTAAACCTACCTGAAGTTATCCAAAACCCACAATTTACACTTTTCCAACATGATGACCAACAAAAACCCAACGAAACACAACAGAGACCCCAAAACAAGTCAAAAACACGCAAAGCAAGAACGGGATAACACCCAAAAAAGAAATAAAACCCCCAAAAATATAGATCCACCCCAAAACCACCTTAAACCTACCTGATGTTCTCCAAAACCCACAATTTAACCTTTTCCACAATGATGACCATGGAAAACCTACGAAACACAACGGAGACCCCAAAACACCTCAAAAACACCCCAAAAAAGAACGGGATCACCTCAAAAAAGAAAGAAAATGACAAAAACCATAGATCCACCCCAAAACCACCCTAAACCTACCTGATGTTCTCCAAAACCCAAAATTTAACATTTTCCACAATGATGACCACGGAAAACGAACGAAACACAAGGGAGACCAAAAAAGGGCCAAAAACACCCCAAACAAGAACGGGATCACCCCAAAACTGGAAGAAAATCCCCCAAAATCATAGATCCAACCAAAACCACCCTAAACCTACCTGATGTTCTCCAAAACCCACAATTTACACTTTTCCACCATTATGACCTACGAAACACAACAAAACCCAACGGAGACCCCAAAACAAGTCAAAAACGCCCCAAAAAACATATGGATCAGAAGAAAAAAAAAGAAGAAGAAAACCCCAAAAACCATGAATCCACCCCAAAAGTCCCCATAAACCTACCTGAAGTTCTCCAAAACCCACAATTTACACTTTTCCAACATGATGACCAACAAGAACCCAACGAAACACAACAGAGACCCCAAAACAAGTCAAAAACACGCAAAGCAAGAACGGGGTAACACCCAAAAAAGAAATAAAAAACCCCAAAAAATATAGATCCACCCCAAAACCACCCTAAACCTACCTGATGTTCTCCAAAACCCACAATTTAACCTTTTCCACAATGATGACCATGGAAAACCTACGAAACACAACGGAGACCCCAAAACACCTCAAAAACACCCCAAAAAAGAACGGGATCACCTCAAAAAAGAAAGAAAATGACAAAAACCATAGATCCACCCCAAAACCACACTAAACCTACCTGATGTTCTCCAAAACCCAAAATTTAACATTTTCCACAATGATGACCACGGAAAACGAACGAAACACAAGGGAGACCAAAAAAGGGCCAAAACCACTTCAAACAAGAACGGGATCACCCCAAAACTGGAAGAAAATCCCCCAAAATCATAGATCCACCCAAAACCACCCTAAACCTACCTGATGTTCTCCAAAACCCACAATTTACACTTTTCCACCATTATGACCTACGAAACCCAACAAAACCCAACGGAGACACAAAAACACGTCAAAAACAACCCAAAAATGAATAGGATCACCCCCAAAAAAACAGAAGAAAACCCCAAAAACCATGAATCTGCCCCAAAAGTCCCCCTAAACCTACCTGATGTTCTCCAAAACCCACAATTTACACTTTTCCACTATGATGACCATGGAAAACCCAACGAAACCCAACGGAGACCCCAAAACACATCAAAAACACCCCAAAAAACATATGGATCAGAAGAAAAAACAGAAGAAAACCCCAAAACCCATGAATCTGCCCCAAAAGTCCCCATAAACCTACCTGATGATCTCCAAAACACACAATTTACACTTTTCCACCATGATGACCATGGAAAACCCAACGAAACCTGACGGTGAAACCAAAACAAGTCAAAAAAAAGAACAAAAAAGAAAGGGATCACCCCCAAAATTGGAAGAAAAACCCTCAAAATCATAGATCCACACCAAAACCACCCTAAAGCTACCCGATGTTCTCCAAAACACACAATTTAAAATTTTCCACAATAATGACCACGGAAAACCCAACGAAACCCAACGGAGACCCAAAAACACGTCTAAAACACCCCAAACAAGAACGGAATCACCCCCAAAACTGGAAGAAAATCCCCAAAAACCAAGGATCCAATTCCAAAACCACCCTAAACCTACCTGATGTTCTCCAAATCCCAAAGTCCACTCCCAACCACCATAAAACCCATTAGGAACTCAACAAAACGCAACGGAAACGCCAAAACACCTCAAAAAAAAAAACAAAAGCGAACCGGATCAGAAGAAAATATGTGATTTAACCCCAAAAAAACCCTTAAACCTACCTGATGTTCTCCTAAATGTACAATCCACTCCCAACCTCTATAAAGCCCATTAGGAACCCAACGAAACCCATCAGAGACCCCAAAACAAGTCAAAAAAAAAAAACAAAACAAAACAAAACAAGAACGGGATAACCCCTAAAAATGAAAGAATACCCCAAAAGCCATAGATCCACACCAAAAGTCCCCCTAAACCTACCTGATGTTCCCCAAAACCCACAATTTACCCTTTTCCACCATGATGACCAACATGAACCAAACGAAAACCCAAAGGAGACCACAAAACACGTCAAAAACACCCCAAAAAAGAACGGGATCACCTCCAAAACTGAAAGAAAATCCCCAAAAATCACGGATCCAATCCCAAAACCACCCTAAACCTACCTAACGTTCTCCAAAACACAAAATTTACACTTTTCCAACATGATGACAATGGAAAACCCAACGAAACACAACGGAGAACGCAAAACACGTCAAAAACACCCCAAAAAAGAACGGGATCAACCCCAAAACCGAAAGAAAAACCTAAAAGCCATTGATCCAACACAAAAGTCCCCCTAAACCTACCTGATGTTCTCCAAAACCCACAATTTACACTTTTTCACCATGATAACCAATGAGAACCCAACAAAACCCAACGGAGACCCCATAACACGCCAGAAACACCCCAAAAAAGAACAGGATCACCCCAAAAAACGGAAGAAGAGCCCAAATACCATGAATCCACCCCAAAAGTCCCCCTAAACCTACCTGAAGTTATCCAAAACCCACAATTTACACTTTTCCACCATGATGCCAACGGAAAACCCAACGAAACCCAACGGAGACCCCAAAACACGTCAAAAACGCCCCAAAAAACATATGGATCAGAAGAAAAAAAAAGAAGAAGAAAACCCCAAAAACCATGAATCCACCCCAAAAGTCCCCCTAAACCTACCTGAAGTTCTCCAAAACCCACAATTTACACTTTTCCAACATGATGACCAACAAGAACCCAACGAAACACAACAGAGACCCCAAAACAAGTCAAAAACACGCAAAGCAAGAACGGGGTAACACCCAAAAAAGAAATAAAACCCCCAAAAATATAGATCCACCCCAAAACCACCCTAAACCTACCTGATGTTCTCCAAAACCCACAATTTAACCTTTTCCACAATGATGACCATGGAAAACCTACGAAACACAACGGAGACCCCAAAACACCTCAAAAACACCCCAAAAAAGAACGGGATCACCTCAAAAAAGAAAGAAAATGACAAAAACCATAGATCCACCCCAAAACCACACTAAACCTACCTGATGTTCTCCAAAACCCAAAATTTAACATTTTCCACAATGATGACCACGGAAAACGAACGAAACACAAGGGAGACCAAAAAAGGGCCAAAAACACCCCAAACAAGAACGGGATCACCCCAAAACTGGAAGAAAATCCCCCAAAATCATAGATCCACACAAAACCACCCTAAACCTACCTGATGTTCTCCAAAACCCACAATTTACACTTTTCCACCATTATGACCTACGAAACCCAACAAAACCCAACGGAGACACAAACACACGTCAAAAACAACCCAAAAATGAATAGGATCACCCCCAAAAAAACAGAAGAAAACCCCAAAAACCATGAATCTGCCCCAAAAGTCCCCATAAACCTACCTGATGATCTCCAAAACACACAATTTACACTTTTCCACCATGATGACCATGGAAAACCCAACGAAACCTGACGGTGAAACCAAAACAAGTCAAAAAAAAGAACAAAAAAGAAAGGGATCACCCCCAAAATTGGAAGAAAAACCCTCAAAATCATAGATCCACACCAAAACCACCCTAAAGCTACCCGATGTTCTCCAAAACACACAATTTAAAATTTTCCACAATAATGACCACGGAAAACCCAATGAAACCCAACGGAGACCCGAAAACACGTAAAAACACCCCAAACAAGAACGGAATCACCCCCAAAACTGGGAGGAAATCCCCAAAAACCAAGGACCCAATTCCAAAACCACCCTAAACCTACCTGATGTTCTCCAAATCCCAAAGTCCACTCCCAACCACCATAAAACCCATTAGGAACTCCACAAAACGCAATGGAAACGCCAAAACACCTCAAAAAAAAAAACCAAAAGCGAACCGGATCAGAAGAAAATATGTGATTTAACCCCAAAAAAACCCTTAAACCTACCTGATGTTCTCCTAAATGTACAATCCACTCCCAACCTCTGTAAAGCCCATTAGGAACCCAACGAAACCCATCAGAGACCCCAAAACAAGTCAAAAAAAAAACAAAACAAGAACGGGATAACCCCTAAAAATGAAAGAATACCCCAAAAGCCATAGATCCACACCAGAAGTCCCCCTAAACCTACCTGATGTTCCCCAAAACCCACAATTTACCCTTTTCCACCATGATGACCAACATGAACCAAACGAAAACCCAAAGGAGACCACAAAACACGTCAAAAACACCCCAAAAAAGAACGGGATCACCTCCAAAACTGAAAGAAAATCCCCAAAAATCACGGATCCAATCCCAAAACCACCCTAAACCTACCTAACGTTCTCCAAAACACAAAATTTACACTTTTCCAACATGATGACAATGGAAAACCCAACGAAACACAACGGAGAACGCAAAAAACGTCAAAAACACCCCAAAAAAGAACGGGATCAACCCCAAAACCGAAAGAAAAACCTAAAAGCCATTGATCCAACACAAAAGTCCCCCTAAACCTACCTGATGTTCTCCAAAACCCACAATTTACACTTTTCCACCATGATGCCAACGGAAAACCCAACGAAACCCAACGGAGACCCCAAAACACGTCAAAAACGCCCCAAAAAACATATGGATCAGAAGAAAAAAAAAGAAGAAGAAAACCCCAAAAACCATGAATCCACCCCAAAAGTCCCCCTAAACCTACCTGAAGTTCTCCAAAACCCACAATTTACACTTTTCCAACATGATGACCAACAAGAACCCAACGAAACACAACAGAGACCCCAAAACAAGTCAAAAACACGCAAAGCAAGAACGGGATAACACCCAAAAAAGAAATAAAACCCCCAAAAATATAGATCCACCCCAAAACCACCCTAAACCTACCTGATGTTCTCCAAAACCCACAATTTAACCTTTTCCACAATGATGACCATGGAAAACCTACGAAACACAACGGAGACCCCAAAACACCTCAAAAACACCCCAAAAAAGAACGGGATCACCTCAAAAAAGAAAGAAAATGACAAAAACCATAGATCCACCCCAAAACCACCCTAAACCTACCTGATGTTCTCCAAAACCCACTATTTAACCTTTTCCACAATGATGACCACGGAAAACGAACGAAACACAAGGGAGACCAAAAAAGGGCCAAAAACACCCCAAACAAGAACGGGATCACCCCAAAACTGGAAGAAAATCCCCCAAAATCATAGATCCACCCAAAACCACCCTAAACCTACCTGATGTTCTCCAAAACCCAAAATTTACACTTTTCCACCATTATGACCTACGAAACCCAACAAAACCCAACGGAGACACAAAAACACGTCAAAAACAACCCAAAAATGAATAGGATCACCCCCAAAAACACAGAAGAAAACCCCAAAAACCATGAATCTGCCCCAAAAGTCCCCCTAAACCTACCTGATGTTCTCCAAAACCCACAATTTACACTTTTCCACTATGATGACCATGGAAAACCCAACGAAACCCAACGGAGACCCCAAAACACATCAAAAACACCCCAAAAAACATATGGATCAGAAGAAAAAACAGAAGAAAACCCCAAAACCCATGAATCTGCCCCAAAAGTCCCCATAAACCTACCTGATGATCTCCAAAACACACAATTTACACTTTTCCACCATGATGACCATGGAAAACCCAACGAAACCTGACGGTGAAACCAAAACAAGTCAAAAAAAAGAACAAAAAAGAAAGGGATCACCCCCAAAATTGGAAGAAAAACCCTCAAAATCATAGATCCACACCAAAACCACCCTAAAGCTACCCGATGTTCTCCAAAACACACAATTTAAAATTTTCCACAATAATGACCACGGAAAACCCAACGAAACCCAACGGAGACCCAAAAACACGTCTAAAACACCCCAAACAAGAACGGAATCACCCCCAAAACTGGAAGAAAATCCCCAAAAACCAAGGATCCAATTCCAAAACCACCCTAAACCTACCTGATGTTCTCCAAATCCCAAAGTCCACTCCCAACCACCATAAAACCCATTAGGAACTCAACAAAACGCAACGGAAACGCCAAAACACCTCAAAAAAAAAAACAAAAGCGAACCGGATCAGAAGAAAATATGTGATTTAACCCCAAAAAAACCCTTAAACCTACCTGATGTTCTCCTAAATGTACAATCCACTCCCAACCTCTATAAAGCCCATTAGGAACCCAACGAAACCCATCAGAGACCCCAAAACAAGTCAAAAAAAAAAAACAAAACAAAACAAAACAAGAACGGGATAACCCCTAAAAATGAAAGAATACCCCAAAAGCCATAGATCCACACCAAAAGTCCCCCTAAACCTACCTGATGTTCCCCAAAACCCACAATTTACCCTTTTCCACCATGATGACCAACATGAACCAAACGAAAACCCAAAGGAGACCACAAAACACGTCAAAAACACCCCAAAAAAGAACGGGATCACCTCCAAAACTGAAAGAAAATCCCCAAAAATCACGGATCCAATCCCAAAACCACCCTAAACCTACCTAACGTTCTCCAAAACACAAAATTTACACTTTTCCAACATGATGACAATGGAAAACCCAACGAAACACAACGGAGAACGCAAAACACGTCAAAAACACCCCAAAAAAGAACGGGATCAACCCCAAAACCGAAAGAAAAACCTAAAAGCCATTGATGCAACACAAAAGTCCCCCTAAACCTACCTGATGTTCTCCAAAACCCACAATTTACACTTTTTCACCATGATAACCAATGAGAACCCAACAAAACCCAACGGAGACCCCATAACACGCCAGAAACACCCCAAAAAAGAACAGGATCACCCCAAAAAACGGAAGAAGAGCCCAAATACCATGAATCCACCCCAAAAGTCCCCCTAAACCTACCTGAAGTTATCCAAAACCCACAATTTACACTTTTCCACCATGATGCCAACGGAAAACCCAACGAAACCCAACGGAGACCCCAAAACACGTCAAAAACGCCCCAAAAAACATATGGATCAGAAGAAAAAAAAAGAAGAAGAAAACCCCAAAAACCATGAATCCACCCCAAAAGTCCCCCTAAACCTACCTGAAGTTCTCCAAAACCCACAATTTACACTTTTCCAACATGATGACCAACAAGAACCCAACGAAACACAACAGAGACCCCAAAACAAGTCAAAAACACGCAAAGCAAGAACGGGATAACACCCAAAAAAGAAATAAAACCCCCAAAAATATAGATCCACCCCAAAACCACCCTAAACCTACCTGATGTTCTCCAAAACCCACAATTTAACCTTTTCCACAATGATGACCATGGAAAACCTACGAAACACAACGGAGACCCCAAAACACCTCAAAAACACCCCAAAAAAGAACGGGATCACCTCAAAAAAGAAAGAAAATGACAAAAACCATAGATCCACCCCAAAACCACACTAAACCTACCTGATGTTCTCCAAAACCCAAAATTTAACATTTTCCACAATGATGACCACGGAAAACGAACGAAACACAAGGGAGACCAAAAAAGGGCCAAAACCACCCCAAACAAGAATGGGATCACCCCAAAACTGGAAGAAAATCCCCCAAAATCATAGATCCACACAAAACCACCCTAAACCTACCTGATGTTCTCCAAAACCCACAATTTACACTTTTCCACCATTATGACCTACGAAACCCAACAAAACCCAACGGAGACACAAACACGTCAAAAACAACCCAAAAATGAATAGGATCACCCCCAAAAAAACAGAAGAAAACCCCAAAAACCATGAATCTGCCCCAAAAGTCCCCATAAACCTACCTGATGATCTCCAAAACACACAATTTACACTTTTCCACCATGATGACCATGGAAAACCCAACGAAACCTGACGGTGAAACCAAAACAAGTCAAAAAAAAGAACAAAAAAGAAAGGGATCACCCCCAAAATTGGAAGAAAAACCCTCAAAATCATAGATCCACACCAAAACCACCCTAAAGCTACCCGATGTTCTCCAAAACACACAATTTAAAATTTTCCACAATAATGACCACGGAAAACCCAACGAAACCCAACGGAGACCCAAAAACACGTCAAAAACACCCCAAACAAGAACGGAATCACCCCCAAAACTGGAAGAAAATCCCCAAAAACCAAGGATCCAATTCCAAAACCACCCTAAACCTACCTGATGTTCTCCAAATCCCAAAGTCCACTCCCAACCACCATAAAACCCATTAGGAACTCAACAAAACGCAACGGAAACGCCAAAACACCTCAAAAAAAAAACAAAAGCGAACCGGATCAGAAGAAAATATGTGATTTAACCCCAAAAAAACCCTTAAACCTACCTGATGTTCTCCTAAATGTACAATCCACTCCCAACCTCTGTAAAGCCCATTAGGAACCCAACGAAACCCATCAGAGACCCCAAAACAAGTCAAAAAAAAAAAAAAAAAAAAAAAAAAAAAAAAAAAACAAGAACGGGATAACCCCTAAAAATGAAAGAATACCCCAAAAGCCATAGATCCACACCAAAAGTCCCCCTAAACCTACCTGATGTTCCCCAAAACCCACAATTTACCCTTTTCCACCATGATGACCAACATGAACCAAACGAAAACCCAAAGGAGACCACAAAACACGTCAAAAACACCCCAAAAAAAGAACGGGATCACCTCCAAAACTGAAAGAAAATCCCCAAAAATCACGGATCCAATCCCAAAACCACCCTAAACCTACCTGATGTTCTCCAAAACCCACAATTTACACTTTTTCACCATGATAACCAATGAGAACCCAACAAAACCCAACAGAGACCCCATAACACGCCAGAAACACCCCAAAAAAGAACAGGATCACCCCAAAAAACGGAAGAAGAGCCCAAATACCATGAATCCACCCCAAAAGTCCCCCTAAACCTACCTGAAGTTATCCAAAACCCACAATTTACACTTTTCCACCATGATGCCAACGGAAAACCCAACGAAACCCAACGGAGACCCCAAAACACGTCAAAAACGCCCCAAAAAACATATGGATCAGAAGAAAAAAAAAGAAGAAGAAAACCCCAAAAACCATGAATCCACCCCAAAAGTCCCCCTAAACCTACCTGAAGTTCTCCAAAACCCACAATTTACACTTTTCCAACATGATGACCAACAAGAACCCAACGAAACACAACAGAGACCCCAAAACAAGTCAAAAACACGCAAAGCAAGAACGGGGTAACACCCAAAAAAGAAATAAAACCCCCAAAAATATAGATCCACCCCAAAACCACCCTAAACCTACCTGATGTTCTCCAAAACCCAAAATTTAACATTTTCCACAATGATGACCACGGAAAACGAACGAAACACAAGGGAGACCAAAAAAGGGCCAAAAACACCCCAAACAAGAACGGGATCACCCCAAAACTGGAAGAAAATCCCCCAAAATCATAGATCCACCCAAAACCACCCTAAACCTACCTGATGTTCTCCAAAACCCACAATTTACACTTTTCCACCATTATGACCTACGAAACCCAACAAAACCCAACGGAGACACAAACACACGTCAAAAACAACCCAAAAATGAATAGGATCACCCCCAAAAAAAACAGAAGAAAACCCCAAAACCCATGAATCTGCCCCCAGAATTCCCCATAAACCTACCTGATGATCTCCAAAACACACAATTTACACTTTTCCACCATGATGACCATGGAAAACCCAACGAAACCTGACGGTGAAACCAAAACAAGTCAAAAAAAAGAACAAAAAAGAAAGGGATCACCCCCAAAATTGGAAGAAAAACCCTCAAAATCATAGATCCACACCAAAACCACCCTAAAGCTACCCGATGTTCTCCAAAACACACAATTTAAAATTTTCCACAATAATGACCACGGAAAACCCAATGAAACCCAACGGAGACCCGAAAACACGTCAAAAACACCCCAAACAAGAACGGAATCACCCCCAAAACTGGGAGGAAATCCCCAAAAACCAAGGACCCAATTCCAAAACCACCCTAAACCTACCTGATGTTCTCCAAATCCCAAAGTCCACTCCCAACCACCATAAAACCCATTAGGAACTCCACAAAACGCAATGGAAACGCCAAAACACCTCAAAAAAAAAAACCAAAAGCGAACCGGATCAGAAGAAAATATGTGATTTAACCCCAAAAAAACCCTTAAACCTACCTGATGTTCTCCTAAATGTACAATCCACTCCCAACCTCTGTAAAGCCCATTAGGAACCCAACGAAACCCATCAGAGACCCCAAAAAGAGTCAAAAAAAAACAAAACAAGAACGGGATAACCCCTAAAAATGAAAGAATACCCCAAAAGCCATAGATCCACACCAGAAGTCCCCCTAAACCTACCTGATGTTCCCCAAAACCCACAATTTACCCTTTTCCACCATGATGACCAACATGAACCAAACGAAAACCCAAAGGAGACCACAAAACACGTCAAAAACACCCCAAAAAAGAACGGGATCACCTCCAAAACTGAAAGAAAATCCCCAAAAATCACGGATCCAATCCCAAAACCACCCTAAACCTACCTAACGTTCTCCAAAACACAAAATTTACACTTTTCCAACATGATGACAATGGAAAACCCAACGAAACACAACGGAGAACGCAAAACACGTCAAAAACACCCCAAAAAAGAACGGGATCAACCCCAAAACCGAAAGAAAAACCTAAAAGCCATTGATCCAACACAAAAGTCCCCCTAAACCTACCTGATGTTCTCCAAAACCCACAATTTACACTTTTTCACCATGATAACCAATGAGAACCCAACAAAACCCAACGGAGACCCCATAACACGCCAGAAACACCCCAAAAAAGAACAGGATCACCCCAAAAAATGGAAGAAGAGCCCAAATACCATGAATCCACCCCAAATGTCCCCCTAAACCTACCTGAAGTTATCCAAAACCCACAATTTACACTTTTCCAACATGATGACCAACAAGAACCCAACGAAACCCAACGGAGACCCCAAAACAAGTCAAAAACACGCAAGGCAAGAACGGGATAACACCCAAAAAAGAAATAAAACCCCCAAAAATATAGATCCACCCCAAAACCACCCTAAACCTACCTGATGTTCTCCAAAACCCACAATTTAACCTTTTCCACAATGATGACCATGGAAAACCTACGAAACACAACGGAGACCCCAAAACACCTCAAAAACACCCCAAAAAAGAACGGGATCACCTCAAAAAAGAAAGAAAATGACAAAAACCATAGATCCACCCCAAAACCACACTAAACCTACCTGATGTTCTCCAAAACCCAAAATTTAACATTTTCCACAATGATGACCACGGAAAACGAACGAAACACAAGGGAGACCAAAAAAGGGCCAAAACCACCCCAAACAAGAACGGGATCACCCCAAAACTGGAAGAAAATCCCCCAAAATCATAGATCCACACAAAACCACCCTAAACCTACCTGATGTTCTCCAAAACCCACAATTTACACTTTTCCACCATTATGACCTACGAAACCCAACAAAACCCAACGGAGACACAAACACACGTCAAAAACAACCCAAAAATGAATAGGATCACCCCCAAAAAAACAGAAGAAAACCCCAAAACCCATGAATCTGCCCCAAAAGTCCCCATAAACCTACCTGATGATCTCCAAAACACACAATTTACACTTTTCCACCATGATGACCATGGAAAACCCAACGAAACCTGACGGTGAAACCAAAACAAGTCAAAAAAAAGAACAAAAAAGAAAGGGATCACCCCCAAAATTGGAAGAAAAACCCTCAAAATCATAGATCCACACCAAAACCACCCTAAAGCTACCCGATGTTCTCCAAAACACACAATTTAAAATTTTCCACAATAATGACCACGGAAAACCCAATGAAACCCAACGGAGACCCGAAAACACGTCAAAAACACCCCAAACAAGAACGGAATCACCCCCAAAACTGGGAGGAAATCCCCAAAAACCAAGGACCCAATTCCAAAACCACCCTAAACCTACCTGATGTTCTCCAAATCCCAAAGTCCACTCCCAACCACCATAAAACCCATTAGGAACTCAACAAAACGCAACGGAAATGCCAAAACACCTCAAAAAAAAAACAAAAGCGAACCGGATCAGAAGAAAATATGTGATTTAACCCCAAAAAAACCCTTAAACCTACCTGATGTTCTCCTAAATGTACAATCCACTCCCAACCTCTGTAAAGCCCATTAGGAACCCAACGAAACCCATCAGAGACCCCAAAACAAGTCAAAAAAAAAAAAAAAAAAAAAAAAAAAAAAAAAAAACAAGAACGGGATAACCCCTAAAAATGAAAGAATACCCCAAAAGCCATAGATCCACACCAAAAGTCCCCCTAAACCTACCTGATGTTCCCCAAAACCCACAATTTACCCTTTTCCACCATGATGACCAACATGAACCAAACGAAAACCCAAAGGAGACCACAAAACACGTCAAAAACACCCCAAAAAAAGAACGGGATCACCTCCAAAACTGAAAGAAAATCCCCAAAAATCACGGATCCAATCCCAAAACCACCCTAAACCTACCTAACGTTCTCCAAAACACAAAATTTACACTTTTCCAACATGATGACAATGGAAAACCCAACGAAACACAACGGAGAACGCAAAACACGTCAAAAACACCCCAAAAAAGAACGGGATCAACCCCAAAACCGAAAGAAAAACCTAAAAGCCATTGATCCAACACAAAAGTCCCCCTAAACCTACCTGATGTTCTCCAAAACCCACAATTTACACTTTTTCACCATGATAACCAATGAGAACCCAACAAAACCCAACGGAGACCCCATAACACGCCAGAAACACCCCAAAAAAGAACAGGATCACCCCAAAAAACGGAAGAAGAGCCCAAATACCATGAATCCACCCCAAAAGTCCCCCTAAACCTACCTGAAGTTATCCAAAACCCACAATTTACACTTTTCCACCATGATGCCAACGGAAAACCCAACGAAACCCAACGGAGACCCCAAAACACGTCAAAAACGCCCCAAAAAACATATGGATCAGAAGAAAAAAAAAGAAGAAGAAAACCCCAAAAACCATGAATCCACCCCAAAAGTCCCCCTAAACCTACCTGAAGTTCTCCAAATCCCACAATTTACACTTTTCCAACATGATGACCAACAAGAACCCAACGAAACACAACAGAGACCCCAAAACAAGTCAAAAACACGCAAAGCAAGAACGGGGTAACACCCAAAAAAGAAATAAAACCCCCAAAAATATAGATCCACCCCAAAACCACCCTAAACCTACCTGATGTTCTCCAAAACCCACAATTTAACCTTTTCCACAATGATGACCATGGAAAACCTACGAAACACAACGGAGACCCCAAAACACCTCAAAAACACCCCAAAAAAGAACGGGATCACCTCAAAAAAGAAAGAAAATGACAAAAACCATAGATCCACCCCAAAACCACACTAAACCTACCTGATGTTCTCCAAAACCCAAAATTTAACATTTTCCACAATGATGACCACGGAAAACGAACGAAACACAAGGGAGACCAAAAAAGGGCCAAAAACACCCCAAACAAGAACGGGATCACCCCAAAACTGGAAGAAAATCCCCCAAAATCATAGATCCACACAAAACCACCCTAAACCTACCTGATGTTCTCCAAAACCCACAATTTACACTTTTCCACCATTATGACCTACGAAACCCAACAAAACCCAACGGAGACACAAACACACGTCAAAAACAACCCAAAAATGAATAGGATCACCCCCAAAAAAACAGAAGAAAACCCCAAAACCCATGAATCTGCCCCAAAAGTCCCCATAAACCTACCTGATGATCTCCAAAACACACAATTTACACTTTTCCACCATGATGACCATGGAAAACCCAACGAAACCTGACGGTGAAACCAAAACAAGTCAAAAAAAAGAACAAAAAAGAAAGGGATCACCCCCAAAATTGGAAGAAAAACCCTCAAAATCATAGATCCACACCAAAACCACCCTAAAGCTACCCGATGTTCTCCAAAACACACAATTTAAAATTTTCCACAATAATGACCACGGAAAACCCAATGAAACCCAACGGAGACCCGAAAACACGTCAAAAACACCCCAAACAAGAACGGAATCACCCCCAAAACTGGGAGGAAATCCCCAAAAACCAAGGACCCAATTCCAAAACCACCCTAAACCTACCTGATGTTCTCCAAATCCCAAAGTCCACTCCCAACCACCATAAAACCCATTAGGAACTCCACAAAACGCAATGGAAACGCCAAAACACCTCAAAAAAAAAAAACAAAAGCGAACCGGATCAGAAGAAAATATGTGATTTAACCCCAAAAAAACCCTTAAACCTACCTGATGTTCTCCTAAATGTACAATCCACTCCCAACCTCTGTAAAGCCCATTAGGAACCCAACGAAACCCATCAGAGACCCCAAAACAAGTCAAAAAAAAACAAAACAAGAACGGGATAACCCCTAAAAATGAAAGAATACCCCAAAAGCCATAGATCCACACCAGAAGTCCCCCTAAACCTACCTGATGTTCCCCAAAACCCACAATTTACCCTTTTCCACCATGATGACCAACATGAACCAAACGAAAACCCAAAGGAGACCACAAAACACGTCAAAAACACCCCAAAAAAGAACGGGATCACCTCCAAAACTGAAAGAAAATCCCCAAAAATCACGGATCCAATCCCAAAACCACCCTAAACCTACCTAACGTTCTCCAAAACACAAAATTTACACTTTTCCAACATGATGACAATGGAAAACCCAACGAAACACAACGGAGAACGCAAAACACGTCAAAAACACCCCAAAAAAGAACGGGATCAACCCCAAAACCGAAAGAAAAACCTAAAAGCCATTGATCCAACACAAAAGTCCCCCTAAACCTACCTGATGTTCTCCAAAACCCACAATTTACACTTTTTCACCATGATAACCAATGAGAACCCAACAAAACCCAACGGAGACCCCATAACACGCCAGAAACACCCCAAAAAAGAACAGGATCACCCCAAAAAACGGAAGAAGAGCCCAAATACCATGAATCCACCCCAAAAGTCCCCCTAAACCTACCTGAAGTTATCCAAAACCCACAATTTACACTTTTCCACCATGATGCCAACGGAAAACCCAACGAAACCCAACGGAGACCCCAAAACACGTCAAAAACGCCCCAAAAAACATATGGATCAGAAGAAAAAAAAAGAAGAAGAAAACCCCAAAAACCATGAATCCACCCCAAAAGTCCCCCTAAACCTACCTGAAGTTCTCCAAAACCCACAATTTACACTTTTCCAACATGATGACCAACAAGAACCCAACGAAACACAACAGAGACCCCAAAACAAGTCAAAAACACGCAAAGCAAGAACGGGGTAACACCCAAAAAAGAAATAAAACCCCCAAAAATATAGATCCACCCCAAAACCACCCTAAACCTACCTGATGTTCTCCAAAACCCACAATTTAACCTTTTCCACAATGATGACCATGGAAAACCTACGAAACACAACGGAGACCCCAAAACACCTCAAAAACACCCCAAAAAAGAACGGGATCACCTCAAAAAAGAAAGAAAATGACAAAAACCATAGATCCACCCCAAAACCACACTAAACCTACCTGATGTTCTCCAAAACCCAAAATTTAACATTTTCCACAATGATGACCACGGAAAACGAACGAAACACAAGGGAGACCAAAAAAGGGCCAAAAACACCCCAAACAAGAACGGGATCACCCCAAAACTGGAAGAAAATCCCCCAAAATCATAGATCCACACAAAACCACCCTAAACCTACCTGATGTTCTCCAAAACCCACAATTTACACTTTTCCACCATTATGACCTACGAAACCCAACAAAACCCAACGGAGACACAAACACACGTCAAAAACAACCCAAAAATGAATAGGATCACCCCCAAAAAAACAGAAGAAAACCCCAAAACCCATGAATCTGCCCCAAAAGTCCCCATAAACCTACCTGATGATCTCCAAAACACACAATTTACACTTTTCCACCATGATGACCATGGAAAACCCAACGAAACCTGACGGTGAAACCAAAACAAGTCAAAAAAAAGAACAAAAAAGAAAGGGATCACCCCCAAAATTGGAAGAAAAACCCTCAAAATCATAGATCCACACCAAAACCACCCTAAAGCTACCCGATGTTCTCCAAAACACACAATTTAAAATTTTCCACAATAATGACCACGGAAAACCCAACGAAACCCAACGGAGACCCAAAAACACGTCAAAAACACCCCAAACAAGAACGGAATCACCCCCAAAACTGGAAGAAAATCCCCAAAAACCAAGGATCCAATTCCAAAATCACCCTAAACCTACCTGATGTTCTCCAAATCCCAAAGTCCACTCCCAACCACCATAAAACCCATTAGGAACTCAACAAAACGCAACGGAAACGCCAAAACACCTCAAAAAAAAAAAAAACAAAAGCGAACCGGATCAGAAGAAAATATGTGATTTAACCCCAAAAAAACCCTTAAACCTACCTGATGTTCTCCTAAATGTACAATCCACTCCCAACCTCTGTAAAGCCCATTAGGAACCCAACGAAACCCATCAGAGACCCCAAAACAAGTCAAAAAAAAAAAAAACAAAACAAAACAAAACAAGAACGGGATAACCCCTAAAAATGAAAGAATACCCCAAAAGCCATAGATCCACACCAAAAGTCCCCCTAAACCTACCTGATGTTCCCCAAAACCCACAATTTACCCTTTTCCACCATGATGACCAACATGAACCAAACGAAAACCCAAAGGAGACCACAAAACACGTCAAAAACACCCCAAAAAAGAACGGGATCACCTCCAAAACTGAAAGAAAATCCCCAAAAATCACGGATCCAATCCCAAAACCACCCTAAACCTACCTAACGTTCTCCAAAACACAAAATTTACACTTTTCCAACATGATGACAATGGAAAACCCAACGAAACACAACGGAGAACGCAAAACACGTCAAAAACACCCCAAAAAAGAACGGGATCAACCCCAAAACCGAAAGAAAAACCTAAAAGCCATTGATCCAACACAAAAGTCCCCCTAAACCTACCTGATGTTCTCCAAAACCCACAATTTACACTTTTTCACCATGATGCCAACGGAAAACCCAACGAAACACAACGGAGACCCTAAAACACGTCAAAAACGCCCCAAAAAACATATGGATCAGAAGAAAAAAAAAGAAGAAGAAAACCCCAAAAACCATGAATCCACCCCAAAAGTCCCCCTAAACCTACCTGAAGTTATCCAAAACCCACAATTTACACTTTTCCAACATGATGACCAACAAAAACCCAACAAAACACAACAGAGACCCCAAAACAAGTCAAAAACACGCAAAGCAAGAACGGGATAACACCCAAAAAAGAAATAAAACCCCCAAAAATATAGATCCACCCCAAAACCACCCTAAACCTACCTGATGTTCTCCAAAACCCACAATTTAACCTTTTCCACAATGATGACCATGGAAAACCTACGAAACACAACGGAGACCCCAAAACACCTCAAAAACACCCCAAAAAAGAACGGGATCACCTCAAAAAAGAAAGAAAATGACAAAAACCATAGATCCACCCCAAAACCACCCTAAACCTACCTGATGTTCTCCAAAACCCAAAATTTAACATTTTCCACAATGATGACCACGGAAAACGAACGAAACACAAGGGAGACCAAAAAAGGGCCAAAACCACCCCAAACAAGAACGGGATCACCCCAAAACTGGAAGAAAATCCCCCAAAATCATAGATCCACACAAAACCACCCTAAACCTACCTGATGTTCTCCAAAACCCACAATTTACACTTTTCCACCATTATGACCTACGAAACCCAACAAAACCCAACGGAGACACAAAAACACGTCAAAAACAACCCAAAAATGAATAGGATCACCCCCAAAAAAACAGAAGAAAACCCCAAAAACCATGAATCTGCCCCAAAAGTCCCCCTAAACCTACCTGATGTTCTCCAAAACCCACAATTTACACTTTTCCACTATGATGACCATGGAAAACCCAACGAAACCCAACGGAGACCCCAAAACACATCAAAAACACCCCAAAAAACATATGGATCAGAAGAAAAAACAGAAGAAAACCCCAAAACCCATGAATCTGCCCCAAAAGTCCCCATAAACCTACCTGATGATCTCCAAAACACACAATTTACACTTTTCCACCATGATGACCATGGAAAACCCAACGAAACCTGACGGTGAAACCAAAACAAGTCAAAAAAAAGAACAAAAAAGAAAGGGATCACCCCCAAAATTGGAAGAAAAACCCTCAAAATCATAGATCCACACCAAAACCACCCTAAAGCTACCCGATGTTCTCCAAAACACACAATTTAAAATTTTCCACAATAATGACCACGGAAAACCCAATGAAACCCAACGGAGACCCGAAAACACGTCAAAAACACCCCAAACAAGAACGGAATCACCCCCAAAACTGGGAGGAAATCCCCAAAAACCAAGGACCCAATTCCAAAACCACCCTAAACCTACCTGATGTTCTCCAAATCCCAAAGTCCACTCCCAACCACCATAAAACCCATTAGGAACTCCACAAAACGCAATGGAAACGCCAAAACACCTCAAAAAAAAAAACCAAAAGCGAACCGGATCAGAAGAAAATATGTGATTTAACCCCAAAAAAACCCTTAAACCTACCTGATGTTCTCCTAAATGTACAATCCACTCCCAACCTCTGTAAAGCCCATTAGGAACCCAACGAAACCCATCAGAGACCCCAAAACAAGTCAAAAAAAAACAAAACAAGAACGGGATAACCCCTAAAAATGAAAGAATACCCCAAAAGCCATAGATCCACACCAGAAGTCCCCCTAAACCTACCTGATGTTCCCCAAAACCCACAATTTACCCTTTTCCACCATGATGACCAACATGAACCAAACGAAAACCCAAAGGAGACCACAAAACACGTCAAAAACACCCCAAAAAAGAACGGGATCACCTCCAAAACTGAAAGAAAATCCCCAAAAATCACGGATCCAATCCCAAAACCACCCTAAACCTACCTAACGTTCTCCAAAACACAAAATTTACACTTTTCCAACATGATGACAATGGAAAACCCAACGAAACACAACGGAGAACGCAAAACACGTCAAAAACACCCCAAAAAAGAACGGGATCAACCCCAAAACCGAAAGAAAAACCTAAAAGCCATTGATCCAACACAAAAGTCCCCCTAAACCTACCTGATGTTCTCCAAAACCCACAATTTACACTTTTTCACCATGATAACCAATGAGAACCCAACAAAACCCAACGGAGACCCCATAACACGCCAGAAACACCCCAAAAAAGAACAGGATCACCCCAAAAAATGGAAGAAGAGCCCAAATACCATGAATCCACCCCAAATGTCCCCCTAAACCTACCTGAAGTTATCCAAAACCCACAATTTACACTTTTCCAACATGATGACCAACAAGAATCCAACGAAACACAACAGAGACCCCAAAACAAGTCAAAAACACGCAAGGCAAGAACGGGATAACACCCAAAAAAGAAATGAAACCCCAAAAAATATAGATCCACCCCAAAACCACCCTAAACCTACCTGATGTTCTCCAAAACCCACAATTTAACCTTTTCCACAATGATGACCATGGAAAACCTACGAAACACAACGGAGACCCCAAAACACCTCAAAAACACCCCAAAAAAGAACGGGATCACCTCAAAAAAGAAAGAAAATGACAAAAACCATAGATCCACCCCAAAACCACCCTAAACCTACCTGATGTTCTCCAAAACCCAAAATTTAACATTTTCCACAATGATGACCACGGAAAACGAACGAAACACAAGGGAGACCAAAAAAGGGCCAAAAACACCCCAAACAAGAACGGGATCACCCCAAAACTGGAAGAAAATCCCCCAAAATCATAGATCCACACAAAACCACCCTAAACCTACCTGATGTTCTCCAAAACCCACAATTTACACTTTTCCACCATTATGACCTACGAAACCCAACAAAACCCAACGGAGACACAAAAACACGTCAAAAACAACCCAAAAATGAATAGGATCACCCCCAAAAAAACAGAAGAAAACCCCAAAAACCATGAATCTGCCCCAAAAGTCCCCCTAAACCTACCTGATGTTCTCCAAAACCCACAATTTACACTTTTCCACTATGATGACCATGGAAAACCCAACGAAACCCAACGGAGACCCCAAAACACATCAAAAACACCCCAAAAAACATATGGATCAGAAGAAAAAACAGAAGAAAACCCCAAAACCCATGAACCTGCCCCAAAAGTCCCCATAAACCTACCTGATGATCTCCAAAACACACAATTTACACTTTTCCACCATGATGACCATGGAAAACCCAACGAAACCTGACGGTGAAACCAAAACAAGTCAAAAAAAAGAACAAAAAAGAAAGGGATCACCCCCAAAATTGGAAGAAAAACCCTCAAAATCATAGATCCACACCAAAACCACCCTAAAGCTACCCGATGTTCTCCAAAACACACAATTTAAAATTTTCCACAATAATGACCACGGAAAACCCAACGAAACCCAACGGAGACCCAAAAACACGTCAAAAACACCCCAAACAAGAACGGAATCACCCCCAAAACTGGAAGAAAATCCCCAAAAACCAAGGATCCAATTCCAAAATCACCCTAAACCTACCTGATGTTCTCCAAATCCCAAAGTCCACTCCCAACCACCATAAAACCCATTAGGAACTCAACAAAACGCAACGGAAACGCCAAAACACCTCAAAAAAAAAAAAAACAAAAGCGAACCGGATCAGAAGAAAATATGTGATTTAACCCCAAAAAAACCCTTAAACCTACCTGATGTTCTCCTAAATGTACAATCCACTCCCAACCTCTGTAAAGCCCATTAGGAACCCAACGAAACCCATCAGAGACCCCAAAACAAGTCAAAAAAAAAAAAAAAAAACAAAACAAAACAAGAACGGGATAACCCCTAAAAATGAAAGAATACCCCAAAAGCCATAGATCCACACCAAAAGTCCCCCTAAACCTACCTGATGTTCCCCAAAACCCACAATTTACCCTTTTCCACCATGATGACCAACATGAACCAAACGAAAACCCAAAGGAGACCACAAAACACGTCAAAAACACCCCAAAAAAGAACGGGATCACCTCCAAAACTGAAAGAAAATCCCCAAAAATCACGGATCCAATCCCAAAACCACCCTAAACCTACCTAACGTTCTCCAAAACACAAAATTTACACTTTTCCAACATGATGACAATGGAAAACCCAACGAAACACAACGGAGAACGCAAAACACGTCAAAAACACCCCAAAAAAGAACGGGATCAACCCCAAAACCGAAAGAAAAACCTAAAAGCCATTGATCCAACACAAAAGTCCCCCTAAACCTACCTGATGTTCTCCAAAACCCACAATTTACACTTTTTCACCATGATAACCAATGAGAACCCAACAAAACCCAACGGAGACCCCATAACACGCCAGAAACACCCCAAAAAAGAACAGGATCACCCCAAAAAATGGAAGAAGAGCCCAAATACCATGAATCCACCCCAAATGTCCCCCTAAACCTACCTGAAGTTCTCCAAAACCCACAATTTACACTTTTCCAACATGATGACCAACAAGAATCCAACGAAACACAACAGAGACCCCAAAACAAGTCAAAAACACGCAAGGCAAGAACGGGATAACACCCAAAAAAGAAATGAAACCCCAAAAAATATAGATCCACCCCAAAACCACCCTAAACCTACCTGATGTTCTCCAAAACCCACAATTTAACCTTTTCCACAATGATGACCATGGAAAACCTACGAAACACAACGGAGACCCCAAAACACCTCAAAAACACCCCAAAAAAGAACGGGATCACCTCAAAAAAGAAAGAAAATGACAAAAACCATAGATCCACCCCAAAACCACCCTAAACCTACCTGATGTTCTCCAAAACCCAAAATTTAACATTTTCCACAATGATGACCACGGAAAACGAACGAAACACAAGGGAGACCAAAAAAGGGCCAAAAACACCCCAAACAAGAACGGGATCACCCCAAAACTGGAAGAAAATCCCCCAAAATCATAGATCCACCCAAAACCACCCTAAACCTACCTGATGTTCTCCAAAACCCACAATTTACACTTTTCCACCATTATGACCTACGAAACCCAACAAAACCCAACGGAGACACAAAAACACGTCAAAAACAACCCAAAAATGAATAGGATCACCCCCAAAAAAACAGAAGAAAACCCCAAAAACCATGAATCTGCCCCAAAAGTCCCCCTAAACCTACCTGATGTTCTCCAAAACCCACAATTTACACTTTTCCACTATGATGACCATGGAAAACCCAACGAAACCCAACGGAGACCCCAAAACACATCAAAAACACCCCAAAAAACATATGGATCAGAAGAAAAAACAGAAGAAAACCCCAAAACCCATGAATCTGCCCCAAAAGTCCCCATAAACCTACCTGATGATCTCCAAAACACACAATTTACACTTTTCCACCATGATGACCATGGAAAACCCAACGAAACCTGACGGTGAAACCAAAACAAGTCAAAAAAAAGAACAAAAAAGAAAGGGATCACCCCCAAAATTGGAAGAAAAACCCTCAAAATCATAGATCCACACCAAAACCACCCTAAAGCTACCCGATGTTCTCCAAAACACACAATTTAAAATTTTCCACAATAATGACCACGGAAAACCCAACGAAACCCAACGGAGACCCAAAAACACGTCAAAAACACCCCAAACAAGAACGGAATCACCCCCAAAACTGGAAGAAAATCCCCAAAAACCAAGGATCCAATTCCAAAATCACCCTAAACCTACCTGATGTTCTCCAAATCCCAAAGTCCACTCCCAACCACCATAAAACCCATTAGGAACTCAACAAAACGCAACGGAAACGCCAAAACACCTCAAAAAAAAAAAAAACAAAAGCGAACCGGATCAGAAGAAAATATGTGATTTAACCCCAAAAAAACCCTTAAACCTACCTGATGTTCTCCTAAATGTACAATCCACTCCCAACCTCTGTAAAGCCCATTAGGAACCCAACGAAACCCATCAGAGACCCCAAAACAAGTCAAAAAAAAAAAAAAAAAAAACAAAACAAAACAAGAACGGGATAACCCCTAAAAATGAAAGAATACCCCAAAAGCCATAGATCCACACCAAAAGTCCCCCTAAACCTACCTGATGTTCCCCAAAACCCACAATTTACCCTTTTCCACCATGATGACCAACATGAACCAAACGAAAACCCAAAGGAGACCACAAAACACGTCAAAAACACCCCAAAAAAGAACGGGATCACCTCCAAAACTGAAAGAAAATCCCCAAAAATCACGGATCCAATCCCAAAACCACCCTAAACCTACCTAACGTTCTCCAAAACACAAAATTTACACTTTTCCAACATGATGACAATGGAAAACCCAACGAAACACAACGGAGAACGCAAAACACGTCAAAAACACCCCAAAAAAGAACGGGATCAACCCCAAAACCGAAAGAAAAACCTAAAAGCCATTGATCCAACACAAAAGTCCCCCTAAACCTACCTGATGTTCTCCAAAACCCACAATTTACACTTTTTCACCATGATGCCAACGGAAAACCCAACGAAACCCAACGGAGACCCTAAAACACGTCAAAAACGCCCCAAAAAACATATGGATCAGAAGAAAAAAAAAGAAGAAGAAAACCCCAAAAACCATGAATCCACCCCAAAAGTCCCCCTAAACCTACCTGAAGTTCTCCAAAACCCACAATTTACACTTTTCCAACATGATGACCAACAAAAACCCAACAAAACACAACAGAGACCCCAAAACAAGTCAAAAACACGCAAAGCAAGAACGGGATAACACCCAAAAAAGAAATAAAACCCCAAAAAATATAGATCCACCCCAAAACCACCCTAAACCTACCTGATGTTCTCCAAAACCCACAATTTAACCTTTTCCACAATGATGACCATGGAAAACCTACGAAACACAACGGAGACCCCAAAACACCTCAAAAACACCCCAAAAAAGAACGGGATCACCTCAAAAAAGAAAGAAAATGACAAAAACCATAGATCCACCCCAAAACCACCCTAAACCTACCTGATGTTCTCCAAAACCCAAAATTTAACATTTTCCACAATGATGACCACGGAAAACGAACGAAACACAAGGGAGACCAAAAAAGGGCCAAAACCACCCCAAACAAGAACGGGATCACCCCAAAACTGGAAGAAAATCCCCCAAAATCATAGATCCACACAAAACCACCCTAAACCTACCTGATGTTCTCCAAAACCCACAATTTACACTTTTCCACCATTATGACCTACGAAACCCAACAAAACCCAACGGAGACACAAAAACACGTCAAAAACAACCCAAAAATGAATAGGATCACCCCCAAAAAAACAGAAGAAAACCCCAAAAACCATGAATCTGCCCCAAAAGTCCCCCTAAACCTACCTGATGTTCTCCAAAACCCACAATTTACACTTTTCCACTATGATGACCATGGAAAACCCAACGAAACCCAACGGAGACCCCAAAACACATCAAAAACACCCCAAAAAACATATGGATCAGAAGAAAAAACAGAAGAAAACCCCAAAACCCATGAATCTGCCCCAAAAGTCCCCATAAACCTACCTGATGATCTCCAAAACACACAATTTACACTTTTCCACCATGATGACCATGGAAAACCCAACGAAACCTGACGGTGAAACCAAAACAAGTCAAAAAAAAGAACAAAAAAGAAAGGGATCACCCCCAAAATTGGAAGAAAAACCCTCAAAATCATAGATCCACACCAAAACCACCCTAAAGCTACCCGATGTTCTCCAAAACACACAATTTAAAATTTTCCACAATAATGACCACGGAAAACCCAACGAAACCCAACGGAGACCCCAAAACACGTCAAAAACACCCCAAACAAGAACGGAATCACCCCCAAAACTGGAAGAAAATCCCCAAAAACCAAGGATCCAATTCCAAAACCACCCTAAACCTACCTGATGTTCTCCAAATCCCAAAGTCCACTCCCAACCACCATAAAACCCATTAGGAACTCAACAAAACGCAACGGAAATGCCAAAACACCTCAAAAAAAAAAACAAAAGCGAACCGGATCAGAAGAAAATATGTGATTTAACCCCAAAAAAACCCTTAAACCTACCTGATGTTCTCCTAAATGTACAATCCACTCCCAACCTCTGTAAAGCCCATTAGGAACCCAACGAAACCCATCAGAGACCCCAAAACAAGTCAAAAAAAAAAAAAAAACAAAACAAAACAAGAACGGGATAACCCCTAAAAATGAAAGAATACCCCAAAAGCCATAGATCCACACCAAAAGTCCCCCTAAACCTACCTGATGTTCCCCAAAACCCACAATTTACCCTTTTCCACCATGATGACCAACATGAACCAAACGAAAACCCAAAGGAGACCACAAAACACGTCAAAAACACCCCAAAAAAAGAACGGGATCACCTCCAAAACTGAAAGAAAATCCCCAAAAATCACGGATCCAATCCCAAAACCACCCTAAACCTACCTAACGTTCTCCAAAACACAAAATTTACACTTTTCCAACATGATGACAATGGAAAACCCAACGAAACACAACGGAGAACGCAAAACACGTCAAAAACACCCCAAAAAAGAACGGGATCAACCCCAAAACCGAAAGAAAAACCTAAAAGCCATTGATCCAACACAAAAGTCCCCCTAAACCTACCTGATGTTCTCCAAAACCCACAATTTACACTTTTTCACCATGATAACCAATGAGAACCCAACAAAACCCAACGGAGACCCCATAACACGCCAGAAACACCCCAAAAAAGAACAGGATCACCCCAAAAAACCAGAAGAAGAGCCCAAATACCATGAATCCACCCCAAAAGTCCCCCTAAACCTACCTGAAGTTATCCAAAACCCACAATTTACACTTTTCCAACATGATGACCAACAAAAACCCAACGAAACACAACAGAGACCCCAAAACAAGTCAAAAACACGCAAAGCAAGAACGGGATAACACCCAAAAAAGAAATAAAACCCCCAAAAATATAGATCCACCCCAAAACCACCTTAAACCTACCTGATGTTCTCCAAAACCCACAATTTAACCTTTTCCACAATGATGACCATGGAAAACCTACGAAACACAACGGAGACCCCAAAACACCTCAAAAACACCCCAAAAAAGAACGGGATCACCTCAAAAAAGAAAGAAAATGACAAAAACCATAGATCCACCCCAAAACCACACTAAACCTACCTGATGTTCTCCAAAACCCAAAATTTAACATTTTCCACAATGATGACCACGGAAAACGAACGAAACACAAGGGAGACCAAAAAAGGGCCAAAAACACCCCAAACAAGAACGGGATCACCCCAAAACTGGAAGAAAATCCCCCAAAATCATAGATCCACACAAAACCACCCTAAACCTACCTGATGTTCTCCAAAACCCACAATTTACACTTTTCCACCATTATGACCTACGAAACCCAACAAAACCCAACGGAGACACAAAAACACGTCAAAAACAACCCAAAAATGAATAGGATCACCCCCAAAAAAACAGAAGAAAACCCCAAAAACCATGAATCTGCCCCAAAAGTCCCCCTAAACCTACCTGATGTTCTCCAAAACCCACAATTTACACTTTTCCACTATGATGACCATGGAAAACCCAACGAAACCCAACGGAGACCCCAAAACACATCAAAAACACCCCAAAAAACATATGGATCAGAAGAAAAAAACAGAAGAAAACCCCAAAACCCATGAATCTGCCCCAAAAGTCCCCATAAACCTACCTGATGATCTCCAAAACACACAATTTACACTTTTCCACCATGATGACCATGGAAAACCCAACGAAACCTGACGGTGAAACCAAAACAAGTCAAAAAAAAGAACAAAAAAGAAAGGGATCACCCCCAAAATTGGAAGAAAAACCCTCAAAATCATAGATCCACACCAAAACCACCCTAAAGCTACCCGATGTTCTCCAAAACACACAATTTAAAATTTTCCACAATAATGACCACGGAAAACCCAACGAAACCCAACGGAGACCCAAAAACACGTCAAAAACACCCCAAACAAGAACGGAATCACCCCCAAAACTGGAAGAAAATCCCCAAAAACCAAGGATCCAATTCCAAAATCACCCTAAACCTACCTGATGTTCTCCAAATCCCAAAGTCCACTCCCAACCACCATAAAACCCATTAGGAACTCAACAAAACGCAACGGAAACGCCAAAACACCTCAAAAAAAAAAAACAAAAGCGAACCGGATCAGAAGAAAATATGTGATTTAACCCCAAAAAAACCCTTAAACCTACCTGATGTTCTCCTAAATGTACAATCCACTCCCAACCTCTGTAAAGCCCATTAGGAACCCAACGAAACCCATCAGAGACCCCAAAACAAGTCAAAAAAAAAAAAAAAAACAAAACAAAACAAGAACGGGATAACCCCTAAAAATGAAAGAATACCCCAAAAGCCATAGATCCACACCAAAAGTCCCCCTAAACCTACCTGATGTTCCCCAAAACCCACAATTTACCCTTTTCCACCATGATGACCAACATGAACCAAACGAAAACCCAAAGGAGACCACAAAACACGTCAAAAACACCCCAAAAAAGAACGGGATCACCTCCAAAACTGAAAGAAAATCCCCAAAAATCACGGATCCAATCCCAAAACCACCCTAAACCTACCTAACGTTCTCCAAAACACAAAATTTACACTTTTCCAACATGATGACAATGGAAAACCCAACGAAACACAACGGAGAACGCAAAACACGTCAAAAACACCCCAAAAAAGAACGGGATCAACCCCAAAACCGAAAGAAAAACCTAAAAGCCATTGATGCAACACAAAAGTCCCCCTAAACCTACCTGATGTTCTCCAAAACCCACAATTTACACTTTTTCACCATGATGCCAACGGAAAACCCAACGAAACCCAACGGAGACCCTAAAACACGTCAAAAACGCCCCAAAAAACATATGGATCAGAAGAAAAAAAAAGAAGAAGAAAACCCCAAAAACCATGAATCCACCCCAAAAGTCCCCCTAAACCTACCTGAAGTTCTCCAAAACCCACAATTTACACTTTTCCAACATGATGACCAACAAAAACCCAACGAAACACAACAGAGACCCCAAAACAAGTCAAAAACACGCAAAGCAAGAACGGGATAACACCCAAAAAAGAAATAAAACCCCCAAAAATATAGATCCACCCCAAAACCACCCTAAACCTACCTGATGTTCTCCAAAACCCACAATTTAACCTTTTCCACAATGATGACCATGGAAAACCTACGAAACACAACGGAGACCCCAAAACACCTCAAAAACACCCCAAAAAAGAACGGGATCACCTCAAAAAAGAAAGAAAATGACAAAAACCATAGATCCACCCCAAAACCACCCTAAACCTACCTGATGTTCTCCAAAACCCAAAATTTAACATTTTCCACAATGATGACCACGGAAAACGAACGAAACACAAGGGAGACCAAAAAAGGGCCAAAACCACCCCAAACAAGAACGGGATCACCCCAAAACTGGAAGAAAATCCCCCAAAATCATAGATCCACACAAAACCACCCTAAACCTACCTGATGTTCTCCAAAACCCACAATTTACACTTTTCCACCATTATGACCTACGAAACCCAACAAAACCCAACGGAGACACAAAAACACGTCAAAAACAACCCAAAAATGAATAGGATCACCCCCAAAAAAACAGAAGAAAACCCCAAAAACCATGAATCTGCCCCAAAAGTCCCCCTAAACCTACCTGATGTTCTCCAAAACCCACAATTTACACTTTTCCACTATGATGACCATGGAAAACCCAACGAAACCCAACGGAGACCCCAAAACACATCAAAAACACCCCAAAAAACATATGGATCAGAAGAAAAAACAGAAGAAAACCCCAAAACCCATGAATCTGCCCCAAAAGTCCCCATAAACCTACCTGATGATCTCCAAAACACACAATTTACACTTTTCCACCATGATGACCATGGAAAACCCAACGAAACCTGACGGTGAAACCAAAACAAGTCAAAAAAAAGAACAAAAAAGAAAGGGATCACCCCCAAAATTGGAAGAAAAACCCTCAAAATCATAGATCCACACCAAAACCACCCTAAAGCTACCCGATGTTCTCCAAAACACACAATTTAAAATTTTCCACAATAATGACCACGGAAAACCCAACGAAACCCAACGGAGACCCCAAAACACGTCAAAAACACCCCAAACAAGAACGGAATCACCCCCAAAACTGGAAGAAAATCCCCAAAAAACAAGGATCCAATTCCAAAACCACCCTAAACCTACCTGATGTTCTCCAAATCCCAAAGTCCACTCCCAACCACCATAAAACCCATTAGGAACTCAACAAAACGCAACGGAAATGCCAAAACACCTCAAAAAAAAAAACAAAAGCGAACCGGATCAGAAGAAAATATGTGATTTAACCCCAAAAAAACCCTTAAACCTACCTGATGTTCTCCTAAATGTACAATCCACTCCCAACCTCTGTAAAGCCCATTAGGAACCCAACGAAACCCATCAGAGACCCCAAAACAAGTCAAAAAAAAAAAAAAAAACAAAACAAAACAAGAACGGGATAACCCCTAAAAATGAAAGAATACCCCAAAAGCCATAGATCCACACCAAAAGTCCCCCTAAACCTACCTGATGTTCCCCAAAACCCACAATTTACCCTTTTCCACCATGATGACCAACATGAACCAAACGAAAACCCAAAGGAGACCACAAAACACGTCAAAAACACCCCAAAAAAGAACGGGATCACCTCCAAAACTGAAAGAAAATCCCCAAAAATCACGGATCCAATCCCAAAACCACCCTAAACCTACCTAACGTTCTCCAAAACACAAAATTTACACTTTTCCAACATGATGACAATGGAAAACCCAACGAAACACAACGGAGAACGCAAAACACGTCAAAAACACCCCAAAAAAGAACGGGATCAACCCCAAAACCGAAAGAAAAACCTAAAAGCCATTGATCCAACACAAAAGTCCCCCTAAACCTACCTGATGTTCTCCAAAACCCACAATTTACACTTTTTCACCATGATAACCAATGAGAACCCAACAAAACCCAACAGAGACCCCATAACACGCCAGAAACACCCCAAAAAAGAACAGGATCACCCCAAAAAACGGAAGAAGAGCCCAAATACCATGAATCCACCCCAAAAGTCCCCCTAAACCTACCTGAAGTTATCCAAAACCCACAATTTACACTTTTCCACCATGATGCCAACGGAAAACCCAACGAAACCCAACGGAGACCCTAAAACACGTCAAAAACACCCCAAAAAACATATGGATCAGAAGAAAAAAAAAGAAGAAGAAAACCCCAAAAACCATGAATCCACCCCAAAAGTCCCCCTAAACCTACCTGAAGTTCTCCAAAACCCACAATTTACACTTTTCCAACATGATGACCAACAAGAACCCAACGAAACACAACAGAGACCCCAAAACAAGTCAAAAACACGCAAAGCAAGAACGGGATAACACCCAAAAAAGAAATAAAACCCCCAAAAATATAGATCCACCCCAAAACCACCCTAAACCTACCTGATGTTCTCCAAAACCCACAATTTAACCTTTTCCACAATGATGACCATGGAAAACCTACGAAACACAACGGAGACCCCAAAACACCTCAAAAACACCCCAAAAAAGAACGGGATCACCTCAAAAAAGAAAGAAAATGACAAAAACCATAGATCCACCCCAAAACCACACTAAACCTACCTGATGTTCTCCAAAACCCAAAATTTAACATTTTCCACAATGATGACCACGGAAAACGAACGAAACACAAGGGAGACCAAAAAAGGGCCAAAAACACCCCAAACAAGAACGGGATCACCCCAAAACTGGAAGAAAATCCCCCAAAATCATAGATCCACCCAAAACCACCCTAAACCTACCTGATGTTCTCCAAAACCCACAATTTACACTTTTCCACCATTATGACCTACGAAACCCAACAAAACCCAACGGAGACACAAAAACACGTCAAAAACAACCCAAAAATGAATAGGATCACCCCCAAAAAAACAGAAGAAAACCCCAAAAACCATGAATCTGCCCCAAAAGTCCCCCTAAACCTACCTGATGTTCTCCAAAACCCACAATTTACACTTTTCCACTATGATGACCATGGAAAACCCAACGAAACCCAACGGAGACCCCAAAACACATCAAAAACACCCCAAAAAACATATGGATCAGAAGAAAAAACAGAAGAAAACCCCAAAACCCATGAATCTGCCCCAAAAGTCCCCATAAACCTACCTGATGATCTCCAAAACACACAATTTACACTTTTCCACCATGATGACCATGGAAAACCCAACGAAACCTGACGGTGAAACCAAAACAAGTCAAAAAAAAGAACAAAAAAGAAAGGGATCACCCCCAAAATTGGAAGAAAAACCCTCAAAATCATAGATCCACACCAAAACCACCCTAAAGCTACCCGATGTTCTCCAAAACACACAATTTAAAATTTTCCACAATAATGACCACGGAAAACCCAACGAAACCCAACGGAGACCCCAAAACACGTCAAAAACACCCCAAACAAGAACGGAATCACCCCCAAAACTGGAAGAAAATCCCCAAAAAACAAGGATCCAATTCCAAAACCACCCTAAACCTACCTGATGTTCTCCAAATCCCAAAGTCCACTCCCAACCACCATAAAACCCATTAGGAACTCAACAAAACGCAACGGAAATGCCAAAACACCTCAAAAAAAAAACAAAAGCGAACCGGATCAGAAGAAAATATGTGATTTAACCCCAAAAAAACCCTTAAACCTACCTGATGTTCTCCTAAATGTACAATCCACTCCCAACCTCTATAAAGCCCATTAGGAACCCAACGAAACCCATCGGGGACCCCAAAACAAGTCAAAAGAAAACAAAACAAGAACGGGATAACCCCTAAAAATGAAAGAATACCCCAAAAGCCATAGATCCACACCAGAAGTCCCCCTAAACCTACCTGATGTTCCCCAAAACCCACAATTTACCCTTTTCCACCATGATGACCAACATGAACCAAACGAAAACCCAAAGGAGACCACAAAACACGTCAAAAACACCCCAAAAAAGAACGGGATCACCTCCAAAACTGAAAGAAAATCCCCAAAAATCACGGATCCAATCCCAAAACCACCCTAAACCTACCTAACGTTCTCCAAAACACAAAATTTACACTTTTCCAACATGATGACAATGGAAAACCCAACGAAACACAACGGAGAACGCAAAACACGTCAAAAACACCCCAAAAAAGAACGGGATCAACCCCAAAACCGAAAGAAAAACCTAAAAGCCATTGATCCAACACAAAAGTCCCCCTAAACCTACCTGATGTTCTCCAAAACCCACAATTTACACTTTTTCACCATGATAACCAATGAGAACCCAACAAAACCCAACAGAGACCCCATAACACGCCAGAAACACCCCAAAAAAGAACAGGATCACCCCAAAAAACGGAAGAAGAGCCCAAATACCATGAATCCACCCCAAAAGTCCCCCTAAACCTACCTGAAGTTATCCAAAACCCACAATTTACACTTTTCCACCATGATGCCAACGGAAAACCCAACGAAACCCAACGGAGACCCTAAAACACGTCAAAAACACCCCAAAAAACATATGGATCAGAAGAAAAAAAAAGAAGAAGAAAACCCCAAAAACCATGAATCCACCCCAAAAGTCCCCCTAAACCTACCTGAAGTTCTCCAAAACCCACAATTTACACTTTTCCAACATGATGACCAACAAGAACCCAACGAAACACAACAGAGACCCCAAAACAAGTCAAAAACACGCAAAGCAAGAACGGGATAACACCCAAAAAAGAAATAAAACCCCAAAAAATATAGATCCACCCCAAAACCACCCTAAACCTACCTGATGTTCTCCAAAACCCACAATTTAACCTTTTCCACAATGATGACCATGGAAAACCTACGAAACACAACGGAGACCCCAAAACACCTCAAAAACACCCCAAAAAAGAACGGGATCACCTCAAAAAAGAAAGAAAATGACAAAAACCATAGATCCACCCCAAAACCACACTAAACCTACCTGATGTTCTCCAAAACCCAAAATTTAACATTTTCCACAATGATGACCACGGAAAACGAACGAAACACAAGGGAGACCAAAAAAGGGCCAAAAACACCCCAAACAAGAACGGGATCACCCCAAAACTGGAAGAAAATCCCCCAAAATCATAGATCCACCCAAAACCACCCTAAACCTACCTGATGTTCTCCAAAACCCACAATTTACACTTTTCCACCATTATGACCTACGAAACCCAACAAAACCCAACGGAGACACAAAAACACGTCAAAAACAACCCAAAAATGAATAGGATCACCCCCAAAAAAACAGAAGAAAACCCCAAAAACCATGAATCTGCCCCAAAAGTCCCCCTAAACCTACCTGATGTTCTCCAAAACCCACAATTTACACTTTTCCACTATGATGACCATGGAAAACCCAACGAAACCCAACGGAGACCCCAAAACACATCAAAAACACCCCAAAAAACATATGGATCAGAAGAAAAAACAGAAGAAAACCCCAAAACCCATGAATCTGCCCCAAAAGTCCCCATAAACCTACCTGATGATCTCCAAAACACACAATTTACACTTTTCCACCATGATGACCATGGAAAACCCAACGAAACCTGACGGTGAAACCAAAACAAGTCAAAAAAAAGAACAAAAAAGAAAGGGATCACCCCCAAAATTGGAAGAAAAACCCTCAAAATCATAGATCCACACCAAAACCACCCTAAAGCTACCCGATGTTCTCCAAAACACACAATTTAAAATTTTCCACAATAATGACCACGGAAAACCCAACGAAACCCAACGGAGACCCCAAAACACGTCAAAAACACCCCAAACAAGAACGGAATCACCCCCAAAACTGGAAGAAAATCCCCAAAAAACAAGGATCCAATTCCAAAACCACCCTAAACCTACCTGATGTTCTCCAAATCCCAAAGTCCACTCCCAACCACCATAAAACCCATTAGGAACTCAACAAAACGCAACGGAAATGCCAAAACACCTCAAAAAAAAAACAAAAGCGAACCGGATCAGAAGAAAATATGTGATTTAACCCCAAAAAAACCCTTAAACCTACCTGATGTTCTCCTAAATGTACAATCCACTCCCAACCTCTATAAAGCCCATTAGGAACCCAACGAAACCCATCGGGGACCCCAAAACAAGTCAAAAGAAAACAAAACAAGAACGGGATAACCCCTAAAAATGAAAGAATACCCCAAAAGCCATAGATCCACACCAGAAGTCCCCCTAAACCTACCTGATGTTCCCCAAAACCCACAATTTACCCTTTTCCACCATGATGACCAACATGAACCAAACGAAAACCCAAAGGAGACCACAAAACACGTCAAAAACACCCCAAAAAAGAACGGGATCACCTCCAAAACTGAAAGAAAATCCCCAAAAATCACGGATCCAATCCCAAAACCACCCTAAACCTACCTAACGTTCTCCAAAACACAAAATTTACACTTTTCCAACATGATGACAATGGAAAACCCAACGAAACACAACGGAGAACGCAAAACACGTCAAAAACACCCCAAAAAAGAACGGGATCAACCCCAAAACCGAAAGAAAAACCTAAAAGCCATTGATCCAACACAAAAGTCCCCCTAAACCTACCTGATGTTCTCCAAAACCCACAATTTACACTTTTTCACCATGATAACCAATGAGAACCCAACAAAACCCAACAGAGACCCCATAACACGCCAGAAACACCCCAAAAAAGAACAGGATCACCCCAAAAAACGGAAGAAGAGCCCAAATACCATGAATCCACCCCAAAAGTCCCCCTAAACCTACCTGAAGTTATCCAAAACCCACAATTTACACTTTTCCACCATGATGCCAACGGAAAACCCAACGAAACCCAACGGAGACCCTAAAACACGTCAAAAACACCCCAAAAAACATATGGATCAGAAGAAAAAAAAAGAAGAAGAAAACCCCAAAAACCATGAATCCACCCCAAAAGTCCCCCTAAACCTACCTGAAGTTCTCCAAAACCCACAATTTACACTTTTCCAACATGATGACCAACAAGAACCCAACGAAACACAACAGAGACCCCAAAACAAGTCAAAAACACGCAAAGCAAGAACGGGATAACACCCAAAAAAGAAATAAAACCCCAAAAAATATAGATCCACCCCAAAACCACCCTAAACCTACCTGATGTTCTCCAAAACCCACAATTTAACCTTTTCCACAATGATGACCATGGAAAACCTACGAAACACAACGGAGACCCCAAAACACCTCAAAAACACCCCAAAAAAGAACGGGATCACCTCAAAAAAGAAAGAAAATGACAAAAACCATAGATCCACCCCAAAACCACACTAAACCTACCTGATGTTCTCCAAAACCCAAAATTTAACATTTTCCACAATGATGACCACGGAAAACGAACGAAACACAAGGGAGACCAAAAAAGGGCCAAAAACACCCCAAACAAGAACGGGATCACCCCAAAACTGGAAGAAAATCCCCCAAAATCATAGATCCACCCAAAACCACCCTAAACCTACCTGATGTTCTCCAAAACCCACAATTTACACTTTTCCACCATTATGACCTACGAAACCCAACAAAACCCAACGGAGACACAAAAACACGTCAAAAACAACCCAAAAATGAATAGGATCACCCCCAAAAAAACAGAAGAAAACCCCAAAAACCATGAATCTGCCCCAAAAGTCCCCCTAAACCTACCTGATGTTCTCCAAAACCCACAATTTACACTTTTCCACTATGATGACCATGGAAAACCCAACGAAACCCAACGGAGACCCCAAAACACATCAAAAACACCCCAAAAAACATATGGATCAGAAGAAAAAACAGAAGAAAACCCCAAAACCCATGAATCTGCCCCAAAAGTCCCCATAAACCTACCTGATGATCTCCAAAACACACAATTTACACTTTTCCACCATGATGACCATGGAAAACCCAACGAAACCTGACGGTGAAACCAAAACAAGTCAAAAAAAAGAACAAAAAAGAAAGGGATCACCCCCAAAATTGGAAGAAAAACCCTCAAAATCATAGATCCACACCAAAACCACCCTAAAGCTACCCGATGTTCTCCAAAACACACAATTTAAAATTTTCCACAATAATGACCACGGAAAACCCAACGAAACCCAACGGAGACCCCAAAACACGTCAAAAACACCCCAAACAAGAACGGAATCACCCCCAAAACTGGAAGAAAATCCCCAAAAAACAAGGATCCAATTCCAAAACCACCCTAAACCTACCTGATGTTCTCCAAATCCCAAAGTCCACTCCCAACCACCATAAAACCCATTAGGAACTCAACAAAACGCAACGGAAATGCCAAAACACCTCAAAAAAAAAACAAAAGCGAACCGGATCAGAAGAAAATATGTGATTTAACCCCAAAAAAACCCTTAAACCTACCTGATGTTCTCCTAAATGTACAATCCACTCCCAACCTCTATAAAGCCCATTAGGAACCCAACGAAACCCATCGGGGACCCCAAAACAAGTCAAAAGAAAACAAAACAAGAACGGGATAACCCCTAAAAATGAAAGAATACCCCAAAAGCCATAGATCCACACCAGAAGTCCCCCTAAACCTACCTGATGTTCCCCAAAACCCACAATTTACCCTTTTCCACCATGATGACCAACATGAACCAAACGAAAACCCAAAGGAGACCACAAAACACGTCAAAAACACCCCAAAAAAGAACGGGATCACCTCCAAAACTGAAAGAAAATCCCCAAAAATCACGGATCCAATCCCAAAACCACCCTAAACCTACCTAACGTTCTCCAAAACACAAAATTTACACTTTTCCAACATGATGACAATGGAAAACCCAACGAAACACAACGGAGAACGCAAAACACGTCAAAAACACCCCAAAAAAGAACGGGATCAACCCCAAAACCGAAAGAAAAACCTAAAAGCCATTGATCCAACACAAAAGTCCCCCTAAACCTACCTGATGTTCTCCAAAACCCACAATTTACACTTTTTCACCATGATAACCAATGAGAACCCAACAAAACCCAACAGAGACCCCATAACACGCCAGAAACACCCCAAAAAAGAACAGGATCACCCCAAAAAACGGAAGAAGAGCCCAAATACCATGAATCCACCCCAAAAGTCCCCCTAAACCTACCTGAAGTTATCCAAAACCCACAATTTACACTTTTCCACCATGATGCCAACGGAAAACCCAACGAAACCCAACGGAGACCCTAAAACACGTCAAAAACACCCCAAAAAACATATGGATCAGAAGAAAAAAAAAGAAGAAGAAAACCCCAAAAACCATGAATCCACCCCAAAAGTCCCCCTAAACCTACCTGAAGTTCTCCAAAACCCACAATTTACACTTTTCCAACATGATGACCAACAAGAACCCAACGAAACACAACAGAGACCCCAAAACAAGTCAAAAACACGCAAAGCAAGAACGGGATAACACCCAAAAAAGAAATAAAACCCCAAAAAATATAGATCCACCCCAAAAACACCCTAAACCTACCTGATGTTCTCCAAAACCCACAATTTAACCTTTTCCACAATGATGACCATGGAAAACCTACGAAACACAACGGAGACCCCAAAACACCTCAAAAACACCCCAAAAAAGAACGGGATCACCTCAAAAAAGAAAGAAAATGACAAAAACCATAGATCCACCCCAAAACCACACTAAACCTACCTGATGTTCTCCAAAACCCAAAATTTAACATTTTCCACAATGATGACCACGGAAAACGAACGAAACACAAGGGAGACCAAAAAAGGGCCAAAAACACCCCAAACAAGAACGGGATCACCCCAAAACTGGAAGAAAATCCCCCAAAATCATAGATCCACCCAAAACCACCCTAAACCTACCTGATGTTCTCCAAAACCCACAATTTACACTTTTCCACCATTATGACCTACGAAACCCAACAAAACCCAACGGAGACACAAAAACACGTCAAAAACAACCCAAAAATGAATAGGATCACCCCCAAAAAAACAGAAGAAAACCCCAAAAACCATGAATCTGCCCCAAAAGTCCCCCTAAACCTACCTGATGTTCTCCAAAACCCACAATTTACACTTTTCCACTATGATGACCATGGAAAACCCAACGAAACCCAACGGAGACCCCAAAACACATCAAAAACACCCCAAAAAACATATGGATCAGAAGAAAAAACAGAAGAAAACCCCAAAACCCATGAATCTGCCCCAAAAGTCCCCATAAACCTACCTGATGATCTCCAAAACACACAATTTACACTTTTCCACCATGATAACCATGGAAAACCCAACGAAACCTGACGGTGAAACCAAAACAAGTCAAAAAAAAGAACAAAAAAGAAAGGGATCACCCCCAAAATTGGAAGAAAAACCCTCAAAATCATAGATCCACACCAAAACCACCCTAAAGCTACCCGATGTTCTCCAAAACACACAATTTAAAATTTTCCACAATAATGACCACGGAAAACCCAACGAAACCCAACGGAGACCCCAAAACACGTCAAAAACACCCCAAACAAGAACGGAATCACCCCCAAAACTGGAAGAAAATCCCCAAAAAACAAGGATCCAATTCCAAAACCACCCTAAACCTACCTGATGTTCTCCAAATCCCAAAGTCCACTCCCAACCACCATAAAACCCATTAGGAACTCAACAAAACGCAACGGAAATGCCAAAACACCTCAAAAAAAAAACAAAAGCGAACCGGATCAGAAGAAAATATGTGATTTAACCCCAAAAAAACCCTTAAACCTACCTGATGTTCTCCTAAATGTACAATCCACTCCCAACCTCTATAAAGCCCATTAGGAACCCAACGAAACCCATCGGGGACCCCAAAACAAGTCAAAAGAAAACAAAACAAGAACGGGATAACCCCTAAAAATGAAAGAATACCCCAAAAGCCATAGATCCACACCAGAAGTCCCCCTAAACCTACCTGATGTTCCCCAAAACCCACAATTTACCCTTTTCCACCATGATGACCAACATGAACCAAACGAAAACCCAAAGGAGACCACAAAACACGTCAAAAACACCCCAAAAAAGAACGGGATCACCTCCAAAACTGAAAGAAAATCCCCAAAAATCACGGATCCAATCCCAAAACCACCCTAAACCTACCTAACGTTCTCCAAAACACAAAATTTACACTTTTCCAACATGATGACAATGGAAAACCCAACGAAACACAACGGAGAACGCAAAACACGTCAAAAACACCCCAAAAAAGAACGGGATCAACCCCAAAATCGAAAGAAAAACCTAAAAGCCATTGATCCAACACAAAAGTCCCCCTAAACCTACCTGATGTTCTCCAAAACCCACAATTTACACTTTTTCACCATGATAACCAATGAGAAACCAACAAAACCCAACGGAGACCCCATAACACGCCAGAAACACCCCAAAAAAGAACAGGATCACCCCAAAAAAACAGAAGAAGAGCCCAAATACCATGAATCCACCCCAAAAGTCCCCCTAAACCTACCTGAAGTTATCCAAAACCCACAATTTACACTTTTCCAACATGATGACCAACAAAAACCCAACGAAACACAACAGAGACCCCAAAACAAGTCAAAAACACGCAAAGCAAGAACGGGATAACACCCAAAAAAGAAATAAAACCCCAAAAAATATAGATCCACCCCAAAACCACCCTAAACCTACCTGATGTTCTCCAAAACCCACAATTTAACCTTTTCCACAGTGATGACCATGGAAAACCTACGAAACACAACGGAGACCCCAAAACACCTCAAAAACACCCCAAAAAAGAACGGGATCACCTCAAAAAAGAAAGAAAATGACAAAAACCATAGATCCACCCCAAAACCACACTAAACCTACCTGATGTTCTCCAAAACCCAAAATTTAACATTTTCCACAATGATGACCGCGGAAAACGAACGAAACACAAGGGAGACCAAAAAAGGGCCAAAAACACCCCAAACAAGAACGGGATCACCCCAAAACTGGAAGAAAATCCCCCAAAATCATAGATCCACCCAAAACCACCCTAAACCTACCTGATGTTCTCCAAAACCCACAATTTACACTTTTCCACCATTATGACCTACGAAACCCAACAAAACCCAACGGAGACACAAAAACACGTCAAAAACAACCCAAAAATGAATAGGATCACCCCCAAAAAAACAGAAGAAAACCCCAAAAACCATGAATCTGCCCCAAAAGTCCCCCTAAACCTACCTGATGTTCTCCAAAACCCACAATTTACACTTTTCCACTATGATGACCATGGAAAACCCAACGAAACCCAACGGAGACCCCAAAACACATCAAAAACACCCCAAAAAACATATGGATCAGAAGAAAAAACAGAAGAAAACCCCAAAACCCATGAATCTGCCCCAAAAGTCCCCATAAACCTACCTGATGATCTCCAAAACACACAATTTACACTTTTCCACCATGATGACCATGGAAAACCCAACGAAACCTGACGGTGAAACCAAAACAAGTCAAAAAAAAGAACAAAAAAGAAAGGGATCACCCCCAAAATTGGAAGAAAAACCCTCAAAATCATAGATCCACACCAAAACCACCCTAAACCTACCCGATGTTCTCCAAAACACACAATTTAAAATTTTCCACAATAATGACCACGGAAAACCCAACGAAACCCAACGGAGACCCCAAAACACGTCAAAAACACCCCAAACAAGAACGGAATCACCCCCAAAACTGGAAGAAAATCCCCAAAAAACAAGGATCCAATTCCAAAACCACCCTAAACCTACCTGATGTTCTCCAAATCCCAAAGTCCACTCCCAACCACCATAAAACCCATTAGGAACTCAACAAAACGCAACGGAAATGCCAAAACACCTCAAAAAAAAAACAAAAGCGAACCGGATCAGAAGAAAATATGTGATTTAACCCCAAAAAAACCCTTAAACCTACCTGATGTTCTCCTAAATGTACAATCCACTCCCAACCTCTATAAAGCCCATTAGGAACCCAACGAAACCCATCGGGGACCCCAAAACAAGTCAAAAGAAAACAAAACAAGAACGGGATAACCCCTAAAAATGAAAGAATACCCCAAAAGCCATAGATCCACACCAAAAGTCCCCCTAAACCTACCTGATGTTCCCCAAAACCCACAATTTACCCTTTTCCACCATGATGACCAACATGAACCAAACGAAAACCCAAAGGAGACCACAAAACACGTCAAAAACACCCCAAAAAAGAACGGGATCACCTCCAAAACTGAAAGAAAATCCCCAAAAATCACGGATCCAATCCCAAAACCACCCTAAACCTACCTAACGTTCTCCAAAACACAAAATTTACACTTTTCCAACATGATGACAATGGAAAACCCAACGAAACACAACGGAGAACGCAAAACACGTCAAAAACACCCCAAAAAAGAACGGGATCAACCCCAAAACCGAAAGAAAAACCTAAAAGCCATTGATCCAACACAAAAGTCCCCCTAAACCTACCTGATGTTCTCCAAAACCCACAATTTACACTTTTTCACCATGATAACCAATGAGAACCCAACAAAACCCAACGGAGACCCCATAACACGCCAGAAACACCCCAAAAAAAGAACAGGATCACCCCAAAAAACGGAAGAAGAGCCCAAATACCATGAATCCACCCCAAAAGTCCCCCTAAACCTACCTGAAGTTATCCAAAACCCACAATTTACACTTTTCCACCATGATGCCAACGGAAAACCCAACGAAACCCAACAGAGACCCCAAAACACGTCAAAAACGCCCCAAAAAACATATGGATCAGAAGAAAAAAAAAGAAGAAGAAAACCCCAAAAACCATGAATCCACCCCAAAAGTCCCCCTAAACCTACCTGAAGTTCTCCAAAACCCACAATTTAACCTTTTCCACAATGATGACCATGGAAAACCTACGAAACACAACGGAGACCCCAAAACACCTCAAAAACACCCCAAAAAAGAACGGGATCACCTCAAAAAAGAAAGAAAATGACAAAAACCATAGATCCACCCCAAAACCACACTAAACCTACCTGATGTTCTCCAAAACCCAAAATTTAACATTTTCCACAATGATGACCACGGAAAACGAACGAAACACAAGGGAGACCAAAAAAGGGCCAAAAACACCTCAAACAAGAACGGGATCACCCCAAAACTGGAAGAAAATCCCCCAAAATCATAGATCCACCCAAAACCACCCTAAACCTACCTGATGTTCTCCAAAACCCACAATTTACACTTTTCCACCATTATGACCTACGAAACCCAACAAAACCCAACGGAGACACAAAAACACGTCAAAAACAACCCAAAAATGAATAGGATCACCCCAAAAAAAACAGAAGAAAACCCCAAAAACCATGAATCTGCCCCAAAAGTCCCCCTAAACCTACCTGATGTTCTCCAAAACCCACAATTTACACTTTTCCACTATGATGACCATGGAAAACCCAACGAAACCCAACGGAGACCCCAAAACACATCAAAAACACCCCAAAAAACATATGGATCAGAAGAAAAAACAGAAGAAAACCCCAAAACCCATGAATCTGCCCCAAAAGTCCCCATAAACCTACCTGATGATCTCCAAAACACACAATTTACACTTTTCCACCATGATGACCATGGAAAACCCAACGAAACCTGACGGTGAAACCAAAACAAGTCAAAAAAAAGAACAAAAAAGAAAGGGATCACCCCCAAAATTGGAAGAAAAACCCTCAAAATCATAGATCCACACCAAAACCACCCTAAAGCTACCCGATGTTCTCCAAAACACACAATTTAAAATTTTCCACAATAATGACCACGGAAAACCCAACGAAACCCAACGGAGACCCAAAAACACGTCTAAAACACCCCAAACAAGAACGGAATCACCCCCAAAACTGGAAGAAAATCCCCAAAAAACAAGGATCCAATTCCAAAACCACCCTAAACCTACCTGATGTTCTCCAAATCCCAAAGTCCACTCCCAACCACCATAAAACCCATTAGGAACTCAACAAAACGCAACGGAAACGCCAAAACACCTCAAAAAAAAAAAAAAACAAAAGCGAACCGGATCAGAAGAAAATATGTGATTTAACCCCAAAAAAACCCTTAAACCTACCTGATGTTCTCCTAAATGTACAATCCACTCCCAACCTCTATAAAACCCATTAGGAACCCAACGAAACCCATCAGAGACCCCAAAACAAGTCAAAAAAAAAAAAAAAAAAAAAAAAAAAAAAAAAAACAAGAACGGGATAACCCCTAAAAATGAAAGAATACCCCAAAAGCCATAGATCCACACCAAAAGTCCCCCTAAACCTACCTGATGTTCCCCAAAACCCACAATTTACCCTTTTCCACCATGATGACCAACATGAACCAAACGAAAACCCAAAGGAGACCACAAAACACGTCAAAAACACCCCAAAAAAGAACGGGATCACCTCCAAAACTGAAAGAAAATCCCCAAAAATCACGGATCCAATCCCAAAACCACCCTAAACCTACCTAACGTTCTCCAAAACACAAAATTTACACTTTTCCAACATGATGACAATGGAAAACCCAACGAAACACAACGGAGAACGCAAAACACGTCAAAAACACCCCAAAAAAGAACGGGATCAACCCCAAAACCGAAAGAAAAACCTAAAAGCCATTGATCCAACACAAAAGTCCCCCTAAACCTACCTGATGTTCTCCAAAACCCACAATTTACACTTTTTCACCATGATAACCAATGAGAACCCAACAAAACCCAACAGAGACCCCATAACACGCCAGAAACACCCCAAAAAAGAACAGGATCACCCCAAAAAACGGAAGAAGAGCCCAAATACCATGAATCCACCCCAAAAGTCCCCCTAAACCTACCTGAAGTTATCCAAAACCCACAATTTACACTTTTCCACCATGATGCCAACGGAAAACCCAACGAAACCCAACGGAGACCCCAAAACACGTCAAAAACGCCCCAAAAAACATATGGATCAGAAGAAAAAAAAAGAAGAAGAAAACCCCAAAAACCATGAATCCACCCCAAAAGTCCCCCTAAACCTACCTGAAGTTCTCCAAAACCCACAATTTACACTTTTCCAACATGATGACCAACAAGAACCCAACGAAACACAACAGAGACCCCAAAACAAGTCAAAAACACGCAAAGCAAGAACGGGATAACACCCAAAAAAGAAATAAAACCCCAAAAAATATAGATCCACCCCAAAACCACCTTAAACCTACCTGATGTTCTCCAAAACCCACAATTTAACCTTTTCCACAATGATGACCATGGAAAACCTACGAAACACAACGGAGACCCCAAAACACCTCAAAAACACCCCAAAAAAGAACGGGATCACCTCAAAAAAGAAAGAAAATGACAAAAACCATAGATCCACCCCAAAACCACACTAAACCTACCTGATGTTCTCCAAAACCCAAAATTTAACATTTTCCACAATGATGACCACGGAAAACGAACGAAACACAAGGGAGACCAAAAAAGGGCCAAAAACACCCCAAACAAGAACGGGATCACCCCAAAACTGGAAGAAAATCCCCCAAAATCATAGATCCACCCAAAACCACCCTAAACCTACCTGATGTTCTCCAAAACCCACAATTTACACTTTTCCACCATTATGACCTACGAAACCCAACAAAACCCAACGGAGACACAAAAACACGTCAAAAACAACCCAAAAATGAATAGGATCACCCCCAAAAACACAGAAGAAAACCCCAAAAACCATGAATCTGCCCCAAAAGTCCCCCTAAACCTACCTGATGTTCTCCAAAACCCACAATTTACACTTTTCCACTATGATGACCATGGAAAACCCAACGAAACCCAACGGAGACCCCAAAACACATCAAAAACACCCCAAAAAACATATGGATCAGAAGAAAAAACAGAAGAAAACCCCAAAACCCATGAATCTGCCCCAAAAGTCCCCATAAACCTACCTGATGATCTCCAAAACACACAATTTACACTTTTCCACCATGATGACCATGGAAAACCCAACGAAACCTGACGGTGAAACCAAAACAAGTCAAAAAAAAGAACAAAAAAGAAAGGGATCACCCCCAAAATTGGAAGAAAAACCCTCAAAATCATAGATCCACACCAAAACCACCCTAAAGCTACCCGATGTTCTCCAAAACACACAATTTAAAATTTTCCACAATAATGACCACGGAAAACCCAACGAAACCCAACGGAGACCCCAAAACACGTCTAAAACACCCCAAACAAGAACGGAATCACCCCCAAAACTGGAAGAAAATCCCCAAAAAACAAGGATCCAATTCCAAAACCACCCTAAACCTACCTGATGTTCTCCAAATCCCAAAGTCCACCCCCAACCACCATAAAACCCATTAGGAACTCAACAAAACGCAACGGAAACGCCAAAACACCTCAAAAAAAAAACAAAAGCGAACCGGATCAGAAGAAAATATGTGATTTAACCCCAAAAAAACCCTTAAACCTACCTGATGTTCTCCTAAATGTACAATCCACTCCCAACCTCTATAAAACCCATTAGGAACCCAACGAAACCCATCAGAGACCCCAAAACAAGTCAAAAAAAAAAAAAAAAACAAAACAAAACAAGAACGGGATAACCCCTAAAAATGAAAGAATACCCCAAAAGCCATAGATCCACACCAAAAGTCCCCCTAAACCTACCTGATGTTCCCCAAAACCCACAATTTACCCTTTTCCACCATGATGACCAACATGAACCAAACGAAAACCCAAAGGAGACCACAAAACACGTCAAAAACACCCCAAAAAAGAACGGGATCACCTCCAAAACTGAAAGAAAATCCCCAAAAATCACGGATCCAATCCCAAAACCACCCTAAACCTACCTAACGTTCTCCAAAACACAAAATTTACACTTTTCCAACATGATGACAATGGAAAACCCAACGAAACACAACGGAGAACGCAAAACACGTCAAAAACACCCCAAAAAAGAACGGGATCAACCCCAAAATCGAAAGAAAAACCTAAAAGCCATTGATCCAACACAAAAGTCCCCCTAAACCTACCTGATGTTCTCCAAAACCCACAATTTACACTTTTTCACCATGATAACCAATGAGAACCCAACAAAACCCAACGGAGACCCCATAACACGCCAGAAACACCCCAAAAAAGAACAGGATCACCCCAAAAAACGGAAGAAGAGCCCAAATACCATGAATCCACCCCAAAAGTCCCCCTAAACCTACCTGAAGTTCTCCAAAACCCACAATTTACACTTTTCCACAATGATGCCAACGGAAAACCCAACGAAACCCAACGGAGACCCCAAAACACCTCATAAACACCCCAAAGAAGAACGGGATCCCCTCAAAAAAGAAAGAAATTGACAAAAACCATAGATCCACCCCAAAACCACCCTAAACCTACCTGATGTTCTCCAAAACCCAAAATTTAACATTTTCCACAATGATGACCACGGAAAATGAACGAAACACAAGGGAGACAAAAAAAAGGCCAAAACCACCCCAAACAAGAACGGGATCACCCCAAAACTGGAAGAAAATCCCCCAAAATCATAGATCCACCCAAAACCACCCTAAACCTACCTGATGTTCTCCAAAACCCACAATTTACACTTTTCCACCATTATGACCTACGAAACCCAACAAAACCCAACGGAGACACAAAAACACGTCAAAAACAACCCAAAAATGAATAGGAACACCCCCAAAAAAACAGAAGAAAACCCCAAAAACCATGAATCTGCCCCAAAAGTCCTCATAAACCTACCTGATGTTCTCCAAAACCCACAATTTACACTTTTCCACCATGATGACCACGGAAAACCCAATGAAACCCAACGGTTTAAAGAAAATTAAGCAATAGAATTTTCATAGGGTCTAGGCAAGCATTATGCAGCTCCTTACTTCAGCAGGGAGCTTTCGCAACTCCCGCTCCTCAAACAGAACTCCTTGTTTTTATAATACAAAAGACAATGAGCAAACATTTATGGTGTATTACCCTAAGTTTTTGGGTTAGGGTTTTTTGCATCTTAATGTTTTGGGGTTAGGGTTTGGAGCGCCCTAAGTTTTTGGGCTAGGGCTTTGAGCATTCCTAACGTTTTGGGTTGGGTTTGGGTTTTGAGCATCCTAAGATTTTGGGTTGGGGGTTTTAGGCATAGGTCTTCAGGGGTTTAGTGTGGTAAATAGTTTGGGTTAGGTCTGTAGGGGTTTCGAGGTTTTTTGGATGTTAGGGCTTGAGGCTTTTTTTGTAAGGGCGGTGAGGGTTCCAGTGAGTGCTGGTAAATGCAGTTCTCGAGCACTCGGCCTGTGATTGGCCATGGTGGCTGTGCGGGGAATGCTGGTAGGTGTAGTTTTCCGGCACTGGGAGGCCATGTTGTGTGCCCAGAGCATGCCGGGAGATGTAGTTCTCAGGACTCCGGACTTCCGGGAGGCCATGTTGCATACCCAGAGTATGCCGGGAAATGTAGTTTTAGGATTCGGGACTTCCGGGAGGCCATGTTGAATGCCCAGAGCATACCGGGAGATGTAGTTCTCGGGAACTAGGGTTAGGGGCTAGGGCTGGGGCTAGAGTTAGGGTTTCGGGTGAGGGTTGGGGTTGGGGGTTATTGTTAGGGTTAGTGGTTTAGGGTTAGGCTTAGAGGGTTAGGGTTAGGGATAGGTTAGGGGTAGGTTTAGAGGGTTAGGGTAAGGGTTAGGGGTTAGGGGTTGGGGTTGTGGTTAGGCTTAGGGTAAGGGTTAGGGTGAGGGTATTAGGGTTAGGGTTTGGGTTCAGATTAGGGTAAGGGTTAGGGCAAAGGTAAGTGTTAGGGTAAGGCTAAGGGTAAGGCTTAGGGTGAGGATAAGGTTTAGGGAAAGGGTTAGGTTTAGAGTAAGGGTTGGGGTAAGGGTTAGGGTAAGGGTAAGAGTTAAGGTAAAGGATAGAATAATGGTAAGTATAAGGGTAGGGTAAGGATTAGGGTTAGGTTTAGGGTAAGAATAAGGGTAAGCTAATGGTTAGGATAAGGGTTAGGGTAAAGGTTTTCATTTGTTAAAGCTGAAACGCAGTATGCAATCTGGGACGTCACAGCCAGAGCTGCCTATGGCAAGGTGAGAGAGGAAAAGATGGAGCAGATGTTCTACTCCTAGTTTTTTCTTTATACGTAAATAAAAGTTTGAGCTAATTCCAGTTGGAAGAGTTCCAATTACTTGCTTGGTCATAATGTCTTTTAATATTGAAAGCTGCAGCAAAAGCATGGGGAGTTTTTCTTCTAGAAACACCCTAGTTCTCTTGTCTGCACTATTCATGCTTTTGAGCTAAAACTGATTAAAAAATAAAAAGAAAAATCACACACGCACACACAAAAAAAAAAAAACACCACAGCTGCTGCTGCTGCTCTCTTCCTACTTCCTTGTGCTTTGCCCCTACCCTTCCCAGGTGATTGGATTTGGGTGCTAGTCGGGGCCAAATGGTATGTGAGTCCCAGGCATCCCCTCAGAGAGCTCATTCTGCTTGGGCTGCTCTTTGGGGTGTTTGTTTTTCCTTCGGTCAGTTGCAGGCTTCTTCAGGTGGATGAGAGTTTATGGACTGATGCGTTTCCAAGTAGCGAGGGGTACGCACATCTTTTTGAGGTAACAGCTAGTAGGATCTGTTAGAATAATGTAGTACTTGGTGCCTTTATTGCATGCAGTTCTTTATCAGGTGAGTAACTGTTGTGAGTAACTGAAGTCAATGTTACTTGGTGTGTTTGCTATGCAGTGCCTGTGCGGACTATTGCACGAGACACAGCTTTCTGACATCTGGCCCAGCAACTACTAAATAAGGGGAGGGGAGAAGCTGAAGAACGACCAAAGGACAAAGCCTGGGAGGAAGACTACGAGCCTTCAGTACGAGCGGCCCCCAGAGGGACCACCGGAGACTAATAACGCCTGCACCAGTGGGAGGGTTTGGATTCTGGGAACTAATTAGAATAACCCTGCCTTTTGTAGAAGTAGTAATGAATATGTATCAGCCTAGCAGCATAAAAACCAGCCGCCTGATGTAACTTGTGTGCGTCTTGGTGGAGCAGAGACTCCTGGCGCACCCAGCGCTGTTTCCTTACCTCTATTCCTTTAATAAATCATAAACATTAATTGTAAGCCTATTTGGGACTCGGTCATTTATTACAAGTGGGACCTCCCGATGGGTGGAAGCTGTCGGGATAGCTCGGGATGCTGAGGCGTGATGCTGCAAGGAGGTTGGTGGTCGGTGGCGCCCTGGGGCAGGCCGAATTGGGAGGGGGCGAGGCGGCGGGTGGTCGGTGGCTTCTGTGGAAAAGGCGCTTGTATGGGGGGCGGCGCATTCAGAGGAACCTTGACAGGCTGCAGATAGGGGCAGGCAGGAACCTTTTGAAGTTCAGGAGAGGGAAATGCCAAGCCCTACCCCTAGGGAGAAACACCTCTGTTTACCAGCACTGGCTAGCTCGATACTGAATAAGCATTTCTTCATGGAAAGGGGTGCTTTGCTATTAGAACAGGCTGCCCGGGGGAAGTGGTAAGAGACCCGATCCTTAAAAGTATTGAAGAGATATGTGGACATAGCCCGGGAGTCCGGCCTCCGGCAGGGCGGGAGCTGGCTCTTCCGAGCCCCTGTGCTCCGGTCTTGTGCGACGCGTTTGGAGGCAGCACCGGGTGCCGGGTCCGACATCGGACAGTTCGGGGACGGCGATTCCGGGGCCGTCGGCTAGCGGGGGCCGGCTATGTCGTGTCCCGGGGATCCGACTTCAGGGGGCGTGGGGGCCGGCCGTGCAGTGAAGCGGGGGGCTGGCATCCGCCGGCTTCCCAGAGAGCGGGCTTTCGGTGCCGTGCGGTTCGGTGGCCGGCCGTCCCGAAACGCTGGGCACCGGTCTTGTGCTAGACTCAGCGGGCTCCGGGGCCGAACTCGGCTTCTCGGGGCCGGCGGTCGCGGTGTCCAGGTGTCCCGCCTCGGGCGGCGCGGGGCCGGCTGTCCCTAGCAGCTGGGTTCCCAAGAGCTTCTGGGCTCCCAAGCGTCGCCCAAGACCGGATCCCAGAGAATCGGGACGGCCGGCCGCACCGCTGCGACTAGCACAAGCGTCTCCCGACAACGGAGCCCAGGAGCTTGCGAGGGTCAGATTCCGCGCCCCGGGATAGAGAAACGGGGAGCGCGGGTCGGCCGGCCGCAACATCGCACGGGACCGAACCCCCTGTCTCCGGCACGGCCAGACCCCGAGCCGGCAGACAGCAGCCTCCCGCTTCACGGCACAGTCGGCCCCCAACCCGCCCGAGTTCTGATCGCCGGGACACGGGACAGCCGGCCGCGCCGCCCGAGGCCGGACACCTGGAGCCCGGGACCGCCGTCCCTGACAAAGCCAAAGTCGGACCCGGACCCCGCTGCGGCTAGCACACGCGTCGCCCAGGACCGCAGCCTAGGACCTCGGGACGGTCGCATCCCGCGCCTCCGGCAGGAGCTACCCGGGAGGGCAGGACGGCCTGCCGCAGCTCCGCAAGAGACCGAACCTGCTGGATTCCGGGACGGCCGACTCACGGTTCGTCGCCCGACTTCGGACCCACGGGACAGCCGGCACCCGCGCCGCCGGAGGCCGGACACACGGGCCTCGGCATCGCCGTCCCCGAACCGCACGAAGTCACACACGGTCTCCGGTGCGTCCAGCACACGCATCGCAAAGACCGGAGCCCAGATTATAGGATCAGCCAGCCCCGCGCCGCCCGAGGTCGGACCGCGAACCCGGTGCGCTTGGCAATGCGTCGCCCAAGAACGGCGCCGAGGGCCGCGGGATGGTCGTGCGTCACGCAGCCCGAGTTCGGACCCCCGGAACACGGGACAACTGGCACCCGCGCCACCGGAGGACAGAATCCCGTGCCCCGGGGGATCACCGTCCTTAAAGCGCCCGAAGTCGGCTCCGGACCTCGCTGCACATGCCTCGCACAAGACCGGAGCACAGGTTCTAGGGACAGACAGCTCCAGAGCCGTCCGAGGTCGTACTGGGAACCCGGTGCGGTTGACACATGCGTCGCCAAAGACCGGAGCCCTGGGAAGCTTGATGGCCGGACCCCACGCAGCCCGAGTTCGGACCCACGGGACACGGGACAGCCGGCACCCGTGCCTGGCTCTTGGGGATTTGGAAAGAGTCCTGATGCTGTGCCAGCACTATGCAGCAATAGGCACAACACTGGAGTGATTTCAGTGTTGTTCCAGCTACGAGTGCAGAGTACAGCACTGTGCGGGCTGCTGCAGGGAAACGGTGACTCCAGCTCAGACAGACGCAACACAACTTCCACCCCTTATTCCATAACATTTGTGTCACAATCAGGTACAGTTTAGTATATAGATGGTCTCATCACCATAGTTTTCTGTCCATTGAAGCATTTTTATGTCTGTACTTCTCTTTATTCTATAGGTCTTTTCCCAAAATGCTCATAAAAACTGTTGATGGTTTCACCATCATCTGTCAAAGTGGTCACTCAGGGCAGGCGAAGTTGGTTTTCTTGACACCAGCACCAGCTTAGCTCACATCACTGTTGCACTTGCCTGGTTCCTTGCAAAGTTGACCTTTCATTGGTTCTGCAGTGTCCTCCTACAACACATAACTTGGATGACAGATTAATTTTCTCCCATTGTTAAATCTCCTTGAGGCACACACTTGATATCCCCATCTTTCTGCATCACCCACCAGGTATACCCTGGACCTTGGGCAAAGACAATTCCACGAGTGCAATCCCACAGCACTTGTCTTTCCAGGCCCAAGATAGTGTTTCAGGCCGTGGCATGGTTTACAGGGTATGTTTCCAGCCACCCAGTTGTTGCTTCTTCCATGGTGAGTATGTACCGTTTGCCTTGGCGGGTTTGTGGAAGTGGTCCGATGTAGTCAATCTGCCAGACCTCACCAGATCGAAATCCAAGCCATCTCCGCCTATTCCAGGGAGACTTTCCCCTCATGGCTCGTTTGATTGCAGCACAGGTCTCACACTGATGGGTAACCTGTGTGATGGCCTCAATGGTCAGTTCCTCTTTCGAGTCACTCAATATAGAGGACTCACAAGCTGACTATAGCCTGGCACATGCATTCTCCAAAATCCCACAAGACCTAGGAACGCGTCTGTTTCTTTTTTGCTGGTTGGCGGAGACAGAACTGTTATTTTGTTGATCACATCCGTCGGAATGTGGCGACGTCCATCCTGCCATTTTACCCCCAAGAACTGGATTTCCTGTGCAGGTCCCTTGACCTTTTTCTGTTTAATGGCAAATCCAGCTTTCAGGAGAATTGGAATTTTTGTCTTCCCTTTCCCAAAAACTTCTTCTGCTGTGTTACCCCATACGATGATATCATCGATATACTGCAGGTGTTCAGGAGCGTTCCCCTGTTCCAGTGTCGTCTGGATCAGTCCATAGCAGATGGCAGGGCTGTGTTTCCACCCCTGGGGCAGTCGATTCCAAGTATACTGAATGCCCCTCCAAGTGAAAGCAAATTGTGGCCTGCATGCTGCTGCTAGACGGATAGAGAAAAATGCATTAGCAGTATCGATAGTAGCATTCCACTTGGCTGCCTTTGACTCTAGTTCGTACTGGAGTTCTAGTATGTCTGGCACTGCTGCACCTAGTGGTGGTGTGACTTCATTCAGTCCTCGATAGTCCACTGTTAGCCTCCACTCGCCATTGGACTTTCGCACTGGCCATATAGGACTGTTAAAAGGTGAATGAGTCTTGCTGATCACTCCTTGGCTCTCCAGATGGTGAACTAACTCATGGAGAGGAATCAGGGAGTCTCGGTTGGTGCGCTATTGCCGCCGGTGCACAGTTGTAGTCGCAATTGGCACTTGCTGTTCTTCAATCCTCAGCAATCCTACAGCAGAAGGGTCTTGTGAGAGACCAGGCAGGGTAGACAGCTGCTTAATCTTCTCTGTGCTCAAGGCAGCTATGCCAAAAGCCCACCGGTACCCTGTTGGATCCTTGAGGTACCCTTTCCTGAGGTAGTCTATGCCGACGGTGCACGGAGCCTCTGGGCCAGTCACGATGGGGTGCTTTTGCCACTCATTCCCCGTTAGACTCACTTCAGCTTCCATGCCATGGTTAGCTCTTGGGATCTCCCCGTCACTCCGGAGATAGAGATGGGTTCTGCCCCTTGGTGGCCTGACGGCATTAGGGTACACTGTGCACCTGTGTCCACTAAAGCTTTCTATTTTTGCGGTTCCGGTGTGCCAGGCCATCGAATCCACACAGTCCAGTAAATCCAGTTGTCCCTCTCCTCTACCTGGCCAGAGGCAGGGCCCCACTAGTCCTGGTCGGAGTATCTATCAATTATTTCTTCCAAACGTGAAGGAGAAGTCTCTTCATCAGGGTCAGGAGTATTACTGTTCCTTCTACTCCCTCTGGGGGACTGTTCAACAGAAACTGGGGCAGCAATCCTCCTAGGGGCCCTCTTTGTTGCTGCTGTATCTTTCCGTAGCTCACGTAGCCGAGCAGCTAGGGCCGAGGTCGGGTCACCGTCCCACTTCCTCATATCTTCCCCGTGCTCAAGTAAATAAAACCACAAGGTACCTCGAGGTGTGCATCCCGGATTCTCCCTTGTTTGAGCTGGGGACTGCTGGTGCTTGAAGGCCGAAAGATTTTTTCCGTCTAGGTGAGGACGAAGCTATGTGTTCATCTAAACGTTGGGACAGTCTCTCCACAGTAAAATGCAGCCCCGTACTGGGGCAGAGAGATTTTCTTCATATTTATGAAGTTGATTGGACACGTTGTCCACAGTTGGCCCCATCCCCTCGTCCTAACCCATGACTGCCAGTGTGCTGGCATGTTTTGGGGGTGCAGCCCGTACAAACTTCCGCCACTTGGACGCTGTGCATTGGACTTCATCGGGGTCTTTAGGTGCCTGGGCGTTGTTTAAATCACTATAAAGTATCTCCAACACAGCTAATTCCCACAGCTGCTGGAATCTTGTCCATATCCACAGTGGTCCCTTATCCATAGTGGTCCATTTGTTTACTTGGTATCCCCTCTTTGTGGGGATACCTTTCTATCACAGCTGTTAGGATTCGCCTCCAGAGGCTGATAACTTGTGCCTCTCTTCCAATTACTCTGTCAATGAGCATTTCTCTAGAAAGGGATCCCAGCTGCTTGGCTTCGTTGCCTTCTAGCTGTTGGGTATTGGCCCCACTATCCCAGCGTCGAAGCAGCCAAGTGAGGATGTGCTCACCTGGACGGCGACTGAAGTCTTTTCGTATTTCTCGCAGCTCACTCAAGGATAGAGACCGAGTAGTTTCTGATTCATCTATGATTTCAGTCTCTTCTTCGTGATGTTGCCGTGATAACGCTGCTTTAGAGCCGCTTGCCTTTTCCTCTTCTCCCTCATCCATAGGAGGAGCTCCTTCCCTTACTAAACGACCTGATCTCCGTTTCCACTGTTTCGTCTTTACTACAGGGGGGACTGATACCAAAGATGGTCGGTCCTCTGGGGTGGTCACAGTGTGTGCTGTCTCATCATCAAATTCAAGAACCTCCCTATCCCCTTGAGGGTGCTGAGCAATGTTAATTGACATCTGATAAGCGTAAGCCAGACCCCAGCAGAGTGCAGCCAGCTGGCGGAGTTCTCTAGTATTGCCAGGGTCAGGGCATACATCTTTCTACCAGCTTTCTTGGATTTTGTACTTGTTCAGGGGTGAAATTTAGAACCATTGGAGGAGAAAACCGTGATAGGTACCTGCCCAAATCCCCCCACACACCTTGCCACCCACAACTTTTTCTGGGGACAGGTCCTTGGATAATATTCTTAATAAACTGCTTTGCCTTGGGGAAGAAGACAAACACTACAAAGAGGAGGATAATATCTCACCAGGGGTATCCAAGATACTGAAAGGCTGCTGTAATTAGCCCACAGGGAGAAAAGTAGAAGGCACCACACCCGATGTTATTCACTGATTGACTGCTGGGGGCAAAAAAGAAGGCACTGTAATTCTTAATATTTTCAATAAGATAATCTCCAGGAGACCAGGAGGATAACAATGCCGGGCTTGAATACCAAACCAAACTGAAGGCCAGTATGTTACAGCACAACATGATAAAAAAAACAAGCACAGACTTCAACATTTTCTCCGATCGGATGTAAAGGAAAAAAGAAAACAGAGAGTGGGCTACATACAACATATCCACAGAGAAAAGTATTACCAGAAAACCGAGCATTATGACAACCAATATGTTAGTTGTAAATACTTCAATCAATACTACTGTTATCTCAACCCTCGAGCCCCACGTTGGGCGCCAAAAAGGACTGTGGTGGTTTTACTCAGGTAGGCAGCCGAGCTCCACCACAACCGCTCTCTCACTCCCCCTCTCCTCAAAGAAGAAGGGGGAGAAAATACAACACAGAGAACTCGAGGTTTGAAATAAGAAAGGTATAATTAAAGGGAAAGGAAATGGGGAGAAAAAGAAACAAAAGAAACAAAAGTCCGCATGGAAGCACCGAGAGAGAAAAAATTATTCTCTACTTCCCATCAGCGAGCGGTGTTCGGCCACGTCCTGGGAAGCAGGGCCTCAAATGCGTAGTTGATGTTCAGGAGGAACAGCACACAAGTTACATCAGGCGGCTGGTTTTTATGCTGCTAGGCTAATACATATTCATTACTACTTCTACAAAAGGCAGGGTTATTCTAATTAGTTCCCAGAATCCAAACCCTCCCACTGGTGCAGGCGTTATTAGTCTCCGGTGGTCCCTCTGGGGGCCGCTCGTACTGAAGGCTCGTAGTCTTCCTCCCAGGCTTTGTCCTTTGGTCGTTCTTCAGCTTCTCCCCTCCCCTTATTTAGTAGTTGCTGGGCCAGATGTCAGAAAGCTGTGTCTCGTGCAATAGTCCGCACAGGCACTGCATAGCAAACACACCAAGTAACATTGACTTCAGTTACTCACAACAGTTACTCACCTGATAAAGAACTGCATGCAATAAAGGCACCAAGTACTACATTATTCTAACAGATCCTACTAGCTGTTACCTCAAAAAGATGTGCGTACCCCTCGCTACTTGGAAACGCATCAGTCCATAAACTCTCATCCACCTGAAGAAGCCTGCAACTGACCGAAGGAAAAACAAACACCCCAAAGAGCAGCCCAAGCAGAATGAGCTCTCTGAGGGGATGCCTGGGACTCACATACCATTTGGCCCCGACTAGCACCCAAATCCAATCACCTGGGAAGGGTAGGGGCAAAGCACAAGGAAGTAGGAAGAGAGCAGCAGCAGCAGCTGTGGTGGTTTTTTTTTTTTTGTGTGTGTGTGTGATTTTTCTTTTCATTTTTTAATCAGTTTTAGCTCAAAAGCATGCATAGTGCAGACAAGAGAACTAGGGTGTTTCTAGAAGCAAAACTCCCCATGCTTTTGCTGCAGCTTTCAATATTAAAAGACATTATGACCAAGCAAGTAATTGGAACTCTTCCAACTGGAATTAGCTCAAACTTCTATTTACGTATAAAGAAAAACTAGGAGTAGAACATCTGCTCCATCTTTTCCTCTCTCACCTTGCCATAGGCAGCTCTGGCTGTGACGTCCCAGATTGCATACTGCGTTTCAGCTTTAACAAATGAAAACCTTTACCCTAACCCTTATCCTAACCATTAGCTTACCCTTATTCTTACCCTAAACCTAACCCTAATCCTTACCCTTACCCTAATCCTTACCCTACCCTTATACTTACCATTACTCTATCCTTTACCTTAACTCTTACCCTTACTTTAACCCTTACCCCAACCCTTACCCTAAACCTAACCCTTTCCCTAAACCTTATCCTCACCCTCAGCCTTACCCTAACCCTTACCCTAACACTTACCTTTGCCCTAACCCTTACCCTAATCTGAACCCAAACCCTAACCCTAATACCCTCACCCTAACCCTTACCCTAAGCCTAACCACAGTCCCAACCCCTAACCCCTAACCCTTACCCTAACCCTCTAAACCTACCCCTAACCTATCCCTAACCATAACCCTCTAAGCCTAACCCTAAACCACTAAGCCTAACAATAACCCCCAACCCCAACCCTCACCCGAAACCCTAACTCTAGCCCCAGCCCTAGCCCCTAACCCTAGTTCCCGAGAACTACATCTCCCGGTATGCTCTGGGTATTCAACATGGCCTCCCGGAAGTCCCGAATCCTAAAACTACATTTCCCGGCATACTCTGGGTATGCAACATGGCCTCCCGGAAGTCCGGAGTCCCGAGAACTACATCTCCCGGCATGCTCTGGGCACACAACATGGCCTCCCAGTGCCGGAAAACTACACCTACCAGCATTCCCCGCACAGCCAGCATGGCCAATCACAGGCCGAGTGCTCGAGAACTGCGTTTACCAGCACTCACTGGAACCCTCACCGCCCTTACAAAAAAAGCCTCAAGCCCTAACATCCAAAAAACCTCGAAACCCCTACAGACCTAACCCAAACTATTTACCACACTAAACCCCTGAAGACCTATGCCTAAAACCCCCAACCCAAAATCTTAGGATGCTCAAAACCCAAACCCAACCCAAAACGTTAGGAATGCTCAAAGCCCTAGCCCAAAAACTTAGGGCGCTCCAAACCCTAACCCCAAAACATTAAGACGCAAAAAACCCTAACCCAAAAACTTAGGGCAATACACCATAAATGTTTGCTCATTGTCTTTTGTATTATAAAAACAAGGAGTTCTGTTTGAGGAGCGGGAGTTGCGAAAGCTCCCTGCTGAAGTAAGGAGCTGCATAATGCTTGCCTAGACACTATGAAAATGCTTTTGCTTAATTTTCTTAAAACCGTTGGGTTTCGTTGGGTTTTCCGTGGTCATCATGGTGGAAAAGTGTAAATTGTGGGTTTTGGAGAACATCAGGTAGGTTTAGGGGGACTTTTGGGGTGGATTCATGGTATTTGGGGTTTTCTTCTGTTTTTTTTGGGGGGGGTTATCCAATTCATTCTTGGGGTGTTTTTGACATGTTTTGGGGTCTCCGTTGGGTTTTGTTGGGTTCTTGTTTTTCATCATGTTGGAAAAGTTTAAATGGCGTGTTTTGGAGAACATCAGGCAGGTTTAGTGTCGTTTTGGGGTGGATCTATGTTTTTGGGGGATTTTCTTCCAGTTTTGGGGGTGATTCCGTTCTTGTTTGGGGTGTTTTTGACTTGTTTTGGGGTCTCCGTTGGGTTTTAGTTGGATTCTCGTTGGTCCTTAAGGGAAATGGGAGTGGATTGTGGGTTTTGAAGAAGATCAGGTGAGTTTAGGGTGGTTTTGCGGGGAAATTCATAGTTTTTGGTGTTTTTTCTTCTGATTCAGTTCTTTTTTGGGGTGTTTTTGAGGTGTTTTGGGGTTTCCGTTGGGTTTCGTTGAGTTCCTAATGGGTTTTATGGTGGTTGGGAGTGGACATTTGGATTTGGAGAACATCAGGTACGTTTAGAGTGGTTTTGGGATTGGATCCGTGCTTTTTGGGGTTTTCTTTGGTTTTGGGGGTGATCCTGTTCTTGTTTGGGGTGTTTTTGACGTGTTTTGTGGTCTCCGTTGGGTTTCGTTGGGTTTTCCGTGGTCATCATGGTGGAAAAGTGAAAATTGTGGGTTTTGGAGAACATCAGGTAGATTTAGGGTGTTTTTGGGGTGGATCTGTGGTTTTGGGGGATTTTGTTCCAGTATTGGGGTGATCGAATTCATTTTTGGGGTGTTTCTGACGTGTTTTGGGTTCTTCGTTGGGTTTCGTTGTGTTTTCCGTTGTCATCATGGTGGAAAAGTGTAAATTGTGGGTTTTGGAGAACATCAGGTAGGTTTAGGGGGACTTTTGGGGTGGATTCCTGATATATGGGGTTTTCTTCTGTTTTTTTTTTTTTTTTTGGGGGGGGTGATCCAATTAATTTTGGGGGTGTTTTTGACGTGTTTTGGGGTCTCCGTTGGGTTTCGTTGGGTTTTCCATGGTCATCAATGTGGAAAAGTGTAAATTGTGGGTTTTGGAGAACTTCAGGTTGGTTTAGGGGGATTTTTGGTGTGGATCTATGTCTTTTGGGGTTTTCTTTCGTTGTTGGGGTTGAACCAGTTCTTTTTTGGGGTGTTTTTGACGTTTTTGGGGTCTCCGTTGGGTTTTGTTGGGTTCTCGTTGGTCGTTAAGCTAAATGGGAGTGGATTGTGGGTTTTGAAGAAGATCAGGTGAGTTTAGGGTGATTTGGGAGGGAAATGCATAGTTTTGTTTTTTTTTTTCTTCTGATCCAGTTCTTTTTTGGGGTGTTTTTGACGTTTTTTTGGGTTTCCGTTGCGTTTTGTTGAGTTCCTAATGGGTTTTATGGTGGGTGGGAGTGGATTTTGGGATTTGGAGAAGATCAGGTAGGTTTAAGGGTTTTCTTGGGGTTAAATCACGTATTTTCTTCTGATCCGGTTTGCTTTTGGGGTGTTTTTGAGGTGTTTTGGGGTTTCTGTTGCGTTTTGTTGAGTTCCTAATGGGTTTTATGGTGGTTGGGAGTGGACTTTGGGATTTGGAGAAGATCAGGTAGGTTTAGGGTGGTTTTGGGATTGGATCCATGCTTTTTGGGGATTTTCTTCCAGTTTTGGGGGTTCTCCCGTTCTTTTTTGGGGTGTTTTTGACATGTTTTGATGTCTCTGTTGGGTTTTGTTGGGTTTTCTGTTGGCATCTTGGTGGAAAAGGGTAAATTGTGGGTTTTGGAGAACTTCAGGTAGGTTTAGGGGGACTTTTGGGGTGGATTCATGGTATTTGGGGTTTTCTTCTGTTTTTTGGGGTGATCCTGTTCTTTTTTGGGGTGTTTTTGATGTGTTTTGGGGTTGTCCGTTGGGTTTTGTTGGGTTCTCGTTGGTCATCATTGTGAAAAAGGGTAAATTGTGGGTTTTGGAGAACATCAGGTAGGCTTAGGGGGACTTTTGGGGTGGATCTATGGCATTTGGGTTTTTCTTCTGTTTTTTGGGGAGATCCTGTTCTTTTTTTTTTTTTTTTTTTTTTTTTTTTTTTTTTTTGACATGTTTTTTGTCTCCATTGGGTTTCGTTGGGTTTTCCATGGTCATCATGGTGGAAAAGGGTAAATTTGTGGGTTTTGGAGAACATCAGGTAGGTTTAGGCTGGTTTTGGGATTGGATCTGTGCTTTTTGGGGATTTTCTTCCAGTTTATGGGTGATCCCTTTCTTTTTTGGGGTGTTTTTGACGTGTTTTGGTGTCTCGTTTTGGGTTTTCGTTTGGTTCATGTTGGTCATCCTGGTGAAAATTGTAAATTTTTGGGGGGGGAATTTTCTTCCAGTTTTGGGGGTGATCCCGTTCTTTTTTGGGGTGTTTTTGACATGTTTTGGGGTCTCCGTTGGGTTTTGTTGGGTTCTTGTTTTTCATCCTGTTGGAAAAGTTTAACTTGCGTGTTTTGGAGAACATCAGGTAGGTTTAGTGTCGTTTTGGGGTGGATCTATGTTTTTTGGGGATTTTCTTCCAGTTTTGGGGGTGATTCCGTTCTTGTTTGGGGTGTTTTTGACTTGTTTTGGGGTCTCCGTTGGGTTTTAGTTGGATTCTCGTTGGTCCTTAAGGGAAATGGGAGTGGATTGTGGGTTTTGAAGAAGATCAGGTGAGTTTAGGGTGGTTTTGTGGGGAAATTCATAGTTTTTGGTGTTTTTTCTTCTGATTCAGTTATTTTTTGGGGTGTTTTTGACGTGTTTTTGGGTCTCCGTTGGTTTTTGTTGGGTTCTTGTTGTTCATCATGGTGAAAACGGGTAAATTGTGGGTATTGGAGAACACCAGGTAGGTTTAGGGGGACTTTTGGGGTGGATCAACGGCTTTTAGGGTTTTCTTTCAGTTTTGGGGGTGATCCCGCTTTTTTTTTTGTGGTGTTTTTGACGTGTTTTGGGGTTTCCGTTGTGTTTTGTTGATTTCCTAATGTGTTTTAAGTTTGTTGGGAGTGGACTTTGGGATTTGGAGAACATCAGGTAGGTTTAGTGTGGTTTTGGGGTGGATCTATGTTTTTTTTGGGGTATTCTTTCTTTTTTAGGGGTTATCCTGTTCTTTTCTGGGGTGTTTTTGACTTGTTTTGGGGTCTCCGTTGGGTTTTAGTTGGATTCTCGTTGGTCCTTAAGGGAAATGGGAGTGGATTGTGGGTTTTGAAGAAGATCAGGTGAGTTTAGGGTGGTTTTGCGGGGAAATTCATAGTTTTTGGTGTTTTTTCTTCTGATTCAGTTCTTTTTTGGGGTGTTTTTGAGGTGTTTTGGGGTTTCCGTTGGGTTTCGTTGAGTTCCTAATGGGTTTTATGGTGGTTGGGAGTGGACATTTGGATTTGGAGAACATCAGGTAGGTTTAGAGTGGTTTTGGGATTGGATCCGTGCTTTTTGGGGTTTTCTTTGGTTTTGGGGGTGATCCTGTTCTTGTTTGGGGTGTTTTTGACGTGTTTTGTGGTCTCCGTTGGGTTTCGTTGGGTTTTCCGTGGTCATCATGGTGGAAAAGTGAAAATTGTGGGTTTTGGAGAACATCAGGTAGATTTAGGGTGTTTTTGGGGTGGATCTGTGGTTTTGGGGGATTTTGTTCCAGTTTTGGGGTGATCGAATTCATTTTTGGGGTGTTTCTGCCGTGTTTTGGGTTCTTCGTTGGGTTTCGTTGTGTTTTCCGTTGTCATCATGGTGGAAAAGTGTAAATTGTGGGTTTTGGAGAACATCAGGTGGGTTTAGGGGGACTTTTGGGGTGGATTCCTGATATATGGGGTTTTCTTCTGTTTTTTTTTTTTTTTGGGGGGGGGTGATCCAATTCATTTTGGGGGTGTTTTTGACGTGTTTTGGGGTCTCCGTTGGGTTTCGTTGGGTTTTCCATGGTCATCAATGTGGAAAAGTGTAAATTGTGGGTTTTGGAGAACTTCAGGTTGGTTTAGGGGGATTTTTGGTGTGGATCTATGGCTTTTGGGGTTTTCTTTCGTTGTTGGGGTTGAACCAGTTCTTTTTTGGGGTGTTTTTGACGTTTTTGGGGTCTCCGTTGGGTTTTGTTGGGTTCTCGTTGGTCGTTAAGCTAAATGGGAGTGGATTGTGGGTTTTGAAGAAGATCAGGTGAGTTTAGGGTGATTTGGGAGGGAAATGCATAGTTTTGTTTTTTTTTTTCTTCTGATCCAGTTCTTTTTTGGGGTGTTTTTGACGTTTTTTTGGGTTTCCGTTGCGTTTTGTTGAGTTCCTAATGGGTTTTATGGTGGGTGGGAGTGGATTTTGGGATTTGGAGAAGATCAGGTAGGTTTAAGGGTTTTCTTGGGGTTAAATCACGTATTTTCTTCTGATCCGGTTTGCTTTTGGGGTGTTTTTGAGGTGTTTTGGGGTTTCTGTTGCGTTTTGTTGAGTTCCTAATGGGTTTTATGGTGGTTGGGAGTGGACTTTGGGATTTGGAGAAGATCAGGTAGGTTTAGGGTGGTTTTGGGATTGGATCCATGCTTTTTGGGGATTTTCTTCCAGTTTTGGGGGTTCTCCCGTTCTTTTTTGGGGTGTTTTTGACATGTTTTGATGTCTCTGTTGGGTTTTGTTGGGTTTTCTGTTGGCATCTTGGTGGAAAAGGGTAAATTGTGGGTTTTGGAGAACTTCAGGTAGGTTTAGGGGGACTTTTGGGGTGGATTCATGGTATTTGGGGTTTTCTTCTGTTTTTTGGGGTGATCCTGTTCTTTTTTGGGGTGTTTTTGACGTGTTTTGGGGTTGTCCGTTGGGTTTTGTTGGGTTCTCGTTGGTCATCATTGTGAAAAAGGGTAAATTGTGGGTTTTGGAGAACATCAGGTAGGCTTAGGGGGACTTTTGGGGTGGATCTATGGCATTTGGGTTTGTCTTCTGTTTTTTGGGGAGATCCTGTTTTTTTTTTTTTTTTTTTTTTTTTTTTTTTGACATGTTTTTTGTCTCCATTGGGTTTCGTTGGGTTTTCCATGGTCATCATGGTGGAAAAGGGTAAATGTGTGGGTTTTGGAGAACATCAGGTAGGTTTAGGCTGGTTTTGGGATTGGATCTGTGCTTTTTGGGGATTTTCTTCCAGTTTATGGGTGATCCCTTTCTTTTTTGGGGTGTTTTTGACGTGTTTTGGTGTCTCGTTTTGGGTTTTCGTTTGGTTCATGTTGGTCATCCTGGTGAAAATTGTAAATTTTTATGGGGGGAATTTTCTTCCAGTTTTAGGGGTGATCCCGTTCTTTTTTGGGGTGTTTTTGACATGTTTTGGGGTCTCCGTTGGGTTTTGTTGGGTTCTTGTTTTTCATCCTGTTGGAAAAGTTTAAATTGCGTGTTTTGGAGAACATCAGGTAGGTTTAGTGTCGTTTTGGGGTGGATCTATGTTTTTTGGGGATTTTCTTCCAGTTTTGGGGGTGATTCCGTTCTTGTTTGGGGTGTTTTTGACTTGTTTTGGGGTCTCCGTTGGGTTTTAGTTGGATTCTCGTTGGTCCTTAAGGGAAATGGGAGTGGATTGTGGGTTTTGAAGAAGATCAGGTGAGTTTAGGGTGGTTTTGCGGGGAAATTCATAGTTTTTGGTGTTTTTTCTTCTGATTCAGTTCTTTTTTGGGGTGTTTTTGACGTGTTTTTGGGTCTCCGTTGGTTTTTGTTGGGTTCTTGTTGTTCATCATGGTGAAAACGGGTAAATTGTGGGTATTGGAGAACACCAGGTAGGTTTAGGGGGACTTTTGGGGTGGATCAACGGCTTTTAGGGTTTTCTTTCAGTTTTGGGGGTGATCCCGCTTTTTTTTTTGTGGTGTTTTTGACGTGTTTTGGGGTTTCCGTTGCGTTTTGTTGATTTCCTAATGTGTTTTAAGTTTGTTGGGAGTGGACTTTGGGATTTGGAGAACATCAGGTAGGTTTAGTGTGGTTTTGGGGTGGATCTATGTTTTTTTGGGGTTTTCTTTCTTTTTTAGGGGTTATCCTGTTCTTTTCTGGGGTGTTTTTGACTTGTTTTGGGGTCTCCGTTGGGTTTTAGTTGGATTCTCGTTGGTCCTTAAGGGAAATGGGAGTGGATTGTGGGTTTTGAAGAAGATCAGGTGAGTTTAGGGTGGTTTTGCGGGGAAATTCATAGTTTTTGGTGTTTTTTCTTCTGATTCAGTTCTTTTTTGGGGTGTTTTTGAGGTGTTTTGGGGTTTCCGTTGGGTTTCGTTGAGTTCCTAATGGGTTTTATGGTGGTTGGGAGTGGACATTTGGATTTGGAGAACATCAGGTAGGTTTAGAGTGGTTTTGGGATTGGATCCGTGCTTTTTGGGGTTTTCTTTGGTTTTGGGGGTGATCCTGTTCTTGTTTGGGGTGTTTTTGACGTGTTTTGTGGTCTCCGTTGGGTTTCGTTGGGTTTTCCGTGGTCATCATGGTGGAAAAGTGAAAATTGTGGGTTTTGGAGAACATCAGGTAGATTTAGGGTGTTTTTGGGGTGGATCTGTGGTTTTGGGGGATTTTGTTCCAGTTTTGGGGTGATCGAATTCATTTTTGGGGTGTTTCTGACGTGTTTTGGGTTCTTCGTTGGGTTTCGTTGGGTTTTCCGTTGTCATCATGGTGGAAAAGTGTAAATTGTGGGTTTTGGAGAACATCAGGTAGGTTTAGGGGGACTTTTGGGGTGGATTCCTGATATATGGGGTTTTCTTCTGTTTTTTTTTTTTTTTGGGGGGGGGTGATCCAATTCATTTTGGGGGTGTTTTTGACGTGTTTTGGGGTCTCCGTTGGGTTTCGTTGGGTTTTCCATGGTCATCAATGTGGAAAAGTGTAAATTGTGGGTTTTGGAGAACTTCAGGTTGGTTTAGGGGGATTTTTGGTGTGGATCTATGGCTTTTGGGGTTTTGTTTCGTTGTTGGGGTTGAACCAGTTCTTTTTTGGGGTGTTTTTGACGTTTTTGGGGTCTCCGTTGGGTTTTGTTGGGTTCTCGTTGGTCGTTAAGCTAAATGGGAGTGGATTGTGGGTTTTGAAGAAGATCAGGTGAGTTTAGGGTGATTTGGGAGGGAAATGCATAGTTTTGTTTTTTTTTTTCTTCTGATCCAGTTCTTTTTTGGGGTGTTTTTGACGTTTTTTTGGGTTTCCGTTGCGTTTTGTTGAGTTCCTAATGGGTTTTATGGTGGGTGGGAGTGGATTTTGGGATTTGGAGAAGATCAGGTAGGTTTAAGGGTTTTCTTGGGGTTAAATCACGTATTTTCTTCTGATCCGGTTTGCTTTTGGGGTGTTTTTGAGGTGTTTTGGGGTTTCTGTTGCGTTTTGTTGAGTTCCTAATGGGTTTTATGGTGGTTGGGAGTGGACTTTGGGATTTGGAGAAGATCAGGTAGGTTTAGGGTGGTTTTGGGATTGGATCCATGCTTTTTGGGGATTTTCTTCCAGTTTTGGGGGTTCTCCCGTTCTTTTTTGGGGTGTTTTTGACATGTTTTGATGTCTCTGTTGGGTTTTGTTGGGTTTTCTGTTGGCATCTTGGTGGAAAAGGGTAAATTGTGGGTTTTGGAGAACTTCAGGTAGGTTTAGGGGGACTTTTGGGGTGGATTCATGGTATTTGGGGTTTTCTTCTGTTTTTTGGGGTGATCCTGTTCTTTTTTGGGGTGTTTTTGACGTGTTTTGGGGTTGTCCGTTGGGTTTTGTTGGGTTCTCGTTGGTCATCATTGTGAAAAAGGGTAAATTGTGGGTTTTGGAGAACATCAGGTAGGCTTAGGGGGACTTTTGGGGTGGATCTATGGCATTTGGGTTTGTCTTCTGTTTTTTGGGGAGATCCTGTTTTTTTTTTTTTTTTTTTTTTTTTTGACATGTTTTTTGTCTCCATTGGGTTTCGTTGGGTTTTCCATGGTCATCATGGTGGAAAAGGGTAAATTTGTGGGTTTTGGAGAACATCAGGTAGGTTTAGGCTGGTTTTGGGATTGGATCTGTGCTTTTTGGGGATTTTCTTCCAGTTTATGGGTGATCCCTTTCTTTTTTGGGGTGTTTTTGACGTGTTTTGGTGTCTCGTTTTGGGTTTTCGTTTGGTTCATGTTGGTCATCCTGGTGAAAACTGTAAATTTTTTGGGGGGGAATTTTCTTCCAGTTTTGGGGGTGATCCCGTTCTTTTTTGGGGTGTTTTTGACATGTTTTGGGGTCTCCGTTGGGTTTTGTTGGGTTCTTGTTTTTCATCCTGTTGGAAAAGTTTAAATTGCGTGTTTTGGAGAACATCAGGTAGGTTTAGTGTCGTTTTGGGGTGGATCTATGTTTTTTGGGGATTTTCTTCCAGTTTTGGGGGTGATTCCGTTCTTGTTTGGGGTGTTTTTGACTTGTTTTGGGGTCTCCGTTGGGTTTTAGTTGGATTCTCGTTGGTCCTTAAGGGAAATGGGAGTGGATTGTGGGTTTTGAAGAAGATCAGGTGAGTTTAGGGTGGTTTTGCGGGGAAATTCATAGTTTTTGGTGTTTTTTCTTCTGATTCAGTTATTTTTTGGGGTGTTTTTGACGTGTTTTGGGGTCTCCGTTGGTTTTTGTTGGGTTCTTGTTGTTCATCATGGTGAAAACGGGTAAATTGTGGGTATTGGAGAACACCAGGTAGGTTTAGGGGGACTTTTGGGGTGGATCAACGGCTTTTAGGGTTTTCTTTCAGTTTTGGGGGTGATCCCGCTTTTTTTTTTGTGGTGTTTTTGACGTGTTTTGGGGTTTCCGTTGCGTTTTGTTGATTTCCTAATGTGTTTTAAGTTTGTTGGGAGTGGACTTTGGGATTTGGAGAACATCAGGTAGGTTTAGTGTGGTTTTGGGGTGGATCTATGTTTTTTTGGGGTTTTCTTTCTTTTTTAGGGGTTATCCTGTTCTTTTCTGGGGTGTTTTTGACTTGTTTTGGGGTCTCCGTTGGGTTTTAGTTGGATTCTCGTTGGTCCTTAAGGGAAATGGGAGTGGATTGTGGGTTTTGAAGAAGATCAGGTGAGTTTAGGGTGGTTTTGCGGGGAAATTCATAGTTTTTGGTGTTTTTTCTTCTGATTCAGTTCTTTTTTGGGGTGTTTTTGACGTGTTTTGGGGTTTCCGTTGGGTTTCGTTGAGTTCCTAATGTGTTTTATGGTGGTTGGGAGTGGACATTTGGATTTGGAGAACATCAGGTACGTTTAGAGTGGTTTTGGGATTGGATCCGTGCTTTTTGGGGTTTTCTTTGGTTTTGGGGGTGATCCTGTTCTTGTTTGGGGTGTTTTTGACGTGTTTTGTGGTCTCCGTTGGGTTTCGTTGGGTTTTCCGTGGTCATCATGGTGGAAAAGTGAAAATTGTGGGTTTTGGAGAACATCAGGTAGATTTAGGGTGTTTTTGGGGTGGATCTGTGGTTTTGGGGGATTTTGTTCCAGTTTTGGGGTGATCGAATTCATTTTTGGGGTGTTTCTGACGTGTTTTGGGTTCTTCGTTGGGTTTCGTTGTGTTTTCCGTTGTCATCATGGTGGAAAAGTGTAAATTACGGGTTTTGGAGAACATCAGGTAGGTTTAGGGGGACTTTTGGGGTGGATTCCTGATATATGGGGTTTTCTTCTGTTTTTTTTTTTTTTTTGGGGGGGGGGTGATCCAATTCATTTTGGGGGTGTTTTTGACGTGTTTTGGGGTCTCCGTTGGGTTTCGTTGGGTTTTCCATGGTCATCAATGTGGAAAAGTGTAAATTGTGGGTTTTGGAGAACTTCAGGTTGGTTTAGGGGGATTTTTGGTGTGGATCTATGTCTTTTGGGGTTTTCTTTCGTTGTTGGGGTTGAACCAGTTCTTTTTTGGGGTGTTTTTGACGTTTTTGGGGTCTCCGTTGGGTTTTGTTGGGTTCTCGTTGGTCGTTAAGCTAAATGGGAGTGGATTGTGGGTTTTGAAGAAGATCAGGTGAGTTTAGGGTGATTTGGGAGGGAAATGCATAGTTTTGTTTTTTTTTTCTTCTGATCCAGTTCTTTTTTGGGGTGTTTTTGACGTTTTTTTGGGTTTCCGTTGCGTTTTGTTGAGTTCCTAATGGGTTTTATGGTGGGTGGGAGTGGATTTTGGGATTTGGAGAAGATCAGGTAGGTTTAAGGGTTTTCTTGGGGTTAAATCACGTATTTTCTTCTGATCCGGTTTGCTTTTGGGGTGTTTTTGAGGTGTTTTGGGGTTTCTGTTGCGTTTTGTTGAGTTCCTAATGGGTTTTATGGTGGTTGGGAGTGGACTTTGGGATTTGGAGAAGATCAGGTAGGTTTAGGGTGGTTTTGGGATTGGATCCATGCTTTTTGGGGATTTTCTTCCAGTTTTGGGGGTTCTCCCGTTCTTTTTTGGGGTGTTTTTGACATGTTTTGATGTCTCTGTTGGGTTTTGTTGGGTTTTCTGTTGGCATCTTGGTGGAAAAGGGTAAATTGTGGGTTTTGGAGAACTTCAGGTAGGTTTAGGGGGACTTTTGGGGTGGATTCATGGTATTTGGGGTTTTCTTCTGTTTTTTTGGGGTGATCCTGTTCTTTTTTGGGGTGTTTTTGACGTGTTTTGGGGTTGTCCGTTGGGTTTTGTTGGGTTCTCGTTGGTCATCATTGTGAAAAAGGGTAAATTGTGGGTTTTGGAGAACATCAGGTAGGCTTAGGGGGACTTTTGGGGTGGATCTATGGCATTTGGGTTTTTCTTCTGTTTTTTGGGGAGATCCTGTTCTTTTTTTTTTTTTTTTTTTTTTTTTTTTTTTTTTTTTTGACATGTTTTTTGTCTCCATTGGGTTTCGTTGGGTTTTCCATGGTCATCATGGTGGAAAAGGGTAAATTTGTGGGTTTTGGAGAACATCAGGTAGGTTTAGGCTGGTTTTGGGATTGGATCTGTGCTTTTTGGGGATTTTCTTCCAGTTTATGGGTGATCCCTTTCTTTTTTGGGGTGTTTTTGACGTGTTTTGGTGTCTCGTTTTGGGTTTTCGTTTGGTTCATGTTGGTCATCCTGGTGAAAATTGTAAATTTTTGGGGGGGGAATTTTCTTCCAGTTTTGGGGGTCATCCCGTTTTTTTTTGGGGTGTTTTTGACATGTTTTGGGGTCTCCGTTGTGTTTTGTTGGGTTCTTGTTTTTCATCATGTTGGAAAAGTTTAACTTGCGTGTTTTGGAGAACATCAGGTAGGTTTAGTGTCGTTTTGGGGTGGATCTATGTTTTTTGGGGATTTTCTTCCAGTTTTGGGGGTGATTCCATTCTTGTTTGGGGTGTTTTTGACTTGTTTTGGGGTCTCCGTTGGGTTTTAGTTGGATTCTCGTTGGTCCTTAAGGGAAATGGGAGTGGATTGTGGGTTTTGAAGAAGATCAGGTGAGTTTAGGGTGGTTTTGTGGGGAAATTCATAGTTTTTGGTGTTTTTTCTTCTGATTCAGTTATTTTTTGGGGTGTTTTTGACGTGTTTTTGGGTCTCCGTTGGTTTTTGTTGGGTTCTTGTTGTTCATCATGGTGAAAACGGGTAAATTGTGGGTATTGGAGAACACCAGGTAGGTTTAGGGGGACTTTTGGGGTGGATCAACGGCTTTTAGGGTTTTCTTTCGGTTTTGGGGGTGATCCCGCTTTTTTTTTTTGTGGTGTTTTTGACGTGTTTTGGGGTTTCCGTTGTGTTTTGTTGATTTCCTAATGTGTTTTAAGTTTGTTGGGAGTGGACTTTGGGATTTGGAGAACATCAGGTAGGTTTAGTGTGGTTTTGGGGTGGATCTATGTTTTTTTTGGGGTTTTCTTTCTTTTTTAGGGGTTATCCTGTTCTTTTCTGGGGTGTTTTTGACTTGTTTTGGGGTCTCCGTTGGGTTTTAGTTGGATTCTCGTTGGTCCTTAAGGGAAATGGGAGTGGATTGTGGGTTTTGAAGAAGATCAGGTGAGTTTAGGGTGGTTTTGCAGGGAAATTCATAGTTTTTGGTGTTTTTTCTTCTGATTCAGTTCTTTTTTGGGGTGTTTTTGAGGTGTTTTGGGGTTTCCGTTGGGTTTCGTTGAGTTCCTAATGGGTTTTATGGTGGTTGGGAGTGGACATTTGGATTTGGAGAACATCAGGTAAGTTTAGAGTGGTTTTGGGATTGGATCCGTGCTTTTTGGGGTTTTCTTTGGTTTTGGGGGTGATCCTGTTCTTGTTTGGGGTGTTTTTGACGTGTTTTGTGGTCTCCGTTGGGTTTCGTTGGGTTTTCCGTGGTCATCATGGTGGAAAAGTGAAAATTGTGGGTTTTGGAGAACATCAGGTAGATTTAGGGTGTTTTTGGGGTGGATCTGTGGTTTTGGGGGATTTTGTTCCAGTTTTGGGGTGATCGAATTCATTTTTGGGGTGTTTCTGACGTGTTTTGGGTTCTTCGTTGGGTTTCGTTGGGTTTTCCGTTGTCATCATGGTGGAAAAGTGTAAATTGTGGGTTTTGGAGAACATCAGGTAGGTTTAGGGGGACTTTTGGGGTGGATTCCTGATATATGGGGTTTTCTTCTGTTTTTTTTTTTTTTGGGGGGGGGGTGATCCAATTCATTTTGGGGGTGTTTTTGACGTGTTTTGGGGTCTCCGTTGGGTTTCGTTGGGTTTTCCATGGTCATCAATGTGGAAAAGTGTAAATTGTGGGTTTTGGAGAACTTCAGGTTGGTTTAGGGGGATTTTTGGTGTGGATCTATGTCTTTTGGGGTTTTCTTTCGTTGTTGGGGTTGAACCAGTTCTTTTTTGGGGTGTTTTTGACGTTTTTGGGGTCTCCGTTGGGTTTTGTTGGGTTCTCGTTGGTCGTTAAGCTAAATGGGAGTGGATTGTGGGTTTTGAAGAAGATCAGGTGAGTTTAGGGTGATTTGGGAGGGAAATGCATAGTTTTGTTTTTTTTTTCTTCTGATCCAGTTCTTTTTTGGGGTGTTTTTGACGTTTTTTTGGGTTTCCGTTGCGTTTTGTTGAGTTCCTAATGGGTTTTATGGTGGGTGGGAGTGGATTTTGGGATTTGGAGAAGATCAGGTAGGTTTAAGGGTTTTCTTGGGGTTAAATCACGTATTTTCTTCTGATCCGGTTTGCTTTTGGGGTGTTTTTGAGGTGTTTTGGGGTTTCTGTTGCGTTTTGTTGAGTTCCTAATGGGTTTTATGGTGGTTGGGAGTGGACTTTGGGATTTGGAGAAGATCAGGTAGGTTTAGGGTGGTTTTGGGATTGGATCCATGCTTTTTGGGGATTTTCTTCCAGTTTTGGGGGTTCTCCCGTTCTTTTTTGGGGTGTTTTTGACATGTTTTGATGTCTCTGTTGGGTTTTGTTGGGTTTTCTGTTGGCATCTTGGTGGAAAAGGGTAAATTGTGGGTTTTGGAGAACTTCAGGTAGGTTTAGGGGGACTTTTGGGGTGGATTCATGGTATTTGGGGTTTTCTTCTGTTTTTTTGGGGTGATCCTGTTCTTTTTTGGGGTGTTTTTGACGTGTTTTGGGGTTGTCCGTTGGGTTTTGTTGGGTTCTCGTTGGTCATCATTGTGAAAAAGGGTAAATTGTGGGTTTTGGAGAACATCAGGTAGGCTTAGGGGGACTTTTGGGGTGGATCTATGGCATTTGGGTTTTTCTTCTGTTTTTTGGGGAGATCCTGTTTTTTTTTTTTTTTTTTTTTTTTTTTCTTTGACATGTTTTTTGTCTCCATTGGGTTTCGTTGGGTTTTCCATGGTCATCATGGTGGAAAAGGGTAAATTTGTGGGTTTTGGAGAACATCAGGTAGGTTTAGGCTGGTTTTGGGATTGGATCTGTGCTTTTTGGGGATTTTCTTCCAGTTTATGGGTGATCCCTTTCTTTTTTGGGGTGTTTTTGACGTGTTTTGGTGTCTCGTTTTGGGTTTTCGTTTGGTTCATGTTGGTCATCCTGGTGAAAATTGTAAATTTTTGGGGGGGGAATTTTCTTCCAGTTTTGGGGGTGATCCCGTTTTTTTTTGGGGTGTTTTTGACATGTTTTGGGGTCTCCGTTGTGTTTTGTTGGGTTCTTGTTTTTCATCATGTTGGAAAAGTTTAACTTGCGTGTTTTGGAGAACATCAGGTAGGTTTAGTGTCGTTTTGGGGTGGATCTATGTTTTTTGGGGATTTTCTTCCAGTTTTGGGGGTGATTCCGTTCTTGTTTGTGGTGTTTTTGACTTGTTTTGGGGTCTCCGTTGGGTTTTAGTTGGATTCTCGTTGGTCCTTAAGGGAAATGGGAGTGGATTGTGGGTTTTGAAGAAGATCAGGTGAGTTTAGGGTGGTTTTGCGGGGAAATTCATAGTTTTTGGTGTTTTTTCTTCTGATTCAGTTATTTTTTGGGGTGTTTTTGACGTGTTTTTGGGTCTCCGTTGGTTTTTGTTGGGTTCTTGTTGTTCATCATGGTGAAAACGGGTAAATTGTGGGTATTGGAGAACACCAGGTAGGTTTAGGGGGACTTTTGGGGTGGATCAACGGCTTTTAGGGTTTTCTTTCGGTTTTGGGGGTGATCCCGCTTTTTTTTTTTGTGGTGTTTTTGACGTGTTTTGGGGTTTCCGTTGCGTTTTGTTGATTTCCTAATGTGTTTTAAGTTTGTTGGGAGTGGACTTTGGGATTTGGAGAACATCAGGTAGGTTTAGTGTGGTTTTGGGGTGGATCTATGTTTTTTTGGGGTTTTCTTTCTTTTTTAGGGGTTATCCTGTTCTTTTCTGGGGTGTTTTTGACTTGTTTTGGGGTCTCCGTTGGGTTTTAGTTGGATTCTCGTTGGTCCTTAAGGGAAATGGGAGTGGATTGTGGGTTTTGAAGAAGATCAGGTGAGTTTAGGGTGGTTTTGCGGGGAAATTCATAGTTTTTGGTGTTTTTTCTTCTGATTCAGTTCTTTTTTGGGGTGTTTTTGAGGTGTTTTGGGGTTTCCGTTGGGTTTCGTTGAGTTCCTAATGGGTTTTATGGTGGTTGGGAGTGGACATTTGGATTTGGAGAACATCAGGTACGTTTAGAGTGGTTTTGGGATTGGATCCGTGCTTTTTGGGGTTTTCTTTGGTTTTGGGGGTGATCCTGTTCTTGTTTGGGGTGTTTTTGACGTGTTTTGTGGTCTCCGTTGGTTTTCGTTGGGTTTTCCGTGGTCATCATGGTGGAAAAGTGTAAATTGTGGGTTTTGGAGAACTTCAGGTTGGTTTAGGGGGATTTTTGGTGTGGATCTATGGCTTTTGGGGTTTTCTTTCGTTGTTGGGGTTGAACCAGTTCTTTTTTGGGGTGTTTTTGACGTTTTTGGGGTCTCCGTTGGGTTTTGTTGGGTTCTAGTTGGTCGTTAAGCTAAATGGGAGTGGATTGTGGGTTTTGAAGAAGATCAGGTGAGTTTAGGGTGATTTGGGAGGGAAATGCATAGTTTTGTTTTTTTTTTCTTCTGATCCAGTTCTTTTTTGGGGTGTTTTTGACGTTTTTTTGGGTTTCCGTTGCGTTTTGTTGAGTTCCTAATGGGTTTTATGGTGGGTGGGAGTGGATTTTGGGATTTGGAGAAGATCAGGTAGGTTTAAGGGTTTTCTTGGGGTTAAATCACGTATTTTCTTCTGATCCGGTTTGCTTTTGGGGTGTTTTTGAGGTGTTTTGGGGTTTCTGTTGCGTTTTGTTGAGTTCCTAATGGGTTTTATGGTGGTTGGGAGTGGACTTTGGGATTTGGAGAAGATCAGGTAGGTTTAGGGTGGTTTTGGGATTGGATCCATGCTTTTTGGGGATTTTCTTCCAGTTTTGGGGGTTCTCCCGTTCTTTTTTGGGGTGTTTTTGACATGTTTTGATGTCTCTGTTGGGTTTTGTTGGGTTTTCTGTTGGCATCTTGGTGGAAAAGGGTAAATTGTGGGTTTTGGAGAACTTCAGGTAGGTTTAGGGGGACTTTTGGGGTGGATTCATGGTATTTGGGGTTTTCTTCTGTTTTTTTGGGGTGATCCTGTTCTTTTTTGGGGTGTTTTTGACGTGTTTTGGGGTTGTCCGTTGGGTTTTGTTGGGTTCTCGTTGGTCATCATTGTGAAAAAGGGTAAATTGTGGGTTTTGGAGAACATCAGGTAGGCTTAGGGGGACTTTTGGGGTGGATCTATGGCATTTGGGTTTTTCTTCTGTTTTTTGGGGAGATCCTGTTCTTTTTTTTTTTTTTTTTTTTTTTTTTTTTTTTTTTTTTGACATGTTTTTTGTCTCCATTGGGTTTCGTTGGGTTTTCCATGGTCATCATGGTGGAAAAGGGTAAATTTGTGGGTTTTGGAGAACATCAGGTAGGTTTAGGCTGGTTTTGGGATTGGATCTGTGCTTTTTGGGGATTTTCTTCCAGTTTATGGGTGATCCCTTTCTTTTTTGGGGTGTTTTTGACGTGTTTTGGTGTCTCGTTTTGGGTTTTCGTTTGGTTCATGTTGGTCATCCTGGTGAAAATTGTAAATTTTTGGGGGGGGAATTTTCTTCCAGTTTTGGGGGTCATCCCGTTTTTTTTTGGGGTGTTTTTGACATGTTTTGGGGTCTCCGTTGTGTTTTGTTGGGTTCTTGTTTTTCATCATGTTGGAAAAGTTTAACTTGCGTGTTTTGGAGAACATCAGGTAGGTTTAGTGTCGTTTTGGGGTGGATCTATGTTTTTTGGGGATTTTCTTCCAGTTTTGGGGGTGATTCCGTTCTTGTTTGGGGTGTTTTTGACTTGTTTTGGGGTCTCCGTTGGGTTTTGTTGGGTTCTCGTTGGTCGTTAAGCTAAATGGGAGTGGATTGTGGGTTTTGAAGAAGATCAGGTGAGTTTAGGGTGATTTGGGAGGGAAATGCATAGTTTTGTTTTTTTTTTTCTTCTGATCCAGTTCTTTTTTGGGGTGTTTTTGACGTTTTTTTGGGTTTCCGTTGCGTTTTGTTGAGTTCCTAATGGGTTTTATGGTGGGTGGGAGTGGATTTTGGGATTTGGAGAAGATCAGGTAGGTTTAAGGGTTTTCTTGGGGTTAAATCACGTATTTTCTTCTGATCCGGTTTGCTTTTGGGGTGTTTTTGAGGTGTTTTGGGGTTTCTGTTGCGTTTTGTTGAGTTCCTAATGGGTTTTATGGTGGTTGGGAGTGGACTTTGGGATTTGGAGAAGATCAGGTAGGTTTAGGGTGGTTTTGGGATTGGATCCATGCTTTTTGGGGATTTTCTTCCAGTTTTGGGGGTTCTCCCGTTCTTTTTTGGGGTGTTTTTGACATGTTTTGATGTCTCTGTTGGGTTTTGTTGGGTTTTCTGTTGGCATCTTGGTGGAAAAGGGTAAATTGTGGGTTTTGGAGAACTTCAGGTAGGTTTAGGGGGACTTTTGGGGTGGATTCATGGTATTTGGGGTTTTCTTCTGTTTTTTGGGGTGATCCTGTTCTTTTTTGGGGTGTTTTTGACGTGTTTTGGGGTTGTCCGTTGGGTTTTGTTGGGTTCTCGTTGGTCATCATTGTGAAAAAGGGTAAATTGTGGGTTTTGGAGAACATCAGGTAGGCTTAGGGGGACTTTTGGGGTGGATCTATTGCATTTGGGTTTTTCTTCTGTTTTTTGGGGAGATCGTGTTCTTTTTTTTTTTTTTTTTTTTTTTTTTTTTTTTTTTGACATGTTTTTTGTCTCCATTGGGTTTCGTTGGGTTTTCCATGGTCATCATGGTGGAAAAGGGTAAATTTGTGGGTTTTGGAGAACATCAGGTAGGTTTAGGCTGGTTTTGGGATTGGATCTGTGCTTTTTGGGGATTTTCTTCCAGTTTATGGGTGATCCCTTTCTTTTTTGGGGTGTTTTTGACGTGTTTTGGTGTCTCGTTTTGGGTTTTCGTTTGGTTCATGTTGGTCATCCTGGTGAAAATTGTAAATTTTTGGGGGGGGAATTTTCTTCCAGTTTTGGGGGTGATCCCGTTCTTTTTTGGGGTGTTTTTGACGTGTTTTGGGGTTTCCGTTGGGTTTTGTTGGGTTCTTGTTTTTCATCCTGTTGGAAAAGTTTAACTTGCGTGTTTTGGAGAACATCAGGTAGGTTTAGTGTCGTTTTGGGGTGGATCTATGTTTTTTGGGGATTTTCTTCCAGTTTTGGGGGTGATTCCGTTCTTGTTTGGGGTGTTTTTGACTTGTTTTGGGGTCTCCGTTGGGTTTTAGTTGGATTCTCGTTGGTCCTTAAGGGAAATGGGAGTGGATTGTGGGTTTTGAAGAAGATCAGGTGAGTTTAGGGTGGTTTTGCGGGGAAATTCATAGTTTTTGGTGTTTTTTCTTCTGATTCAGTTCTTTTTTGGGGTGTTTTTGAGGTGTTTTGGGGTTTCCGTTGGGTTTCGTTGAGTTCCTAATGGGTTTTATGGTGGTTGGGAGTGGACATTTGGATTTGGAGAACATCAGGTACGTTTAGAGTGGTTTTGGGATTGGATCCGTGCTTTTTGGGGTTTTCTTTGGTTTTGGGGGTGATCCTGTTCTTGTTTGGGGTGTTTTTGACGTGTTTTGTGGTCTCCGTTGGGTTTCGTTGGGTTTTCCGTGGTCATCATGGTGGAAAAGTGAAAATTGTGGGTTTTGGAGAACATCAGGTAGATTTAGGGTGTTTTTGGGGTGGATCTGTGGTTTTGGGGGATTTTGTTCCAGTTTTGGGGTGATCGAATTCTTTTTTGGGGTGTTTCTGACGTGTTTTGGGTTCTTCGTTGGGTTTCGTTGTGTTTTCCGTTGTCATCATGGTGGAAAAGTGTAAATTGTGGGTTTTGGAGAACATCAGGTAGGTTTAGGGGGACTTTTGGGGTGGATTCCTGATATATGGGGTTTTCTTCTGTTTTTTTTTTTGGGGGGGGGGGTGATCCAATTCATTTTGGGGGTGTTTTTGACGTGTTTTGGGGTCTCCGTTGGGTTTCGTTGGGTTTTCCATGGTCATCAATGTGGAAAAGTGTAAATTGTGGGTTTTGGAGAACTTCAGGTTGGTTTAGGGGGATTTTTGGTGTGGATCTATGTCTTTTGGGGTTTTCTTTCGTTGTTGGGGTTGAACCAGTTCTTTTTTGTGGTGTTTTTGACGTTTTTGGGGTCTCCGTTGGGTTTTGTTGGGTTCTCGTTGGTCGTTAAGCTAAATGGGAGTGGATTGTGGGTTTTGAAGAAGATCAGGTGAGTTTAGGGTGATTTGGGAGGGAAATGCATAGTTTTGTTTTTTTTTTTCTTCTGATCTAGTTCTTTTTTGGGGTGTTTTTGACGTTTTTTTGGGTTTCCGTTGCGTTTTGTTGAGTTCCTAATGGGTTTTATGGTGGGTGGGAGTGGATTTTGGGATTTGGAGAAGATCAGGTAGGTTTAGGGTGGTTTTGGGATTGGATCCATGCTTTTTGGGGATTTTCTTCCAGTTTTGGGGGTTCTCCCGTTCTTTTTTGGGGTGTTTTTGACATGTTTTGATGTCTCTGTTGGGTTTTGTTGGGTTTTCTGTTGGCATCTTGGTGGAAAAGCGTACATTGTGGGTTTTGGAGAACTTCAGGTAGGTTTAGGGGGACTTTTGGGGTGGATTCATGGTATTTGGGGTTTTCTTCTGTTTTTTGGGGTGATCCTGTTCTTTTTTGGGGTGTTTTTGACATGTTTTGGGGTTGTCCGTTGGGTTTTGTTGGGTTCTCGTTGGTCATCATTGTGAAAAAGGGTAAATTGTGGGTTTTGGAGAACATCAGGTAGGCTTAGGGGGACTTTTGGGGTGGATCTATGGCATTTGGGTTTTTCTTCTGTTTTTTGGGGAGATCCTGTTTTTTTTTTTTTTTTTTTTTTTTTTTTTTTGACATGTTTTTTGTCTCCATTGGGTTTCGTTGGGTTTTCCATGGTCATCATGGTGGAAAAGGGTAAATTTGTGGGTTTTGGAGAACATCAGGTAGGTTTAGGCTGGTTTTGGGATTGGATCTGTGCTTTTTGGGGATTTTCTTCCAGTTTATGGGTGATCCCTTTCTTTTTTGGGGTGTTTTTGACGTGTTTTGGTGTCTCGTTTTGGGTTTTCGTTTGGTTCATGTTGGTCATCCTGGTGAAAATTGTAAATTTTTGGGGGGGGAATTTTCTTCCAGTTTTGGGGGTGATCCCGTTCTTTTTTGGGGTGTTTTTGACATGTTTTGGGGTCTCCGTTGGGTTTTGTTGGGTTCTTGTTTTTCATCCTGTTGGAAAAGTTTAACTTGCGTGTTTTGGAGAATATCAGGTAGGTTTAGTGTCGTTTTGGGGTGGATCTATGTTTTTTGGGGATTTTCTTCCAGTTTTGGGGGTGATTCCGTTCTTGTTTGGGGTGTTTTTGACTTGTTTTGGGGTCTCCGTTGGGTTTTAGTTGGATTCTCGTTGGTCCTTAAGGGAAATGGGAGTGGATTGTGGGTTTTGAAGAAGATCGGGTGAGTTTAGGGTGGTTTTGCGGGGAAATTCATAGTTTTTGGTGTTTTTTCTTCTGATTCAGTTCTTTTTTGGGGTGTTTTTGAGGTGTTTTGGGGTTTCCGTTGGGTTTCGTTGAGTTCCTAATGGGTTTTATGGTGGTTGGGAGTGGACATTTGGATTTGGAGAACATCAGGTAGGTTTAGAGTGGTTTTGGGATTGGATCCGTGCTTTTTGGGGTTTTCTTTGGTTTTGGGGGTGATCCTGTTCTTGTTTGGGGTGTTTTTGACGTGTTTTGTGGTCTCCGTTGGGTTTCGTTGGGTTTTCCGTGGTCATCATGGTGGAAAAGTGAAAATTGTGGGTTTTGGAGAACATCAGGTAGATTTAGGGTGTTTTTGGGGTGGATCTGTGGTTTTGGGGGATTTTGTTCCAGTTTTGGGGTGATCGAATTCATTTTTGGGGTGTTTCTGACGTGTTTTGGGTTCTTCGTTGGGTTTCGTTGTGTTTTCCGTTGTCATCATGGTGGAAAAGTGTAAATTGTGGGTTTTGGAGAACATCAGGTAGGTTTAGGGGGACTTTTGGGGTGGATTCCTGATATATGGGGTTTTCTTCTGTTTTTTTTTTTTTTTGGGGGGGGGTGATCCAATTAATTTTGGGGGTGTTTTTGACGTGTTTTGGGGTCTCCGTTGGGTTTCGTTGGGTTTTCCATGGTCATCAATGTGGAAAAGTGTAAATTGTGGGTTTTGGAGAACTTCAGGTTGGTTTAGGGGGATTTTTGGTGTGGATCTATGGCTTTTGGGGTTTTCTTTCGTTGTTGGGGTTGAACCAGTTCTTTTTTGGGGTGTTTTTGACGTTTTTGGGGTCTCCGTTGGGTTTTGTTGGGTTCTCGTTGGTCGTTAAGCTAAATGGGAGTGGATTGTGGGTTTTGAAGAAGATCAGGTGAGTTTAGGGTGATTTGGGAGGGAAATGCATAGTTTTGTTTTTTTTTTTCTTCTGATCCAGTTCTTTTTTGGGGTGTTTTTGACGTTTTTTTGGGTTTCCGTTGCGTTTTGTTGAGTTCCTAATGGGTTTTATGGTGGGTGGGAGTGGATTTTGGGATTTGGAGAAGATCAGGTAGGTTTAAGGGTTTTCTTGGGGTTAAATCACGTATTTTCTTCTGATCCGGTTTGCTTTTGGGGTGTTTTTGAGGTGTTTTGGGGTTTCTGTTGCGTTTTGTTGAGTTCCTAATGGGTTTTATGGTGGTTGGGAGTGGACTTTGGGATTTGGAGAAGATCAGGTAGGTTTAGGGTGGTTTTGGGATTGGATCCATGCTTTTTGGGGATTTTCTTCCAGTTTTGGGGGTTCTCCCGTTCTTTTTTGGGGTGTTTTTGACATGTTTTGATGTCTCTGTTGGGTTTTGTTGGGTTTTCTGTTGGCATCTTGGTGGAAAAGGGTAAATTGTGGGTTTTGGAGAACTTCAGGTAGGTTTAGGGGGACTTTTGGGGTGGATTCATGGTATTTGGGGTTTTCTTCTGTTTTTTGGGGTGATCCTGTTCTTTTTTGGGGTGTTTTTGACGTGTTTTGGGGTTGTCCGTTGGGTTTTGTTGGGTTCTCGTTGGTCATCATTGTGAAAAAGGGTAAATTGTGGGTTTTGGAGAACATCAGGTAGGCTTAGGGGGACTTTTGGGGTGGATCTATGGCATTTGGGTTTGTCTTCTGTTTTTTGGGGAGATCCTGTTTTTTGTTTTTTTTTTTTTTTTTTTTTTTTTTTTTTTGACATGTTTTTTGTCTCCATTGGGTTTCGTTGGGTTTTCCATGGTCATCATGGTGGAAAAGGGTAAATTTGTGGGTTTTGGAGAACATCAGGTAGGTTTAGGCTGGTTTTGGGATTGGATCTGTGCTTTTTGGGGATTTTCTTCCAGTTTATGGGTGATCCCTTTCTTTTTTGGGGTGTTTTTGACGTGTTTTGGTGTCTCGTTTTGGGTTTTCGTTTGGTTCATGTTGGTCATCCTGGTGAAAATTGTAAATTTTTGGGGGGGGAATTTTCTTCCAGTTTTGGGGGTCATCCCGTTTTTTTTTGGGGTGTTTTTGACATGTTTTGGGGTCTCTGTTGTGTTTTGTTGGGTTCTTGTTTTTCATCATGTTGGAAAAGTTTAACTTGCGTGTTTTGGAGAACATCAGGTAGGTTTAGTGTCGTTTTGGGGTGGATCTATGTTTTTTGGGGATTTTCTTCCAGTTTTGGGGGTGATTCCGTTCTTGTTTGGGGTGTTTTTGACTTGTTTTGGGGTCTCCGTTGGGTTTTGTTGGGTTCTCGTTGGTCGTTAAGCTAAATGGGAGTGGATTGTGGGTTTTGAAGAAGATCAGGTGAGTTTAGGGTGATTTGGGAGGGAAATGCATAGTTTTGTTTTTTTTTTCTTCTGATCCAGTTCTTTTTTGGGGTGTTTTTGACGTTTTTTTGGGTTTCCGTTGCGTTTTGTTGAGTTCCTAATGGGTTTTATGGTGGGTGGGAGTGGATTTTGGGATTTGGAGAAGATCAGGTAGGTTTAAGGGTTTTCTTGGGGTTAAATCACGTATTTTCTTCTGATCCGGTTTGCTTTTGGGGTGTTTTTGAGGTGTTTTGGGGTTTCTGTTGCGTTTTGTTGAGTTCCTAATGGGTTTTATGGTGGTTGGGAGTGGACTTTGGGATTTGGAGAAGATCAGGTAGGTTTAGGGTGGTTTTGGGATTGGATCCATGCTTTTTGGGGATTTTCTTCCAGTTTTGGGGGTTCTCCCGTTCTTTTTTGGGGTGTTTTTGACATGTTTTGATGTCTCTGTTGGGTTTTGTTGGGTTTTCTGTTGGCATCTTGGTGGAAAAGGGTAAATTGTGGGTTTTGGAGAACTTCAGGTAGGTTTAGGGGGACTTTTGGGGTGGATTCATGGTATTTGGGGTTTTCTTCTGTTTTTTTGGGGTGATCCTGTTCTTTTTTGGGGTGTTTTTGACGTGTTTTGGGGTTGTCCGTTGGGTTTTGTTGGGTTCTCGTTGGTCATCATTGTGAAAAAGGGTAAATTGTGGGTTTTGGAGAACATCAGGTAGGCTTAGGGGGACTTTTGGGGTGGATCTATGGCATTTGGGTTTTTCTTCTGTTTTTTGGGGAGATCCTGTTTTTTTTTTTTTTTTTTTTTTTTTTTTTTTGACATGTTTTTTGTCTCCATTGGGTTTCGTTGGGTTTTCCATGGTCATCATGGTGGAAAAGGGTAAATTTGTGGGTTTTGGAGAACATCAGGTAGGTTTAGGCTGGTTTTGGGATTGGATCTGTGCTTTTTGGGGATTTTCTTCCAGTTTATGGGTGATCCCTTTCTTTTTTGGGGTGTTTTTGACGTGTTTTGGTGTCTCGTTTTGGGTTTTCGTTTGGTTCATGTTGGTCATCCTGGTGAAAATTGTAAATTTTTTGGGGGGGAATTTTCTTCCAGTTTTGGGGGTGATCCCGTTCTTTTTTGGGGTGTTTTTGACATGTTTTGGGGTCTCCGTTGGGTTTTGTTGGGTTCTTGTTTTTCATCCTGTTGGAAAAGTTTAACTTGCGTGTTTTGGAGAACATCAGGTAGGTTTAGTGTCGTTTTGGGGTGGATCTATGTTTTTTGGGGATTTTCTTCCAGTTTTGGGGGTGATTCCGTTCTTGTTTGGGGTGTTTTTGACTTGTTTTGGGGTCTCCGTTGGGTTTTAGTTGGATTCTCGTTGGTCCTTAAGGGAAATGGGAGTGGATTGTGGGTTTTGAAGAAGATCAGGTGAGTTTAGGGTGGTTTTGCGGGGAAATTCATAGTTTTTGGTGTTTTTTCTTCTGATTCAGTTCTTTTTTGGGGTGTTTTTGAGGTGTTTTGGGGTTTCCGTTGGGTTTCGTTGAGTTCCTAATGGGTTTTATGGTGGTTGGGAGTGGACATTTGGATTTGGAGAACATCAGGTAGGTTTAGAGTGGTTTTGGGATTGGATCCGTGCTTTTTGGGGTTTTCTTTGGTTTTGGGGGTGATCCTGTTCTTGTTTGGGGTGTTTTTGACGTGTTTTGTGGTCTCCGTTGGGTTTCGTTGGGTTTTCCGTGGTCATCATGGTGGAAAAGTGAAAATTGTGGGTTTTGGAGAACATCAGGTAGATTTAGGGTGTTTTTGGGGTGGATCTGTGGTTTTGGGGGATTTTGTTCCAGTTTTGGGGTGATCGAATTCTTTTTTGGGGTGTTTCTGACGTGTTTTGGGTTCTCCGTTGGGTTTCGTTGTGTTTTCCATTGTCATCATGGTGGAAAAGTGTAAATTGTGGGTTTTGGAGAACTTCAGGTTGGTTTAGGGGGATTTTTGGTGTGGATCTATGGCTTTTGGGGTTTTCTTTCGTTGTTGGGGTTGAACCAGTTCTTTTTTGGGGTGTTTTTGACGTTTTTGGGGTCTCCGTTGGGTTTTGTTGGGTTCTCGTTGGTCGTTAAGCTAAATGGGAGTGGATTGTGGGTTTTGAAGAAGATCAGGTGAGTTTAGGGTGATTTGGGAGGGAAATGCATAGTTTTGTTTTTTTTTTTCTTCTGATCCAGTTCTTTTTTGGGGTGTTTTTGACGTTTTTTTGGGTTTCCGTTGCGTTTTGTTGAGTTCCTAATGGGTTTTATGGTGGGTGGGAGTGGATTTTGGGATTTGGAGAAGATCAGGTAGGTTTAAGGGTTTTCTTGGGGTTAAATCACGTATTTTCTTCTGATCCGGTTGGTTTTGGGGTGTTTTTGAGGTGTTTTGGGGTTTCTGTTGCGTTTTGTTGAGTTCCTAATGGGTTTTATGGTGGTTGGGAGTGGACTTTGGGATTTGGAGAAGATCAGGTAGGTTTAGGGTGGTTTTGGGATTGGATCCATGCTTTTTGGGGATTTTCTTCCAGTTTTGGGGGTTCTCCCGTTCTTTTTTGGGGTGTTTTTGACATGTTTTGATGTCTCTGTTGGGTTTTGTTGGGTTTTCTGTTGGCATCTTGGTGGAAAAGGGTAAATTGTGGGTTTTGGAGAACTTCAGGTAGGTTTAGGGGGACTTTTGGGGTGGATTCATGGTATTTGGGGTTTTCTTCTGTTTTTTGGGGTGATCCTGTTCTTTTTTGGGGTGTTTTTGACGTGTTTTGGGGTTGTCCGTTGGGTTTTGTTGGGTTCTCGTTGGTCATCATTGTGAAAAAGGGTAAATTGTGGGTTTTGGAGAACATCAGGTAGGCTTAGGGGGACTTTTGGGGTGGATCTATTGCATTTGGGTTTTTCTTCTGTTTTTTGGGGAGATCGTGTTCTTTTTTTTTTTTTTTTTTTTTTTTTTTTTTTTTTTGACATGTTTTTTGTCTCCATTGGGTTTCGTTGGGTTTTCCATGGTCATCATGGTGGAAAAGGGTAAATTTGTGGGTTTTGGAGAACATCAGGTAGGTTTAGGCTGGTTTTGGGATTGGATCTGTGCTTTTTGGGGATTTTCTTCCAGTTTATGGGTGATCCCTTTCTTTTTTGGGGTGTTTTTGACGTGTTTTGGTGTCTCGTTTTGGGTTTTCGTTTGGTTCATGTTGGTCATCCTGGTGAAAATTGTAAATTTTTGGGGGGGGAATTTTCTTCCAGTTTTGGGGGTGATCCCGTTCTTTTTTGGGGTGTTTTTGACATGTTTTGGGGTCTCCGTTGGGTTTTGTTGGGTTCTTGTTTTTCATCCTGTTGGAAAAGTTTAAATTGCGTGTTTTGGAGAACATCAGGTAGGTTTAGTGTCGTTTTGGGGTGGATCTATGTTTTTTGGGGATTTTCTTCCAGTTTTGGGGGTGATTCCGTTCTTGTTTGGGGTGTTTTTGACTTGTTTTGGGGTCTCCGTTGGGTTTTAGTTGGATTCTCGTTGGTCCTTAAGGGAAATGGGAGTGGATTGTGGGTTTTGAAGAAGATCAGGTGAGTTTAGGGTGGTTTTGCGGGGAAATTCATAGTTTTTGGTGTTTTTTCTTCTGATTCAGTTCTTTTTTGGGGTGTTTTTGAGGTGTTTTGGGGTTTCCGTTGGGTTTCGTTGAGTTCCTAATGGGTTTTATGGTGGTTGGGAGTGGACATTTGGATTTGGAGAACATCAGGTAGGTTTAGGCTGGTTTTGGGATTGGATCTGTGCTTTTTGGGGATTTTCTTCCAGTTTATGGGTGATCCCTTTCTTTTTTGGGGTGTTTTTGACGTGTTTTGGTGTCTCGTTTTGGGTTTTCGTTTGGTTCATGTTGGTCATCCTGGTGAAAATTGTAAATTTTTTGGGGGGGAATTTTCTTCCAGTTTTGGGGGTGATCCCGTTCTTTTTTGGGGTGTTTTTGACGTGTTTTGGGGTTTCCGTTGCGTTTTGTTGATTTCCTAATGTGTTTTAAGTTTGTTGGGAGTGGACTTTGGGATTTGGAGAACATCAGGTAGGTTTAGTGTGGTTTTGGGGTGGATCTATGTTTTTTTGGGGTTTTCTTTCTTTTTTAGGGGTTATCCTGTTCTTTTCTGGGGTGTTTTTGACTTGTTTTGGGGTCTCCGTTGGGTTTTAGTTGGATTCTCGTTGGTCCTTAAGGGAAATGGGAGTGGATTGTGGGTTTTGAAGAAGATCAGGTGAGTTTAGGGTGGTTTTGCGGGGAAATTCATAGTTTTTGGTGTTTTTTCTTCTGATTCAGTTCTTTTTTGGGGTGTTTTTGAGGTGTTTTGGGGTTTCCGTTGGGTTTCGTTGAGTTCCTAATGGGTTTTATGGTGGTTGGGAGTGGACATTTGGATTTGGAGAACATCAGGTACGTTTAGAGTGGTTTTGGGATTGGATCCGTGCTTTTTGGGGTTTTCTTTGGTTTTGGGGGTGATCCTGTTCTTGTTTGGGGTGTTTTTGACGTGTTTTGTGGTCTCCGTTGGGTTTCGTTGGGTTTTCCGTGGTCATCATGGTGGAAAAGTGAAAATTGTGGGTTTTGGAGAACATCAGGTAGATTTAGGGTGTTTTTGGGGTGGATCTGTGGTTTTGGGGGATTTTGTTCCAGTTTTGGGGTGATCGAATTCATTTTTGGGGTGTTTCTGACGTGTTTTGGGTTCTTCGTTGGGTTTCGTTGTGTTTTCCGTTGTCATCATGGTGGAAAAGTGTAAATTGTGGGTTTTGGAGAACATCAGGTAGGTTTAGGGGGACTTTTGGGGTGGATTCCTGATATATGGGGTTTTCTTCTGTTTTTTTTTTTTTTGGGGGGGGGTGATCCAATTCATTTTGGGGGTGTTTTTGACGTGTTTTGGGGTCTCCGTTGGGTTTCGTTGGGTTTTCCATGGTCATCAATGTGGAAAAGTGTAAATTGTGGGTTTTGGAGAACTTCAGGTTGGTTTAGGGGGATTTTTGGTGTGGATCTATGGCTTTTGGGGTTTTCTTTCGTTGTTGGGGTTGAACCAGTTCTTTTTTGGGGTGTTTTTGACGTTTTTGGGGTCTCCGTTGGGTTTTGTTGGGTTCTCGTTGGTCGTTAAGCTAAATGGGAGTGGATTGTGGGTTTTGAAGAAGATCAGGTGAGTTTAGGGTGATTTGGGAGGGAAATGCATAGTTTTGTTTTTTTTTTTCTTCTGATCCAGTTCTTTTTTGGGGTGTTTTTGACGTTTTTTTGGGTTTCCGTTGCGTTTTGTTGAGTTCCTAATGGGTTTTATGGTGGGTGGGAGTGGATTTTGGGATTTGGAGAAGATCAGGTAGGTTTAAGGGTTTTCTTGGGGTTAAATCACGTATTTTCTTCTGATCCGGTTTGCTTTTGGGGTGTTTTTGAGGTGTTTTGGGGTTTCTGTTGCGTTTTGTTGAGTTCCTAATGGGTTTTATGGTGGTTGGGAGTGGACTTTGGGATTTGGAGAAGATCAGGTAGGTTTAGGGTGGTTTTGGGATTGGATCCATGCTTTTTGGGGATTTTCTTCCAGTTTTGGGGGTTCTCCCGTTCTTTTTTGGGGTGTTTTTGACATGTTTTGATGTCTCTGTTGGGTTTTGTTGGGTTTTCTGTTGGCATCTTGGTGGAAAAGGGTAAATTGTGGGTTTTGGAGAACTTCAGGTAGGTTTAGGGGGACTTTTGGGGTGGATTCATGGTATTTGGGGTTTTCTTCTGTTTTTTTGGGGTGATCCTGTTCTTTTTTGGGGTGTTTTTGACGTGTTTTGGGGTTGTCCGTTGGGTTTTGTTGGGTTCTCGTTGGTCATCATTGTGAAAAAGGGTAAATTGTGGGTTTTGGAGAACATCAGGTAGGCTTAGGGGGACTTTTGGGGTGGATCTATGGCATTTGGGTTTTTCTTCTGTTTTTTGGGGAGATCCTGTTCTTTTTTTTTTTTTTTTTTTTTTTTTTTTTTTGACATGTTTTTTGTCTCCATTGGGTTTCGTTGGGTTTTCCATGGTCATCATGGTGGAAAAGGGTAAATTTGTGGGTTTTGGAGAACATCAGGTAGGTTTAGGCTGGTTTTGGGATTGGATCTGTGCTTTTTGGGGATTTTCTTCCAGTTTATGGGTGATCCCTTTCTTTTTTGGGGTGTTTTTGACGTGTTTTGGTGTCTCGTTTTGGGTTTTCGTTTGGTTCATGTTGGTCATCCTGGTGAAAATTGTAAATTTTTTGGGGGGGAATTTTCTTCCAGTTTTGGGGGTGATCCCGTTCTTTTTTGGGGTGTTTTTGACATGTTTTGGGGTCTCCGTTGGGTTTTGTTGGGTTCTTGTTTTTCATCCTGTTGGAAAAGTTTAAATTGCGTGTTTTGGAGAACATCAGGTAGGTTTAGTGTCGTTTTGGGGTGGATCTATGTTTTTTGGGGATTTTCTTCCAGTTTTGGGGGTGATTCCGTTCTTGTTTGGGGTGTTTTTGACTTGTTTTGGGGTCTCCGTTGGGTTTTAGTTGGATTCTCGTTGGTCCTTAAGGGAAATGGGAGTGGATTGTGGGTTTTGAAGAAGATCAGGTGAGTTTAGGGTGGTTTTGCGGGGAAATTCATAGTTTTTGGTGTTTTTTCTTCTGATTCAGTTCTTTTTTGGGGTGTTTTTGAGGTGTTTTGGGGTTTCCGTTGGGTTTCGTTGAGTTCCTAATGGGTTTTATGGTGGTTGGGAGTGGACATTTGGATTTGGAGAACATCAGGTACGTTTAGAGTGGTTTTGGGATTGGATCCGTGCTTTTTGGGGTTTTCTTTGGTTTTGGGGGTGATCCTGTTCTTGTTTGGGGTGTTTTTGACGTGTTTTGTGGTCTCCGTTGGGTTTCGTTGGGTTTTCCGTGGTCATCATGGTGGAAAAGTGAAAATTGTGGGTTTTGGAGAACATCAGGTAGATTTAGGGTGTTTTTGGGGTGGATCTGTGGTTTTGGGGGATTTTGTTCCAGTTTTGGGGTGATCGAATTCTTTCTTGGGGTGTTTCTGACGTGTTTTGGGTTCTTCGTTGGGTTTCGTTGTGTTTTCCGTTGTCATCATGGTGGAAAAGTGTAAATTGTGGGTTTTGGAGAACATCAGGTGGGTTTAGGGGGACTTTTGGGGTGGATTCCTGATATATGGGGTTTTCTTCTGTTTTTTTTTTTTTGGGGGGGGGTGATCCAATTCATTTTGGGGGTGTTTTTGATGTGTTTTGGGGTCTCCGTTGGGTTTCGTTGGGTTTTCCATGGTCATCAATGTGGAAAAGTGTAAATTGTGGGTTTTGGAGAACATCAGGTAGGCTTAGGGGGACTTTTGGGGTGGATCTATGGCATTTGGGTTTTTCTTCTGTTTTTTGGGGAGATCCTGTTCTTTTTTGTTTTTGTTTTTGTTTTGTTTTTTTTTTGACATGTTTTTTGTCTCCATTGGGTTTCGTTGGGTTTTCCATTGTCATCATGGTGGAAAAGGGTAAATTTGTGGGTTTTGGAGAGCATCAGGTAGGTTTAGGCTGGTTTTGGGATTGGATCTGTGCTTTTTGGGGATTTTCTTCCAGTTTATGGGTGATCCCTTTCTTTTTTGGGGTGTTTTTGACGTGTTTTGGTGTCTCGTTTTGGGTTTTCGTTTGGTTCATGTTGGTCATCCTGGTGAAAATTGTAAATTTTTTGGGGGGGAATTTTCTTCCAGTTTTGGGGGTGATCCCGTTCTTTTTTGGGGTGTTTTTGACATGTTTTGGGGTCTCCGTTGGGTTTTGTTGGGTTCTTGTTTTTCATCCTGTTGGAAAAGTTTAAATTGCGTGTTTTGGAGAACATCAGGTAGGTTTAGTGTCGTTTTGGGGTGGATCTATGTTTTTTGGGGATTTTCTTCCAGTTTTGGGGGTGATTCCGTTCTTGTTTGGGGTGTTTTTGACTTGTTTTGGGGTCTCCGTTGGGTTTTAGTTGGATTCTCGTTGGTCCTTAAGGGAAATGGGAGTGGATTGTGGGTTTTGAAGAAGATCAGGTGAGTTTAGGGTGGTTTTGCGGGGAAATTCATAGTTTTTGGTGTTTTTTCTTCTGATTCAGTTCTTTTTTGGGGTGTTTTTGAGGTGTTTTGGGGTTTCCGTTGGGTTTCGTTGAGTTCCTAATGGGTTTTATGGTGGTTGGGAGTGGACATTTGGATTTGGAGAACATCAGGTAGGTTTAGAGTGGTTTTGGGATTGGATCCGTGCTTTTTGGGGTTTTCTTTGGTTTTGGGGGTGATCCTGTTCTTGTTTGGGGTGTTTTTGACGTGTTTTGTGGTCTCCGTTGGGTTTCGTTGGGTTTTCCGTGGTCATCATGGTGGAAAAGTGAAAATTGTGGGTTTTGGAGAACATCAGGTAGATTTAGGGTGTTTTTGGGGTGGATCTGTGGTTTTGGGGGATTTTGTTCCAGTTTTGGGGTGATCGAATTCTTTTTTGGGGTGTTTCTGACGTGTTTTGGGGTCTCCGTTGGGTTTCGTTGGGTTTTCCATGGTCATCAATGTGGAAAAGTGTAAATTGTGGGTTTTGGAGAACTTCAGGTTGGTTTAGGGGGATTTTTGGTGTGGATCTATGGCTTTTGGGGTTTTCTTTCGTTGTTGGGGTTGAACCAGTTCTTTTTTGGGGTGTTTTTGACGTTTTTGGGGTCTCCGTTGGGTTTTGTTGGGTTCTCGTTGGTCGTTAAGCTAAATGGGAGTGGATTGTGGGTTTTGAAGAAGATCAGGTGAGTTTAGGGTGATTTGGGAGGGAAATGCATAGTTTTGTTTTTTTTTTTCTTCTGATCCAGTTCTTTTTTGGGGTGTTTTTGACGTTTTTTGGGGTTTCCGTTGCGTTTTGTTGAGTTCCTAATGGGTTTTATGGTGGGTGGGAGTGGATTTTGGGATTTGGAGAAGATCAGGTAGGTTTAAGGGTTTTCTTGGGGTTAAATCACGTATTTTCTTCTGATCCGGTTTGCTTTTGGGGTGTTTTTGAGGTGTTTTGGGGTTTCTATTGCGTTTTGTTGAGTTCCTAATGGGTTTTATGGTGGTTGGGAGTGGACTTTGGGATTTGGAGAAGATCAGGTAGGTTTAGGGTGGTTTTGGGATTGGATCCATGCTTTTTGGGGATTTTCTTCCAGTTTTGGGGGTTCTCCCGTTCTTTTTTGGGGTGTTTTTGACATGTTTTGATGTCTCTGTTGGGTTTTGTTGGGTTTTCTGTTGGCATCTTGGTGGAAAAGGCTAAATTGTGGGTTTTGGAGAACTTCAGGTAGGTTTAGGGGGACTTTTGGGGTGGATTCATGGTATTTGGGGTTTTCTTCTGTTTTTTGGGGTGATCCTGTTCTTTTTTGGGGTGTTTTTGACGTGTTTTGGGGTTGTCCGTTGGGTTTTGTTGGGTTCTCGTTGGTCATCATTGTGAAAAAGGGTAAATTGTGGGTTTTGGAGAACATCAGGTAGGCTTAGGGGGACTTTTGGGGTGGATCTATGGCATTTGGGTTTTTCTTCTGTTTTTTGGGGAGATCCTGTTCTTTTTTTTTTTTTTTTTTTTTTTTTTTTTTTTTTTTTGACATGTTTTTTGTCTCCATTGGGTTTCGTTGGGTTTTCCATGGTCATCATGGTGGAAAAGGGTAAATTTGTGGGTTTTGGAGAACATCAGGTAGGTTTAGGCTGGTTTTGGGATTGGATCTGTGCTTTTTGGGGATTTTCTTCCAGTTTATGGGTGATCCCTTTCTGTTTTGGGGTGTTTTTGACGTGTTTTGGTGTCTCGTTTTGGGTTTTCGTTTGGTTCATGTTGGTCATCCTGGTGAAAATTGTAAATTTTTGGGGGGGGAATTTTCTTCCAGTTTTGGGGGTGATCCCGTTCTTTTTTGGGGTGTTTTTGACGTGTTTTGGGGTTTCCGTTGCGTTTTGTTGATTTCCTAATGTGTTTTAAGTTTGTTGGGAGTGGACTTTGGGATTTGGAGAACATCAGGTAGGTTTAGTGTGGTTTTGGGGTGGATCTATGTTTTTTTGGGGTTTTCTTTCTTTTTTAGGGGTTATCCTGTTCTTGTTTGGGGTGTTTTTGACTTGTTTTGGGGTCTCCGTTGGGTTTTAGTTGGATTCTCGTTGGTCCTTAAGGGAAATGGGAGTGGATTGTGGGTTTTGAAGAAGATCAGGTGAGTTTAGGGTGGTTTTGCGGGGAAATTCATAGTTTTTGGTGTTTTTTCTTCTGATTCAGTTCTTTTTTGGGGTGTTTTTGAGGTGTTTTGGGGTTTCCGTTGGGTTTCGTTGAGTTCCTAATGGGTTTTATGGTGGTTGGGAGTGGACATTTGGATTTGGAGAACATCAGGTAGGTTTAGAGTGGTTTTGGGATTGGATCCGTGCTTTTTGGGGTTTTCTTTGGTTTTGGGGGTGATCCTGTTCTTTTTTGGGGTGTTTTTGACGTGTTTTGTGGTCTCCGTTGGGTTTCGTTGGGTTTTCCGTGGTCATCATGGTGGAAAAGTGAAAATTGTGGGTTTTGGAGAACATCAGGTAGATTTAGGGTGTTTTTGGGGTGGATCTGTGGTTTTGGGGGATTTTGTTCCAGTTTTGGGGTGATCGAATTCATTTTTGGGGTGTTTCTGCCGTGTTTTGGGTTCTTCGTTGGGTTTCGTTGTGTTTTCCGTTGTCATCATGGTGGAAAAGTGTAAATTGTGGGTTTTGGAGAACATCAGGTAGGTTTAGGGGGACTTTTGGGGTGGATTCCTGATATATGGGGTTTTCTTCTGTTTTTTTTTTTTTTGGGGGGGGGTGATCCAATTCATTTTGGGGGTGTTTTTGACGTGTTTTGGGGTCTCCGTTGGGTTTCGTTGGGTTTTCCATGGTCATCAATGTGGAAAAGTGTAAATTGTGGGTTTTGGAGAACTTCAGGTTGGTTTAGGGGGATTTTTGGTGTGGATCTATGGCTTTTGGGGTTTTCTTTCGTTGTTGGGGTTGAACCAGTTCTTTTTTGGGGTGTTTTTGACGTTTTTGGGGTCTCCGTTGGGTTTTGTTGGGTTCTCGTTGGTCGTTAAGCTAAATGGGAGTGGATTGTGGGTTTTGAAGAAGATCAGGTGAGTTTAGGGTGATTTGGGAGGGAAATGCATAGTTTTGTTTTTTTTTTTCTTCTGATCCAGTTCTTTTTTGGGGTGTTTTTGACGTTTTTTTGGGTTTCCGTTGCGTTTTGTTGAGTTCCTAATGGGTTTTATGGTGGGTGGGAGTGGATTTTGGGATTTGGAGAAGATCAGGTAGGTTTAAGGGTTTTCTTGGGGTTAAATCACGTATTTTCTTCTGATCCGGTTTGCTTTTGGGGTGTTTTTGAGGTGTTTTGGGGTTTCTGTTGCGTTTTGTTGAGTTCCTAATGGGTTTTATGGTGGTTGGGAGTGGACTTTGGGATTTGGAGAAGATCAGGTAGGTTTAGGGTGGTTTTGGGATTGGATCCATGCTTTTTGGGGATTTTCTTCCAGTTTTGGGGGTTCTCCCGTTCTTTTTTGGGGTGTTTTTGACATGTTTTGATGTCTCTGTTGGGTTTTGTTGGGTTTTCTGTTGGCATCTTGGTGGAAAAGGGTAAATTGTGGGTTTTGGAGAACTTCAGGTAGGTTTAGGGGGACTTTTGGGGTGGATTCATGGTATTTGGGGTTTTCTTCTGTTTTTTGGGGTGATCCTGTTCTTTTTTGGGGTGTTTTTGACGTGTTTTGGGGTTGTCCGTTGGGTTTTGTTGGGTTCTCGTGGGTCATCATTGTGAAAAAGGGTAAATTGTGGGTTTTGGAGAACATCAGGTAGGCTTAGGGGGACTTTTGGGGTGGATCTATGGCATTTGGGTTTTTCTTCTGTTTTTTGGGGAGATCCTGTTTTTTTTTTTTTTTGTTTTTTTTTTTTTTTTTTTTTTTTTGACATGTTTTTTGTCTCCATTGGGTTTCGTTGGGTTTTCCATGGTCATCATGGTGGAAAAGGGTAAATTTGTGGGTTTTGGAGAACATCAGGTAGGTTTAGGCTGGTTTTGGGATTGGATCTGTGCTTTTTGGGGATTTTCTTCCAGTTTATGGGTGATCCCTTTCTTTTTTGGGGTGTTTTTGACGTGTTTTGGTGTCTCGTTTTGGGTTTTCGTTTGGTTCATGTTGGTCATCCTGGTGAAAATTGTAAATTTTTTGGGGGGGAATTTTCTTCCAGTTTTGGGGGTGATCCCGTTCTTTTTTGGGGTGTTTTTGACATGTTTTGGGGTCTCCGTTGGGTTTTGTTGGGTTCTTGTTTTTCATCCTGTTGGAAAAGTTTAAATTGCGTGTTTTGGAGAACATCAGGTAGGTTTAGTGTCGTTTTGGGGTGGATCTATGTTTTTTGGGGATTTTCTTCCAGTTTTGGGGGTGATTCCGTTCTTGTTTGGGGTGTTTTTGACTTGTTTTGGGGTCTCCGTTGGGTTTTAGTTGGATTCTCGTTGGTCCTTAAGGGAAATGGGAGTGGATTGTGGGTTTTGAAGAAGATCAGGTGAGTTTAGGGTGGTTTTGCGGGGAAATTCATAGTTTTTGGTGTTTTTTCTTCTGATTCAGTTCTTTTTTGGGGTGTTTTTGACGTGTTTTGGGGTCTCCGTTGGTTTTTGTTGGGTTCTTGTTGTTCATCATGGTGAAAACGGGTAAATTGTGGGTATTGGAGAACATCAGGTAGGTTTAGGGGGACTTTTGGGGTGGATCAACGGCTTTTAGGGTTTTCTTTCGGTTTTGGGGGTGATCCCGCTTTTTTTTGTGGTGTTTTTGACGTGTTTTGGGGTTTCCGTTGCGTTTTGTTGATTTCCTAATGTGTTTTAAGTTTGTTGGGAGTGGACTTTGGGATTTGGAGAACATCAGGTAGGTTTAGTGTGGTTTTGGGGTGGATCTATGTTTTTTTGGGGTTTTCTTTCTTTTTTAGGGGTTATCCTGTTCTTGTTTGGGGTGTTTTTGACTTGTTTTGGGGTCTCCGTTGGGTTTTAGTTGGATTCTCGTTGGTCCTTAAGGGAAATGGGAGTGGATTGTGGGTTTTGAAGAAGATCAGGTGAGTTTAGGGTGGTTTTGCGGGGAAATTCATAGTTTTTGGTGTTTTTTCTTCTGATTCAGTTCTTTTTTGGGGTGTTTTTGAGGTGTTTTGGGGTTTCCGTTGGGTTTCGTTGAGTTCCTAATGGGTTTTATGGTGGTTGGGAGTGGACATTTGGATTTGGAGAACATCAGGTAGGTTTAGAGTGGTTTTGGGATTGGATCCGTGCTTTTTGGGGTTTTCTTTGGTTTTGGGGGTGATCCTGTTCTTTTTTGGGGTGTTTTTGACGTGTTTTGTGGTCTCCGTTGGGTTTCGTTGGGTTTTCCGTGGTCATCATGGTGGAAAAGTGAAAATTGTGGGTTTTGGAGAACATCAGGTAGATTTAGGGTGTTTTTGGGGTGGATCTGTGGTTTTGGGGGATTTTGTTCCAGTTTTGGGGTGATCGAATTCATTTTTGGGGTGTTTCTGCCGTGTTTTGGGTTCTTCGTTGGGTTTCGTTGTGTTTTCCGTTGTCATCATGGTGGAAAAGTGTAAATTGTGGGTTTTGGAGAACATCAGGTAGGTTTAGGGGGACTTTTGGGGTGGATTCCTGATATATGGGGTTTTCTTCTGTTTTTTTTTTTTTTGGGGGGGGGTGATCCAATTCATTTTGGGGGTGTTTTTGACGTGTTTTGGGGTCTCCGTTGGGTTTCGTTGGGTTTTCCATGGTCATCAATGTGGAAAAGTGTAAATTGTGGGTTTTGGAGAACTTCAGGTTGGTTTAGGGGGATTTTTGGTGTGGATCTATGGCTTTTGGGGTTTTCTTTCGTTGTTGGGGTTGAACCAGTTCTTTTTTGGGGTGTTTTTGACGTTTTTGGGGTCTCCGTTGGGTTTTGTTGGGTTCTCGTTGGTCGTTAAGCTAAATGGGAGTGGATTGTGGGTTTTGAAGAAGATCAGGTGAGTTTAGGGTGATTTGGGAGGGAAATGCATAGTTTTGTTTTTTTTTTTCTTCTGATCCAGTTCTTTTTTGGGGTGTTTTTGACGTTTTTTTGGGTTTCCGTTGCGTTTTGTTGAGTTCCTAATGGGTTTTATGGTGGGTGGGAGTGGATTTTGGGATTTGGAGAAGATCAGGTAGGTTTAAGGGTTTTCTTGGGGTTAAATCACGTATTTTCTTCTGATCCGGTTTGCTTTTGGGGTGTTTTTGAGGTGTTTTGGGGTTTCTGTTGCGTTTTGTTGAGTTCCTAATGGGTTTTATGGTGGTTGGGAGTGGACTTTGGGATTTGGAGAAGATCAGGTAGGTTTAGGGTGGTTTTGGGATTGGATCCATGCTTTTTGGGGATTTTCTTCCAGTTTTGGGGGTTCTCCCGTTCTTTTTTGGGGTGTTTTTGACATGTTTTGATGTCTCTGTTGGGTTTTGTTGGGTTTTCTGTTGGCATCTTGGTGGAAAAGGCTAAATTGTGGGTTTTGGAGAACTTCAGGTAGGTTTAGGGGGACTTTTGGGGTGGATTCATGGTATTTGGGGTTTTCTTCTGTTTTTTGGGGTGATCCTGTTCTTTTTTGGGGTGTTTTTGACGTGTTTTGGGGTTGTCCGTTGGGTTTTGTTGGGTTCTCGTTGGTCATCATTGTGAAAAAGGGTAAATTGTGGGTTTTGGAGAACATCAGGTAGGCTTAGGGGGACTTTTGGGGTGGATCTATGGCATTTGGGTTTTTCTTCTGTTTTTTGGGGAGATCCTGTTTTTTTTTTTTTTTTTTTTTTTTTTTTTTTTTTTTGACATGTTTTTTGTCTCCATTGGGTTTCGTTGGGTTTTCCATGGTCATCATGGTGGAAAAGGGTAAATTTGTGGGTTTTGGAGAACATCAGGTAGGTTTAGGCTGGTTTTGGGATTGGATCTGTGCTTTTTGGGGATTTTCTTCCAGTTTATGGGTGATCCCTTTCTTTTTTGGGGTGTTTTTGACGTGTTTTGGTGTCTCGTTTTGGGTTTTCGTTTGGTTCATGTTGGTCATCCTGGTGAAAATTGTAAATTTTTTGGGGGGGAATTTTCTTCCAGTTTTGGGGGTGATCCCGTTCTTTTTTGGGGTGTTTTTGACATGTTTTGGGGTCTCCGTTGGGTTTTGTTGGGTTCTTGTTTTTCATCCTGTTGGAAAAGTTTAAATTGCGTGTTTTGGAGAACATCAGGTAGGTTTAGTGTCGTTTTGGGGTGGATCTATGTTTTTTGGGGATTTTCTTCCAGTTTTGGGGGTGATTCCGTTCTTGTTTGGGGTGTTTTTGACTTGTTTTGGGGTCTCCGTTGGGTTTTAGTTGGATTCTCGTTGGTCCTTAAGGGAAATGGGAGTGGATTGTGGGTTTTGAAGAAGATCAGGTGAGTTTAGGGTGGTTTTGCGGGGAAATTCATAGTTTTTGGTGTTTTTTCTTCTGATTCAGTTCTTTTTTGGGGTGTTTTTGACGTGTTTTGGGGTCTCCGTTGGTTTTTGTTGGGTTCTTGTTGTTCATCATGGTGAAAACGGGTAAATTGTGGGTATTGGAGAACATCAGGTAGGTTTAGGGGGACTTTTGGGGTGGATCAACGGCTTTTAGGGATTTCTTTCGGTTTTGGGGGTGATCCCGCTTTTTTTTGTGGTGTTTTTGACGTGTTTTGGGGTTTCCGTTGCGTTTTGTTGATTTCCTAATGTGTTTTAAGTTTGTTGGGAGTGGACTTTGGGATTTGGAGAACATCAGGTAGGTTCAGTGTGGTTTTGGGGTGGATCTATGTTTTTTTGGGGTTTTCTTTCTTTTTTAGGGGTTATCCTGTTCTTGTTTGGGGTGTTTTTGACTTGTTTTGGGGTCTCCGTTGGGTTTTAGTTGGATTCTCGTTGGTCCTTAAGGGAAATGGGAGTGGATTGTGGGTTTTGAAGAAGATCAGGTGAGTTTAGGGTGGTTTTGCGGGGAAATTCATAGTTTTTGGTGTTTTTTCTTCTGATTCAGTTCTTTTTTGGGGTGTTTTTGAGGTGTTTTGGGGTTTCCGTTGGGTTTCGTTGAGTTCCTAATGGGTTTTATGGTGGTTGGGAGTGGACATTTGGATTTGGAGAACATCAGGTAGGTTTAGAGTGGTTTTGGGATTGGATCCGTGCTTTTTGGGGTTTTCTTTGGTTTTGGGGGTGATCCTGTTCTTGTTTGGGGTGTTTTTGACCTGTTTTGTGGTCTCCGTTGGGTTTCGTTGGGTTTTCCGTGGTCATCATGGTGGAAAAGTGAAAATTGTGGGTTTTGGAGAACATCAGGTAGATTTAGGGTGTTTTTGGGGTGGATCTGTGGTTTTGGGGGATTTTGTTCCAGTTTTGGGGTGATCGAATTCTTTTTTGGGGTGTTTCTGACGTGTTTTGGGTTCTTCGTTGGGTTTCGTTGTGTTTTCCGTTGTCATCATGGTGGAAAAGTGTAAATTGTGGGTTTTGGAGAACATCAGGTAGGTTTAGGGGGACTTTTGGGGTGGATTCCTGATATATGGGGTTTTCTTCTGTTTTTTTTTTTTGGGGGGGGGGTGATCCAATTCATTTTGGGGGTGTTTTTGACGTGTTTTGGGGTCTCCGTTGGGTTTCGTTGGGTTTTCCATGGTCATCAATGTGGAAAAGTGTAAATTGTGGGTTTTGGAGAACTTCAGGTTGGTTTAGGGGGATTTTTGGTGTGGATCTATGGCTTTTGGGGTTTTCTTTCGTTGTTGGGGTTGAACCAGTTCTTTTTTGGGGTGTTTTTGACGTTTTTGGGGTCTCCGTTGGGTTTTGTTGGGTTCTCGTTGGTCGTTAAGCTAAATGGGAGTGGATTGTGGGTTTTGAAGAAGATCAGGTGAGTTTAGGGTGATTTGGGAGGGAAATGCATAGTTTTGTTTTTTTTTTTCTTCTGATCCAGTTCTTTTTTGGGGTGTTTTTGACGTTTTTTTGGGTTTCCGTTGCGTTTTGTTGAGTTCCTAATGGGTTTTATGGTGGGTGGGAGTGGATTTTGGGATTTGGAGAAGATCAGGTAGGTTTAAGGGTTTTCTTGGGGTTAAATCACGTATTTTCTTCTGATCCGGTTTGCTTTTGGGGTGTTTTTGAGGTGTTTTGGGGTTTCTGTTGCGTTTTGTTGAGTTCCTAATGGGTTTTATGGTGGTTGGGAGTGGACTTTGGGATTTGGAGAAGATCAGGTAGGTTTAGGGTGGTTTTGGGATTGGATCCATGCTTTTTGGGGATTTTCTTCCAGTTTTGGGGGTTCTCCCGTTCTTTTTTGGGGTGTTTTTGACATGTTTTGATGTCTCTGTTGGGTTTTGTTGGGTTTTCTGTTGGCATCTTGGTGGAAAAGGGTAAATTGTGGGTTTTGGAGAACTTCAGGTAGGTTTAGGGGGACTTTTGGGGTGGATTCATGGTATTTGGGGTTTTCTTCTGTTTTTTGGGGTGATCCTGTTCTTTTTTGGGGTGTTTTTGACGTGTTTTGGGGTTGTCCGTTGGGTTTTGTTGGGTTCTCGTTGGTCATCATTGTGAAAAAGGGTAAATTGTGGGTTTTGGAGAACATCAGGTAGGCTTAGGGGGACTTTTGGGGTGGATCTATGGCATTTGGGTTTTTCTTCTGTTTTTTGGGGAGATCCTGTTTTTTTTTTTTTTTTTTTTTTTTTTTTTTTTTTTGACATGTTTTTTGTCTCCATTGGGTTTCGTTGGGTTTTCCATGGTCATCATGGTGGAAAAGGGTAAATTTGTGGGTTTTGGAGAACATCAGGTAGGTTTAGGCTGGTTTTGGGATTGGATCTGTGCTTTTTGGGGATTTTCTTCCAGTTTATGGGTGATCCCTTTCTTTTTTGGGGTGTTTTTGACGTGTTTTGGTGTCTCGTTTTGGGTTTTCGTTTGGTTCATGTTGGTCATCCTGGTGAAAATTGTAAATTTTGGGGGGGGGAATTTTCTTCCAGTTTTGGGGGTGATCCCGTTCTTTTTTGGGGTGTTTTTGACATGTTTTGGGGTCTCCGTTGGGTTTTGTTGGGTTCTTGTTTTTCATCCTGTTGGAAAAGTTTAAATTGCGTGTTTTGGAGAACATCAGGTAGGTTTAGTGTCGTTTTGGGGTGGATCTATGTTTTTTGGGGATTTTCTTCCAGTTTTGGGGGTGATTCCGTTCTTGTTTGTGGTGTTTTTGACTTGTTTTGGGGTCTCCGTTGGGTTTTAGTTGGATTCTCGTTGGTCCTTAAGGGAAATGGGAGTGGATTGTGGGTTTTGAAGAAGATCAGGTGAGTTTAGGGTGGTTTTGCGGGGAAATTCATAGTTTTTGGTGTTTTTTCTTCTGATTCAGTTCTTTTTTGGGGTGTTTTTGAGGTGTTTTGGGGTTTCCGTTGGGTTTCGTTGAGTTCCTAATGGGTTTTATGGTGGTTGGGAGTGGACATTTGGATTTGGAGAACATCAGGTAGGTTTAGAGTGGTTTTGGGATTGGATCCGTGCTTTTTGGGGTTTTCTTTGGTTTTGGGGGTGATCCTGTTCTTGTTTGGGGTGTTTTTGACCTGTTTTGTGGTCTCCGTTGGGTTTCGTTGGGTTTTCCGTGGTCATCATGGTGGAAAAGTGAAAATTGTGGGTTTTGGAGAACATCAGGTAGATTTAGGGTGTTTTTGGGGTGGATCTGTGGTTTTGGGGGATTTTGTTCCAGTTTTGGGGTGATCGAATTCTTTTTTGGGGTGTTTCTGACGTGTTTTGGGTTCTTCGTTGGGTTTCGTTGTGTTTTCCGTTGTCATCATGGTGGAAAAGTGTAAATTGTGGGTTTTGGAGAACATCAGGTAGGTTTAGGGGGACTTTTGGGGTGGATTCATGATATATGGGGTTTTCTTCTGTTTTTTTTTTTTTTGGGGGGGGGTGATCCAATTCATTTTGGGGGTGTTTTTGACGTGTTTTGGGGTCTCCGTTGGGTTTCGTTGGGTTTTCCATGGTCATCAATGTGGAAAAGTGTAAATTGTGGGTTTTGGAGAACATCAGGTAGGCTTAGGGGGACTTTTGGGGTGGTTCTATGGCATTTGTGTTTTTCTTCTGTTTTTTGGGGAGATCCTGTTCTTTTTTGTTTTTGTTTTTGTTTTTTTTTTTTTTTTGACATGTTTTTTGTCTCCATTGGGTTTCGTTGGGTTTTCCATTGTCATCATGGTGGAAAAGGGTAAATTTGTGGGTTTTGGAGAGCATCAGGTAGGTTTAGGCTGGTTTTGGGATTGGATCTGTGCTTTTTGGGGATTTTCTTCCAGTTTATGGGTGATCCCTTTCTTTTTTGGGGTGTTTTTGACGTGTTTTGGTGTCTCGTTTTGGGTTTTCGTTTGGTTCATGTTGGTCATCCTGGTGAAAATTGTAAATTTTGGGGGGGGGGAATTTTCTTCCAGTTTTGGGGGTGATCCCGTTCTTTTTTGGGGTGTTTTTGACATGTTTTGGGGTCTCCGTTGGGTTTTGTTGGGTTCTTGTTTTTCATCCTGTTGGAAAAGTTTAAATTGCGTGTTTTGGAGAACATCAGGTAGGTTTAGTGTCGTTTTGGGGTGGATCTATGTTTTTTGGGGATTTTCTTCCAGTTTTGGGGGTGATTCCATTCTTGTTTGGGGTGTTTTTGACTTGTTTTGGGGTCTCCGTTGGGTTTTAGTTGGATTCTCGTTGGTCCTTAAGGGAAATGGGAGTGGATTGTGGGTTTTGAAGAAGATCAGGTGAGTTTAGGGTGGTTTTGCGGGGAAATTCATAGTTTTTGGTGTTTTTTCTTCTGATTCAGTTCTTTTTTGGGGTGTTTTTGAGGTGTTTTGGGGTTTCCGTTGGGTTTCGTTGAGTTCCTAATGGGTTTTATGGTGGTTGGGAGTGGACATTTGGATTTGGAGAACATCAGGTAGGTTTAGAGTGGTTTTGGGATTGGATCCGTGCTTTTTGGGGTTTTCTTTGGTTTTGGGGGTGATCCTGTTCTTGTTTGGGGTGTTTTTGACGTGTTTTGTGGTCTCCGTTGGGTTTCGTTGGGTTTTCCGTGGTCATCATGGTGGAAAAGTGAAAATTGTGGGTTTTGGAGAACATCAGGTAGATTTAGGGTGTTTTTGGGGTGGATCTGTGGTTTTGGGGGATTTTGTTCCAGTTTTGGGGTGATCGAATTCATTTTTGGGGTGTTTCTGCCGTGTTTTGGGTTCTTCGTTGGGTTTCGTTGTGTTTTCCGTTGTCATCATGGTGGAAAAGTGTAAATTGTGGGTTTTGGAGAACATCAGGTAGGTTTAGGGGGACTTTTGGGGTGGATTCCTGATATATGGGGTTTTCTTCTGTTTTTTTTTTTTTTTTGGGGGGGGTGATCCAATTAATTTTGGGGGTGTTTTTGACGTGTTTTGGGGTCTCCGTTGGGTTTCGTTGGGTTTTCCATGGTCATCAATGTGGAAAAGTTTAAATTGTGGGTTTTGGAGAACTTCAGGTTGGTTTAGGGGGATTTTTGGTGTGGATCTATGGCTTTTGGGGTTTTCTTTCGTTGTTGGGGTTGAACCAGTTCTTTTTTGGGGTGTTTTTGACGTTTTTGGGGTCTCCGTTGGGTTTTGTTGGGTTCTCGTTGGTCGTTAAGCTAAATGGGAGTGGATTGTGGGTTTTGAAGAAGATCAGGTGAGTTTAGGGTGATTTGGGAGGGAAATGCATAGTTTTGTTTTTTTTTTTCTTCTGATCCAGTTCTTTTTTGGGGTGTTTTTGACGTTTTTTTGGGTTTCCGTTGCGTTTTGTTGAGTTCCTAATGGGTTTTATGGTGGGTGGGAGTGGATTTTGGGATTTGGAGAAGATCAGGTAGGTTTAAGGGTTTTCTTGGGGTTAAATCACGTATTTTCTTCTGATCCGGTTTGCTTTTGGGGTGTTTTTGAGGTGTTTTGGGGTTTCTGTTGCGTTTTGTTGAGTTCCTAATGGGTTTTATGGTGGTTGGGAGTGGACTTTGGGATTTGGAGAAGATCAGGTAGGTTTAGGGTGGTTTTGGGATTGGATCCATGCTTTTTGGGGATTTTCTTCCAGTTTTGGGGGTTCTCCCGTTCTTTTTTGGGGTGTTTTTGACATGTTTTGATGTCTCTGTTGGGTTTTGTTGGGTTTTCTGTTGGCATCTTGGTGGAAAAGGGTAAATTGTGGGTTTTGGAGAACTTCAGGTAGGTTTAGGGGGACTTTTGGGGTGGATTCATGGTATTTGGGGTTTTCTTCTGTTTTTTTGGGGTGATCCTGTTCTTTTTTGGGGTGTTTTTGACGTGTTTTGGGGTTGTCCGTTGGGTTTTGTTGGGTTCTCGTTGGTCATCATTGTGAAAAAGGGTAAATTGTGGGTTTTGGAGAACATCAGGTAGGCTTAGGGGGACTTTTGGGGTGGATCTATGGCATTTGGGTTTTTCTTCTGTTTTTTGGGGAGATCGTGTTCTTTTTTTTTTTTTTTTTTTTTTTTTCTTTTGACATGTTTTTTGTCTCCATTGGGTTTCGTTGGGTTTTCCATGGTCATCATGGTGGAAAAGGGTAAATTTGTGGGTTTTGGAGAACATCAGGTAGGTTTAGGCTGGTTTTGGGATTGGATCTGTGCTTTTTGGGGATTTTCTTCCAGTTTATGGGTGATCCCTTTCTTTTTTGGGGTGTTTTTGACGTGTTTTGGTGTCTCGTTTTGGGTTTTCGTTTGGTTCATGTTGGTCATCCTGGTGAAAATTGTAAATTTTTGGGGGGGGAATTTTCTTCCAGTTTTGGGGGTGATCCCGTTCTTTTTTGGGGTGTTTTTGACATGTTTTGGGGTCTCCGTTGGGTTTTGTTGGGTTCTTGTTTTTCATCCTGTTGGAAAAGTTTAAATTGCGTGTTTTGGAGAACATCAGGTAGGTTTAGTGTCGTTTTGGGGTGGATCTATGTTTTTTGGGGATTTTCTTCCAGTTTTGGGGGTGATTCCGTTCTTGTTTGGGGTGTTTTTGACTTGTTTTGGGGTCTCCGTTGGGTTTTAGTTGGATTCTCGTTGGTCCTTAAGGGAAATGGGAGTGGATTGTGGGTTTTGAAGAAGATCAGGTGAGTTTAGGGTGGTTTTGCGGGGAAATTCATAGTTTTTGGTGTTTTTTCTTCTGATTCAGTTCTTTTTTGGGGTGTTTTTGAGGTGTTTTGGGGTTTCCGTTGGGTTTCGTTGAGTTCCTAATGGGTTTTATGGTGGTTGGGAGTGGACATTTGGATTTGGAGAACATCAGGTAGGTTTAGAGTGGTTTTGGGATTGGATCCGTGCTTTTTGGGGTTTTCTTTGGTTTTGGGGGTGATCCTGTTCTTGTTTGGGGTGTTTTTGACGTGTTTTGTGGTCTCCGTTGGGTTTCGTTGGGTTTTCCGTGGTCATCATGGTGGAAAAGTGAAAATTGTGGGTTTTGGAGAACATCAGGTAGATTTAGGGTGTTTTTGGGGTGGATCTGTGGTTTTGGGGGATTTTGTTCCAGTTTTGGGGTGATCGAATTCATTTTTGGGGTGTTTCTGCCGTGTTTTGGGTTCTTCGTTGGGTTTCGTTGTGTTTTCCGTTGTCATCATGGTGGAAAAGTGTAAATTGTGGGTTTTGGAGAACATCAGGTAGGTTTAGGGGGACTTTTGGGGTGGATTCCTGATATATGGGGTTTTCTTCTGTTTTTTTTTTTTTTTTGGGGGGGGTGATCCAATTAATTTTGGGGGTGTTTTTGACGTGTTTTGGGGTCTCCGTTGGGTTTCGTTGGGTTTTCCATGGTCATCAATGTGGAAAAGTGTAAATTGTGGGTTTTGGAGAACTTCAGGTTGGTTTAGGGGGATTTTTGGTGTGGATCTATGGCTTTTGGGGTTTTCTTTCGTTGTTGGGGTTGAACCAGTTCTTTTTTGGGGTGTTTTTGACGTTTTTGGGGTCTCCGTTGGGTTTTGTTGGGTTCTCGTTGGTCGTTAAGCTAAATGGGAGTGGATTGTGGGTTTTGAAGAAGATCAGGTGAGTTTAGGGTGATTTGGGAGGGAAATGCATAGTTTTGTTTTTTTTTTTCTTCTGATCCAGTTCTTTTTTGGGGTGTTTTTGACGTTTTTTTGGGTTTCCGTTGCGTTTTGTTGAGTTCCTAATGGGTTTTATGGTGGGTGGGAGTGGATTTTGGGATTTGGAGAAGATCAGGTAGGTTTAAGGGTTTTCTTGGGGTTAAATCACGTATTTTCTTCTGATCCGGTTTGCTTTTGGGGTGTTTTTGAGGTGTTTTGGGGTTTCTGTTGCGTTTTGTTGAGTTCCTAATGGGTTTTATGGTGGTTGGGAGTGGACTTTGGGATTTGGAGAAGATCAGGTAGGTTTAGGGTGGTTTTGGGATTGGATCCATGCTTTTTGGGGATTTTCTTCCAGTTTTGGGGGTTCTCCCGTTCTTTTTTGGGGTGTTTTTGACATGTTTTGATGTCTCTGTTGGGTTTTGTTGGGTTTTCTGTTGGCATCTTGGTGGAAAAGGGTAAATTGTGGGTTTTGGAGAACTTCAGGTAGGTTTAGGGGGACTTTTGGGGTGGATTCATGGTATTTGGGGTTTTCTTCTGTTTTTTTGGGGTGATCCTGTTCTTTTTTGGGGTGTTTTTGACGTGTTTTGGGGTTGTCCGTTGGGTTTTGTTGGGTTCTCGTTGGTCATCATTGTGAAAAAGGGTAAATTGTGGGTTTTGGAGAACATCAGGTAGGCTTAGGGGGACTTTTGGGGTGGATCTATGGCATTTGGGTTTTTCTTCTGTTTTTTGGGGAGATCGTGTTCTTTTTTTTTTTTTTTTTTTTTTTTTTTTTTTGACATGTTTTTTGTCTCCATTGGGTTTCGTTGGGTTTTCCATGGTCATCATGGTGGAAAAGGGTAAATTTGTGGGTTTTGGAGAACATCAGGTAGGTTTAGGCTGGTTTTGGGATTGGATCTGTGCTTTTTGGGGATTTTCTTCCAGTTTATGGGTGATCCCTTTCTTTTTTGGGGTGTTTTTGACGTGTTTTGGTGTCTCGTTTTGGGTTTTCGTTTGGTTCATGTTGGTCATCCTGGTGAAAATTGTAAATTTTTGGGGGGGGAATTTTCTTCCAGTTTTGGGGGTGATCCCGTTCTTTTTTGGGGTGTTTTTGACATGTTTTGGGGTCTCCGTTGGGTTTTGTTGGGTTCTTGTTTTTCATCCTGTTGGAAAAGTTTAAATTGCGTGTTTTGGAGAACATCAGGTAGGTTTAGTGTCGTTTTGGGGTGGATCTATGTTTTTTGGGGATTTTCTTCCAGTTTTGGGGGTGATTCCGTTCTTGTTTGGGGTGTTTTTGACTTGTTTTGGGGTCTCCGTTGGGTTTTAGTTGGATTCTCGTTGGTCCTTAAGGGAAATGGGAGTGGATTGTGGGTTTTGAAGAAGATCAGGTGAGTTTAGGGTGGTTTTGCGGGGAAATTCATAGTTTTTGGTGTTTTTTCTTCTGATTCAGTTCTTTTTTGGGGTGTTTTTGAGGTGTTTTGGGGTTTCCGTTGGGTTTCGTTGAGTTCCTAATGGGTTTTATGGTGGTTGGGAGTGGACATTTGGATTTGGAGAACATCAGGTACGTTTAGAGTGGTTTTGGGATTGGATCCGTGCTTTTTGGGGTTTTCTTTGGTTTTGGGGGTGATCCTGTTCTTGTTTGGGGTGTTTTTGACGTGTTTTGTGGTCTCCGTTGGGTTTCGTTGGGTTTTCCGTGGTCATCATGGTGGAAAAGTGAAAATTGTGGGTTTTGGAGAACATCAGGTAGATTTAGGGTGTTTTTGGGGTGGATCTGTGGTTTTGGGGGATTTTGTTCCAGTTTTGGGGTGATCGAATTCTTTTTTGGGGTGTTTCTGACGTGTTTTGGGTTCTTCGTTGGGTTTCGTTGTGTTTTCCGTTGTCATCATGGTGGAAAAGTGTAAATTGTGGGTTTTGGAGAACATCAGGTAGGTTTAGGGGGACTTTTGGGGTGGATTCATGATATATGGGGTTTTCTTCTGTTTTTTTTTTTTGGGGGGGGGGTGATCCAATTCATTTTGGGGGTGTTTTTGACGTGTTTTGGGGTCTCCGTTGGGTTTCGTTGGGTTTTCCATGGTCATCAATGTGGAAAAGTGTAAATTGTGGGTTTTGGAGAACTTCAGGTTGGTTTAGGGGGATTTTTGGTGTGGATCTATGTCTTTTGGGGTTTTCTTTCGTTGTTGGGGTTGAACCAGTTCTTTTTTGGGGTGTTTTTGACGTTTTTGGGGTCTCCGTTGGGTTTTGTTGGGTTCTCGTTGGTCGTTAAGCTAAATGGGAGTGGATTGTGGGTTTTGAAGAAGATCAGGTGAGTTTAGGGTGATTTGGGAGGGAAATGCATAGTTTTGTTTTTTTTTTTTCTTCTGATCTAGTTCTTTTTTGGGGTGTTTTTGACGTTTTTTTGGGTTTCCGTTGCGTTTTGTTGAGTTCCTAATGGGTTTTATGGTGGGTGGGAGTGGATTTTGGGATTTGGAGAAGATCAGGTAGGTTTAAGGGTTTTCTTGGGGTTAAATCACGTATTTTCTTCTGATCCGGTTTGCTTTTGGGGTGTTTTTGAGGTGTTTTGGGGTTTCTGTTGCGTTTTGTTGAGTTCCTAATGGGTTTTATGGTGGTTGGGAGTGGACTTTGGGATTTGGAGAAGATCAGGTAGGTTTAGGGTGGTTTTGGGATTGGATCCATGCTTTTTGGGGATTTTCTTCCAGTTTTGGGGGTTCTCCCGTTCTCTTTTGGGGTGTTTTTGACATGTTTTGATGTCTCTGTTGGGTTTTGTTGGGTTTTCTGTTGGCATCTTTGTGGAAAAGGGTAAATTGTGGGTTTTGGAGAACTTCAGGTAGGTTTAGGGGGACTTTTGGGGTGGATTCATGGTATTTGGGGTTTTCTTCTGTTTTTTTTGGGGTGATCCTGTTCTTTTTTGGGGTGTTTTTGACGTGTTTTGGTGTCTCGTTTTGCGTTTTCGTTTGGTTCATGTTGGTCATCCTGGTGAAAATTGTAAATTTTTGGGGGGGGAATTTTCTTCCAGTTTTGGGGGTGATCCCGTTCTTTTTTGGGGGTGTTTTTGACGTGTTTTGGGGTCTCCGTTGGGTTTCGTTGGGTTTTCCATGGTCATCAATGTGGAAAAGTGTAAATTGTGGGTTTTGGAGAACTTCAGGTTGGTTTAGGGGGATTTTTGGTGTGGATCTATGGCTTTTGGGGTTTTCTTTCGTTGTTGGGGTTGAACCAGTTCTTTTTTGGGGTGTTTTTGACGTTTTTGGGGTCTCCGTTGGGTTTTGTTGGGTTCTCGTTGGTCGTTAAGCTAAATGGGAGTGGATTGTGGGTTTTGAAGAAGATCAGGTGAGTTTAGGGTGATTTGGGAGGGAAATGCATAGTTTTGTTTTTTTTTTTCTTCTGATCCAGTTCTTTTTTGGGGTGTTTTTGACGTGTTTTGGGGTTTCCGTTGCGTTTTGTTGAGTTCCTAATGGGTTTTATGGTGGGTGGGAGTGGATTTTGGGATTTGGAGAAGATCAGGTAGGTTTAAGGGTTTTCTTGGGGTTAAATCACGTATTTTCTTCTGATCCGGTTTGCTTTTGGGGTGTTTTTGAGGTGTTTTGGGGTTTCTGTTGCGTTTTGTTGAGTTCCTAATGGGTTTTATGGTGGTTGGGAGTGGACTTTGGGATTTGGAGAAGATCAGGTAGGTTTAGGGTGGTTTTGGGATTGGATCCATGCTTTTTGGGGATTTTCTTCCAGTTTTGGGGGTTCTCCCGTTCTTTTTTGGGGTGTTTTTGACATGTTTTGATGTCTCTGTTGGGTTTTGTTGGGTTTTCTGTTGGCATCTTGGTGGAAAAGGGTAAATTGTGGGTTTTGGAGAACTTCAGGTAGGTTTAGGGGGACTTTTGGGGTGGATTCATGGTATTTGGGGTTTTCTTCTGTTTTTTTGGGGTGATCCTGTTCTTTTTTGGGGTGTTTTTGACGTGTTTTGGTGTCTCGTTTTGCGTTTTCGTTTGGTTCATGTTGGTCATCCTGGTGAAAATTGTAAATTTTTGGGGGGGGGAATTTTCTTCCAGTTTTGGGGGTGATCCCGTTCTTTTTTGGGGGTGTTTTTGACGTGTTTTGGGGTCTCCGTTGGGTTTCGTTGGGTTTTCCATGGTCATCAATGTGTAAAAGTGTAAATTGTGGGTTTTGGAGAACTTCAGGTTGGTTTAGGGGGATTTTTGGTGTGGATCTATGGCTTTTGGGGTTTTCTTTCGTTGTTGGGGTTGAACCAGTTCTTTTTTGGGGTGTTTTTGACGTTTTTGGGGTCTCCGTTGGGTTTTGTTGGGTTCTCGTTGGTCGTTAAGCTAAATGGGAGTGGATTGTGGGTTTTGAAGAAGATCAAATGAGTTTAGGGTGATTTGGGAGGGAAATGCATAGTTTTGTTTTTTTTTTTTCTTCTGATCCAGTTCTTTTTTGGGGTGTTTTTGACGTGTTTTGGGGTTTCCGTTGCGTTTTGTTGAGTTCCTAATGGGTTTTATGGTGGGTGGGAGTGGATTTTGGGATTTGGAGAAGATCAGGTAGGTTTAAGGGTTTTCTTGGGGTTAAATCACGTATTTTCTTCTGATCCGGTTTGCTTTTGGGGTGTTTTTGAGGTGTTTTGGGGTTTCTGTTGCGTTTTGTTGAGTTCCTAATGGGTTTTATGGTGGTTGGGAGTGGACTTTGGGATTTGGAGAAGATCAGGTAGGTTTAGGGTGGTTTTGGGATTGGATCCATGCTTTTTGGGGATTTTCTTCCAGTTTTGGGGGTTCTCCCGTTCTCTTTTGGGGTGTTTTTGACATGTTTTGATGTCTCTGTTGGGTTTTGTTGGGTTTTCTGTTGGCATCTTGGTGGAAAAGGGTAAATTGTGGGTTTTGGAGAACTTCAGGTAAGTTTAGGGGGACTTTTGGGGTGGATTCATGGTATTTGGGGTTTTCTTCTGTTTTTTTGGGGTGATCCTGTTCTTTTTTGGGGTGTTTTTGACGTGTTTTGGTGTCTCGTTTTGCGTTTTCGTTTGGTTCATGTTGGTCATCCTGGTGAAAATTGTAAATTTTTGGGGGGGGAATTTTCTTCCAGTTTTGGGGGTGATCCCGTTCTTTTTTGGGGGTGTTTTTGACGTGTTTTGGGGTCTCCGTTGGGTTTCGTTGGGTTTTCCATGGTCATCAATGTGGAAAAGTGTAAATTGTGGGTTTTGGAGAACTTCAGGTTGGTTTAGGGGGATTTTTGGTGTGGATCTATGGCTTTTGGGGTTTTCTTTCGTTGTTGGGGTTGAACCAGTTCTTTTTTGGGGTGTTTTTGACGTTTTTGGGGTCTCCGTTGGGTTTTGTTGGGTTCTCGTTGGTCGTTAAGCTAAATGGGAGTGGATTGTGGGTTTTGAAGAAGATCAGGTGAGTTTAGGGTGATTTGGGAGGGAAATGCATAGTTTTGTTTTTTTTTTCTTCTGATCCAGTTCTTTTTTGGGGTGTTTTTGACGTTTTTTTGGGTTTCCGTTGCGTTTTGTTGAGTTCCTAATGGGTTTTATGGTGGGTGGGAGTGGATTTTGGGATTTGGAGAAGATCAGGTAGGTTTAAGGGTTTTCTTGGGGTTAAATCACGTATTTTCTTCTGATCCGGTTTGCTTTTGGGGTGTTTTTGAGGTGTTTTGGGGTTTCTGTTGCGTTTTGTTGAGTTCCTAATGGGTTTTATGGTGGTTGGGAGTGGACTTTGGGATTTGGAGAAGATCAGGTAGGTTTAGGGTGGTTTTGGGATTGGATCCATGCTTTTTGGGGATTTTCTTCCAGTTTTGGGGGTTCTCCCGTTCTTTTTTGGGGTGTTTTTGACATGTTTTGATGTCTCTGTTGGGTTTTGTTGGGTTTTCTGTTGGCATCTTGGTGGAAAAGGGTAAATTGTGGGTTTTGGAGAACTTCAGGTAGGTTTAGGGGGACTTTTGGGGTGGATTCATGGTATTTGGGGTTTTCTTCTGTTTTTTTGGGGTGATCCTGTTCTTTTTTGGGGTGTTTTTGACGTGTTTTGGTGTCTCGTTTTGCGTTTTCGTTTGGTTCATGTTGGTCATCCTGGTGAAAATTGTAAATTTTTGGGGGGGGGAATTTTCTTCCAGTTTTGGGGGTGATCCCGTTCTTTTTTGGGGGTGTTTTTGACGTGTTTTGGGGTCTCCGTTGGGTTTCGTTGGGTTTTCCATGGTCATCAATGTGTAAAAGTGTAAATTGTGGGTTTTGGAGAACTTCAGGTTGGTTTAGGGGGATTTTTGGTGTGGATCTATGGCTTTTGGGGTTTTCTTTCGTTGTTGGGGTTGAACCAGTTCTTTTTTGGGGTGTTTTTGACGTTTTTGGGGTCTCCGTTGGGTTTTGTTGGGTTCTCGTTGGTCGTTAAGCTAAATGGGAGTGGATTGTGGGTTTTGAAGAAGATCAAATGAGTTTAGGGTGATTTGGGAGGGAAATGCATAGTTTTGTTTTTTTTTTTTCTTCTGATCCAGTTCTTTTTTGGGGTGTTTTTGACGTGTTTTGGGGTTTCCGTTGCGTTTTGTTGAGTTCCTAATGGGTTTTATGGTGGGTGGGAGTGGATTTTGGGATTTGGAGAAGATCAGGTAGGTTTAAGGGTTTTCTTGGGGTTAAATCACGTATTTTCTTCTGATCCGGTTTGCTTTTGGGGTGTTTTTGAGGTGTTTTGGGGTTTCTGTTGCGTTTTGTTGAGTTCCTAATGGGTTTTATGGTGGTTGGGAGTGGACTTTGGGATTTGGAGAAGATCAGGTAGGTTTAGGGTGGTTTTGGGATTGGATCCATGCTTTTTGGGGATTTTCTTCCAGTTTTGGGGGTTCTCCCGTTCTCTTTTGGGGTGTTTTTGACATGTTTTGATGTCTCTGTTGGGTTTTGTTGGGTTTTCTGTTGGCATCTTGGTGGAAAAGGGTAAATTGTGGGTTTTGGAGAACTTCAGGTAAGTTTAGGGGGACTTTTGGGGTGGATTCATGGTATTTGGGGTTTTCTTCTGTTTTTTTGGGGTGATCCTGTTCTTTTTTGGGGTGTTTTTGACGTGTTTTGGTGTCTCGTTTTGCGTTTTCGTTTGGTTCATGTTGGTCATCCTGGTGAAAATTGTAAATTTTTGGGGGGGGAATTTTCTTCCAGTTTTGGGGGTGATCCCGTTCTTTTTTGGGGGTGTTTTTGACGTGTTTTGGGGTCTCCGTTGGGTTTCGTTGGGTTTTCCATGGTCATCAATGTGGAAAAGTGTAAATTGTGGGTTTTGGAGAACTTCAGGTTGGTTTAGGGGGATTTTTGGTGTGGATCTATGGCTTTTGGGGTTTTCTTTCGTTGTTGGGGTTGAACCAGTTCTTTTTTGGGGTGTTTTTGACGTTTTTGGGGTCTCCGTTGGGTTTTGTTGGGTTCTCGTTGGTCGTTAAGCTAAATGGGAGTGGATTGTGGGTTTTGAAGAAGATCAGGTGAGTTTAGGGTGATTTGGGAGGGAAATGCATAGTTTTGTTTTTTTTTTCTTCTGATCCAGTTCTTTTTTGGGGTGTTTTTGACGTTTTTTTGGGTTTCCGTTGCGTTTTGTTGAGTTCCTAATGGGTTTTATGGTGGGTGGGAGTGGATTTTGGGATTTGGAGAAGATCAGGTAGGTTTAAGGGTTTTCTTGGGGTTAAATCACGTATTTTCTTCTGATCCGGTTTGCTTTTGGGGTGTTTTTGAGGTGTTTTGGGGTTTCTGTTGCGTTTTGTTGAGTTCCTAATGGGTTTTATGGTGGTTGGGAGTGGACTTTGGGATTTGGAGAAGATCAGGTAGGTTTAGGGTGGTTTTGGGATTGGATCCATGCTTTTTGGGGATTTTCTTCCAGTTTTGGGGGTTCTCCCGTTCTTTTTTGGGGTGTTTTTGACATGTTTTGATGTCTCTGTTGGGTTTTGTTGGGTTTTCTGTTGGCATCTTGGTGGAAAAGGGTAAATTGTGGGTTTTGGAGAACTTCAGGTAGGTTTAGGGGGACTTTTGGGGTGGATTCATGGTATTTGGGGTTTTCTTCTGTTTTTTGGGGTGATCCTGTTCTTTTTTGGGGTGTTTTTGACGTGTTTTGGTGTCTCGTTTTGCGTTTTCGTTTGGTTCATGTTGGTCATCCTGGTGAAAATTGTAAATTTTTGGGGGGGGAATTTTCTTCCAGTTTTGGGGGTGATCCCGTTCTTTTTTGGGGGTGTTTTTGACGTGTTTTGGGGTCTCCGTTGGGTTTCGTTGGGTTTTCCATGGTCATCAATGTGGAAAAGTGTAAATTGTGGGTTTTGGAGAACTTCAGGTTGGTTTAGGGGGATTTTTGGTGTGGATCTATGGCTTTTGGGGTTTTCTTTCGTTGTTGGGGTTGAACCAGTTCTTTTTTGGGGTGTTTTTGACGTTTTTGGGGTCTCCGTTGGGTTTTGTTGGGTTCTCGTTGGTCGTTAAGCTAAATGGGAGTGGATTGTGGGTTTTGAAGAAGATCAGGTGAGTTTAGGGTGATTTGGGAGGGAAATGCATAGTTTTGTTTTTTTTTTTCTTCTGATCCAGTTCTTTTTTGGGGTGTTTTTGACGTTTTTTTGGGTTTCCGTTGCGTTTTGTTGAGTTCCTAATGGGTTTTATGGTGGGTGGGAGTGGATTTTGGGATTTGGAGAAGATCAGGTAGGTTTAAGGGTTTTCTTGGGGTTAAATCACGTATTTTCTTCTGATCCGGTTTGCTTTTGGGGTGTTTTTGAGGTGTTTTGGGGTTTCTGTTGCGTTTTGTTGAGTTCCTAATGGGTTTTATGGTGGTTGGGAGTGGACTTTGGGATTTGGAGAAGATCAGGTAGGTTTAGGGTGGTTTTGGGATTGGATCCATGCTTTTTGGGGATTTTCTTCCAGTTTTGGGGGTTCTCCCGTTCTTTTTTGGGGTGTTTTTGACATGTTTTGATGTCTCTGTTGGGTTTTGTTGGGTTTTCTGTTGGCATCTTGGTGGAAAAGGGTAAATTGTGGGTTTTGGAGAACTTCAGGTAGGTTTAGGGGGACTTTTGGGGTGGATTCATGGTATTTGGGGTTTTCTTCTGTTTTTTGGGGTGATCCTGTTCTTTTTTGGGGTGTTTTTGACGTGTTTTGGGGTTGTCCGTTGGGTTTTGTTGGGTTCTCGTTGGTCATCATTGTGAAAAAGGGTAAATTGTGGGTTTTGGAGAACATCAGGTAGGCTTAGGGGGACTTTTGGGGTGGATCTATGGCATTTGGGTTTTTCTTCTGTTTTTTGGGGAGATCCTGTTTTTTTTTTTTTTTTTTTTTTTTTTTTTTTTTTTTTTGACATGTTTTTTGTCTCCATTGGGTTTCGTTGGGTTTTCCATGGTCATCATGGTGGAAAAGGGTAAATTTGTGGGTTTTGGAGAACATCAGGTAGGTTTAGGCTGGTTTTGGGATTGGATCTGTGCTTTTTGGGGATTTTCTTCCAGTTTATGGGTGATCCCTTTCTTTTTTGGGGTGTTTTTGACGTGTTTTGGTGTCTCGTTTTGGGTTTTCGTTTGGTTCATGTTGGTCATCCTGGTGAAAATTGTAAATTTTGGGGGGGGGAATTTTCTTCCAGTTTTGGGGGTGATCCCGTTCTTTTTTGGGGTGTTTTTGACATGTTTTGGGGTCTCCGTTGGGTTTTGTTGGGTTCTTGTTTTTCATCCTGTTGGAAAAGTTTAAATTGCGTGTTTTGGAGAACATCAGGTAGGTTTAGTGTCGTTTTGGGGTGGATCTATGTTTTTTGGGGATTTTCTTCCAGTTTTGGGGGTGATTCCGTTCTTGTTTGTGTTGTTTTTGACTTGTTTTGGGGTCTCCGTTGGGTTTTAGTTGGATTCTCGTTGGTCCTTAAGGGAAATGGGAGTGGATTGTGGGTTTTGAAGAAGATCAGGTGAGTTTAGGGTGGTTTTGCGGGGAAATTCATAGTTTTTGGTGTTTTTTCTTCTGATTCAGTTCTTTTTTGGGGTGTTTTTGAGGTGTTTTGGGGTTTCCGTTGGGTTTCGTTGAGTTCCTAATGGGTTTTATGGTGGTTGGGAGTGGACATTTGGATTTGGAGAACATCAGGTAGGTTTAGAGTGGTTTTGGGATTGGATCCGTGCTTTTTGGGGTTTTCTTTGGTTTTGGGGGTGATCCTGTTCTTGTTTGGGGTGTTTTTGACCTGTTTTGTGGTCTCCGTTGGGTTTCGTTGGGTTTTCCGTGGTCATCATGGTGGAAAAGTGAAAATTGTGGGTTTTGGAGAACATCAGGTAGATTTAGGGTGTTTTTGGGGTGGATCTGTGGTTTTGGGGGATTTTGTTCCAGTTTTGGGGTGATCGAATTCTTTTTTGGGGTGTTTCTGACGTGTTTTGGGTTCTTCGTTGGGTTTCGTTGTGTTTTCCGTTGTCATCATGGTGGAAAAGTGTAAATTGTGGGTTTTGGAGAACATCAGGTAGGTTTAGGGGGACTTTTGGGGTGGATTCATGATATATGGGGTTTTCTTCTGTTTTTTTTTTTTTTGGGGGGGGGTGATCCAATTCATTTTGGGGGTGTTTTTGACGTGTTTTGGGGTCTCCGTTGGGTTTCGTTGGGTTTTCCATGGTCATCAATGTGGAAAAGTGTAAATTGTGGGTTTTGGAGAACATCAGGTAGGCTTAGGGGGACTTTTGGGGTGGTTCTATGGCATTTGTGTTTTTCTTCTGTTTTTTGGGGAGATCCTGTTCTTTTTTGTTTTTGTTTTTGTTTTTTTTTTTTTTTTGACATGTTTTTTGTCTCCATTGGGTTTCGTTGGGTTTTCCATTGTCATCATGGTGGAAAAGGGTAAATTTGTGGGTTTTGGAGAGCATCAGGTAGGTTTAGGCTGGTTTTGGGATTGGATCTGTGCTTTTTGGGGATTTTCTTCCAGTTTATGGGTGATCCCTTTCTTTTTTGGGGTGTTTTTGACGTGTTTTGGTGTCTCGTTTTGGGTTTTCGTTTGGTTCATGTTGGTCATCCTGGTGAAAATTGTAAATTTTGGGGGGGGGGAATTTTCTTCCAGTTTTGGGGGTGATCCCGTTCTTTTTTGGGGTGTTTTTGACATGTTTTGGGGTCTCCGTTGGGTTTTGTTGGGTTCTTGTTTTTCATCCTGTTGGAAAAGTTTAAATTGCGTGTTTTGGAGAACATCAGGTAGGTTTAGTGTCGTTTTGGGGTGGATCTATGTTTTTTGGGGATTTTCTTCCAGTTTTGGGGGTGATTCCATTCTTGTTTGGGGTGTTTTTGACTTGTTTTGGGGTCTCCGTTGGGTTTTAGTTGGATTCTCGTTGGTCCTTAAGGGAAATGGGAGTGGATTGTGGGTTTTGAAGAAGATCAGGTGAGTTTAGGGTGGTTTTGCGGGGAAATTCATAGTTTTTGGTGTTTTTTCTTCTGATTCAGTTCTTTTTTGGGGTGTTTTTGAGGTGTTTTGGGGTTTCCGTTGGGTTTCGTTGAGTTCCTAATGGGTTTTATGGTGGTTGGGAGTGGACATTTGGATTTGGAGAACATCAGGTAGGTTTAGAGTGGTTTTGGGATTGGATCCGTGCTTTTTGGGGTTTTCTTTGGTTTTGGGGGTGATCCTGTTCTTGTTTGGGGTGTTTTTGACGTGTTTTGTGGTCTCCGTTGGGTTTCGTTGGGTTTTCCGTGGTCATCATGGTGGAAAAGTGAAAATTGTGGGTTTTGGAGAACATCAGGTAGATTTAGGGTGTTTTTGGGGTGGATCTGTGGTTTTGGGGGATTTTGTTCCAGTTTTGGGGTGATCGAATTCATTTTTGGGGTGTTTCTGCCGTGTTTTGGGTTCTTCGTTGGGTTTCGTTGTGTTTTCCGTTGTCATCATGGTGGAAAAGTGTAAATTGTGGGTTTTGGAGAACATCAGGTAGGTTTAGGGGGACTTTTGGGGTGGATTCCTGATATATGGGGTTTTCTTCTGTTTTTTTTTTTTTTTTGGGGGGGGTGATCCAATTAATTTTGGGGGTGTTTTTGACGTGTTTTGGGGTCTCCGTTGGGTTTCGTTGGGTTTTCCATGGTCATCAATGTGGAAAAGTGTAAATTGTGGGTTTTGGAGAACTTCAGGTTGGTTTAGGGGGATTTTTGGTGTGGATCTATGGCTTTTGGGGTTTTCTTTCGTTGTTGGGGTTGAACCAGTTCTTTTTTGGGGTGTTTTTGACGTTTTTGGGGTCTCCGTTGGGTTTTGTTGGGTTCTCGTTGGTCGTTAAGCTAAATGGGAGTGGATTGTGGGTTTTGAAGAAGATCAGGTGAGTTTAGGGTGATTTGGGAGGGAAATGCATAGTTTTGTTTTTTTTTTTCTTCTGATCCAGTTCTTTTTTGGGGTGTTTTTGACGTTTTTTTGGGTTTCCGTTGCGTTTTGTTGAGTTCCTAATGGGTTTTATGGTGGGTGGGAGTGGATTTTGGGATTTGGAGAAGATCAGGTAGGTTTAAGGGTTTTCTTGGGGTTAAATCACGTATTTTCTTCTGATCCGGTTTGCTTTTGGGGTGTTTTTGAGGTGTTTTGGGGTTTCTGTTGCGTTTTGTTGAGTTCCTAATGGGTTTTATGGTGGTTGGGAGTGGACTTTGGGATTTGGAGAAGATCAGGTAGGTTTAGGGTGGTTTTGGGATTGGATCCATGCTTTTTGGGGATTTTCTTCCAGTTTTGGGGGTTCTCCCGTTCTTTTTTGGGGTGTTTTTGACATGTTTTGATGTCTCTGTTGGGTTTTGTTGGGTTTTCTGTTGGCATCTTGGTGGAAAAGGGTAAATTGTGGGTTTTGGAGAACTTCAGGTAGGTTTAGGGGGACTTTTGGGGTGGATTCATGGTATTTGGGGTTTTCTTCTGTTTTTTTGGGGTGATCCTGTTCTTTTTTGGGGTGTTTTTGACGTGTTTTGGGGTTGTCCGTTGGGTTTTGTTGGGTTCTCGTTGGTCATCATTGTGAAAAAGGGTAAATTGTGGGTTTTGGAGAACATCAGGTAGGCTTAGGGGGACTTTTGGGGTGGATCTATGGCATTTGGGTTTTTCTTCTGTTTTTTGGGGAGATCGTGTTCTTTTTTTTTTTTTTTTTTATTTTTTCTTTTGACATGTTTTTTGTCTCCATTGGGTTTCGTTGGGTTTTCCATGGTCATCATGGTGGAAAAGGGTAAATTTGTGGGTTTTGGAGAACATCAGGTAGGTTTAGGCTGGTTTTGGGATTGGATCTGTGCTTTTTGGGGATTTTCTTCCAGTTTATGGGTGATCCCTTTCTTTTTTGGGGTGTTTTTGACGTGTTTTGGTGTCTCGTTTTGGGTTTTCGTTTGGTTCATGTTGGTCATCCTGGTGAAAATTGTAAATTTTTGGGGGGGGAATTTTCTTCCAGTTTTGGGGGTGATCCCGTTCTTTTTTGGGGTGTTTTTGACATGTTTTGGGGTCTCCGTTGGGTTTTGTTGGGTTCTTGTTTTTCATCCTGTTGGAAAAGTTTAAATTGCGTGTTTTGGAGAACATCAGGTAGGTTTAGTGTCGTTTTGGGGTGGATCTATGTTTTTTGGGGATTTTCTTCCAGTTTTGGGGGTGATTCCGTTCTTGTTTGGGGTGTTTTTGACTTGTTTTGGGGTCTCCGTTGGGTTTTAGTTGGATTCTCGTTGGTCCTTAAGGGAAATGGGAGTGGATTGTGGGTTTTGAAGAAGATCAGGTGAGTTTAGGGTGGTTTTGCGGGGAAATTCATAGTTTTTGGTGTTTTTTCTTCTGATTCAGTTCTTTTTTGGGGTGTTTTTGAGGTGTTTTGGGGTTTCCGTTGGGTTTCGTTGAGTTCCTAATGGGTTTTATGGTGGTTGGGAGTGGACATTTGGATTTGGAGAACATCAGGTAGGTTTAGAGTGGTTTTGGGATTGGATCCGTGCTTTTTGGGGTTTTCTTTGGTTTTGGGGGTGATCCTGTTCTTGTTTGGGGTGTTTTTGACGTGTTTTGTGGTCTCCGTTGGGTTTCGTTGGGTTTTCCGTGGTCATCATGGTGGAAAAGTGAAAATTGTGGGTTTTGGAGAACATCAGGTAGATTTAGGGTGTTTTTGGGGTGGATCTGTGGTTTTGGGGGATTTTGTTCCAGTTTTGGGGTGATCGAATTCATTTTTGGGGTGTTTCTGCCGTGTTTTGGGTTCTTCGTTGGGTTTCGTTGTGTTTTCCGTTGTCATCATGGTGGAAAAGTGTAAATTGTGGGTTTTGGAGAACATCAGGTAGGTTTAGGGGGACTTTTGGGGTGGATTCCTGATATATGGGGTTTTCTTCTGTTTTTTTTTTTTTTTTGGGGGGGGTGATCCAATTAATTTTGGGGGTGTTTTTGACGTGTTTTGGGGTCTCCGTTGGGTTTCGTTGGGTTTTCCATGGTCATCAATGTGGAAAAGTGTAAATTGTGGGTTTTGGAGAACTTCAGGTTGGTTTAGGGGGATTTTTGGTGTGGATCTATGGCTTTTGGGGTTTTCTTTCGTTGTTGGGGTTGAACCAGTTCTTTTTTGGGGTGTTTTTGACGTTTTTGGGGTCTCCGTTGGGTTTTGTTGGGTTCTCGTTGGTCGTTAAGCTAAATGGGAGTGGATTGTGGGTTTTGAAGAAGATCAGGTGAGTTTAGGGTGATTTGGGAGGGAAATGCATAGTTTTGTTTTTTTTTTTCTTCTGATCCAGTTCTTTTTTGGGGTGTTTTTGACGTTTTTTTGGGTTTCCGTTGCGTTTTGTTGAGTTCCTAATGGGTTTTATGGTGGGTGGGAGTGGATTTTGGGATTTGGAGAAGATCAGGTAGGTTTAAGGGTTTTCTTGGGGTTAAATCACGTATTTTCTTCTGATCCGGTTTGCTTTTGGGGTGTTTTTGAGGTGTTTTGGGGTTTCTGTTGCGTTTTGTTGAGTTCCTAATGGGTTTTATGGTGGTTGGGAGTGGACTTTGGGATTTGGAGAAGATCAGGTAGGTTTAGGGTGGTTTTGGGATTGGATCCATGCTTTTTGGGGATTTTCTTCCAGTTTTGGGGGTTCTCCCGTTCTTTTTTGGGGTGTTTTTGACATGTTTTGATGTCTCTGTTGGGTTTTGTTGGGTTTTCTGTTGGCATCTTGGTGGAAAAGGGTAAATTGTGGGTTTTGGAGAACTTCAGGTAGGTTTAGGGGGACTTTTGGGGTGGATTCATGGTATTTGGGGTTTTCTTCTGTTTTTTTGGGGTGATCCTGTTCTTTTTTGGGGTGTTTTTGACGTGTTTTGGGGTTGTCCGTTGGGTTTTGTTGGGTTCTCGTTGGTCATCATTGTGAAAAAGGGTAAATTGTGGGTTTTGGAGAACATCAGGTAGGCTTAGGGGGACTTTTGGGGTGGATCTATGGCATTTGGGTTTTTCTTCTGTTTTTTGGGGAGATCGTGTTCTTTTTTTTTTTTTTTTTTTTTTTTTTTTTTTGACATGTTTTTTGTCTCCATTGGGTTTCGTTGGGTTTTCCATGGTCATCATGGTGGAAAAGGGTAAATTTGTGGGTTTTGGAGAACATCAGGTAGGTTTAGGCTGGTTTTGGGATTGGATCTGTGCTTTTTGGGGATTTTCTTCCAGTTTATGGGTGATCCCTTTCTTTTTTGGGGTGTTTTTGACGTGTTTTGGTGTCTCGTTTTGGGTTTTCGTTTGGTTCATGTTGGTCATCCTGGTGAAAATTGTAAATTTTTGGGGGGGGAATTTTCTTCCAGTTTTGGGGGTGATCCCGTTCTTTTTTGGGGTGTTTTTGACATGTTTTGGGGTCTCCGTTGGGTTTTGTTGGGTTCTTGTTTTTCATCCTGTTGGAAAAGTTTAAATTGCGTGTTTTGGAGAACATCAGGTAGGTTTAGTGTCGTTTTGGGGTGGATCTATGTTTTTTGGGGATTTTCTTCCAGTTTTGGGGGTGATTCCGTTCTTGTTTGGGGTGTTTTTGACTTGTTTTGGGGTCTCCGTTGGGTTTTAGTTGGATTCTCGTTGGTCCTTAAGGGAAATGGGAGTGGATTGTGGGTTTTGAAGAAGATCAGGTGAGTTTAGGGTGGTTTTGCGGGGAAATTCATAGTTTTTGGTGTTTTTTCTTCTGATTCAGTTCTTTTTTGGGGTGTTTTTGAGGTGTTTTGGGGTTTCCGTTGGGTTTCGTTGAGTTCCTAATGGGTTTTATGGTGGTTGGGAGTGGACATTTGGATTTGGAGAACATCAGGTACGTTTAGAGTGGTTTTGGGATTGGATCCGTGCTTTTTGGGGTTTTCTTTGGTTTTGGGGGTGATCCTGTTCTTGTTTGGGGTGTTTTTGACGTGTTTTGTGGTCTCCGTTGGGTTTCGTTGGGTTTTCCGTGGTCATCATGGTGGAAAAGTGAAAATTGTGGGTTTTGGAGAACATCAGGTAGATTTAGGGTGTTTTTGGGGTGGATCTGTGGTTTTGGGGGATTTTGTTCCAGTTTTGGGGTGATCGAATTCTTTTTTGGGGTGTTTCTGACGTGTTTTGGGTTCTTCGTTGGGTTTCGTTGTGTTTTCCGTTGTCATCATGGTGGAAAAGTGTAAATTGTGGGTTTTGGAGAACATCAGGTAGGTTTAGGGGGACTTTTGGGGTGGATTCATGATATATGGGGTTTTCTTCTGTTTTTTTTTTTTGGGGGGGGGGTGATCCAATTCATTTTGGGGGTGTTTTTGACGTGTTTTGGGGTCTCCGTTGGGTTTCGTTGGGTTTTCCATGGTCATCAATGTGGAAAAGTGTAAATTGTGGGTTTTGGAGAACTTCAGGTTGGTTTAGGGGGATTTTTGGTGTGGATCTATGTCTTTTGGGGTTTTCTTTCGTTGTTGGGGTTGAACCAGTTCTTTTTTGGGGTGTTTTTGACGTTTTTGGGGTCTCCGTTGGGTTTTGTTGGGTTCTCGTTGGTCGTTAAGCTAAATGGGAGTGGATTGTGGGTTTTGAAGAAGATCAGGTGAGTTTAGGGTGATTTGGGAGGGAAATGCATAGTTTTGTTTTTTTTTTTTCTTCTGATCTAGTTCTTTTTTGGGGTGTTTTTGACGTTTTTTTGGGTTTCCGTTGCGTTTTGTTGAGTTCCTAATGGGTTTTATGGTGGGTGGGAGTGGATTTTGGGATTTGGAGAAGATCAGGTAGGTTTAAGGGTTTTCTTGGGGTTAAATCACGTATTTTCTTCTGATCCGGTTTGCTTTTGGGGTGTTTTTGAGGTGTTTTGGGGTTTCTGTTGCGTTTTGTTGAGTTCCTAATGGGTTTTATGGTGGTTGGGAGTGGACTTTGGGATTTGGAGAAGATCAGGTAGGTTTAGGGTGGTTTTGGGATTGGATCCATGCTTTTTGGGGATTTTCTTCCAGTTTTGGGGGTTCTCCCGTTCTCTTTTGGGGTGTTTTTGACATGTTTTGATGTCTCTGTTGGGTTTTGTTGGGTTTTCTGTTGGCATCTTTGTGGAAAAGGGTAAATTGTGGGTTTTGGAGAACTTCAGGTAGGTTTAGGGGGACTTTTGGGGTGGATTCATGGTATTTGGGGTTTTCTTCTGTTTTTTTTGGGGTGATCCTGTTCTTTTTTGGGGTGTTTTTGACGTGTTTTGGTGTCTCGTTTTGCGTTTTCGTTTGGTTCATGTTGGTCATCCTGGTGAAAATTGTAAATTTTTGGGGGGGGAATTTTCTTCCAGTTTTGGGGGTGATCCCGTTCTTTTTTGGGGGTGTTTTTGACGTGTTTTGGGGTCTCCGTTGGGTTTCGTTGGGTTTTCCATGGTCATCAATGTGGAAAAGTGTAAATTGTGGGTTTTGGAGAACTTCAGGTTGGTTTAGGGGGATTTTTGGTGTGGATCTATGGCTTTTGGGGTTTTCTTTCGTTGTTGGGGTTGAACCAGTTCTTTTTTGGGGTGTTTTTGACGTTTTTGGGGTCTCCGTTGGGTTTTGTTGGGTTCTCGTTGGTCGTTAAGCTAAATGGGAGTGGATTGTGGGTTTTGAAGAAGATCAGGTGAGTTTAGGGTGATTTGGGAGGGAAATGCATAGTTTTGTTTTTTTTTTTTCTTCTGATCTAGTTCTTTTTTGGGGTGTTTTTGACGTGTTTTGGGGTTTCCGTTGCGTTTTGTTGAGTTCCTAATGGGTTTTATGGTGGGTGGGAGTGGATTTTGGGATTTGGAGAAGATCAGGTAGGTTTAAGGGTTTTCTTGGGGTTAAATCACGTATTTTCTTCTGATCCGGTTTGCTTTTGGGGTGTTTTTGAGGTGTTTTGGGGTTTCTGTTGCGTTTTGTTGAGTTCCTAATGGGTTTTATGGTGGTTGGGAGTGGACTTTGGGATTTGGAGAAGATCAGGTAGGTTTAGGGTGGTTTTGGGATTGGATCCATGCTTTTTGGGGATTTTCTTCCAGTTTTGGGGGTTCTCCCGTTCTCTTTTGGGGTGTTTTTGACATGTTTTGATGTCTCTGTTGGGTTTTGTTGGGTTTTCTGTTGGCATCTTGGTGGAAAAGGGTAAATTGTGGGTTTTGGAGAACTTCAGGTAGGTTTAGGGGGACTTTTGGGGTGGATTCATGGTATTTGGGGTTTTCTTCTGTTTTTTTGGGGTGATCCTGTTCTTTTTTGGGGTGTTTTTGACGTGTTTTGGTGTCTCGTTTTGCGTTTTCGTTTGGTTCATGTTGGTCATCCTGGTGAAAATTGTAAATTTTTGGGGGGGGGAATTTTCTTCCAGTTTTGGGGGTGATCCCGTTCTTTTTTGGGGGTGTTTTTGACGTGTTTTGGGGTCTCCGTTGGGTTTCGTTGGGTTTTCCATGGTCATCAATGTGTAAAAGTGTAAATTGTGGGTTTTGGAGAACTTCAGGTTGGTTTAGGGGGATTTTTGGTGTGGATCTATGGCTTTTGGGGTTTTCTTTCGTTGTTGGGGTTGAACCAGTTCTTTTTTGGGGTGTTTTTGACGTTTTTGGGGTCTCCGTTGGGTTTTGTTGGGTTCTCGTTGGTCGTTAAGCTAAATGGGAGTGGATTGTGGGTTTTGAAGAAGATCAGGTGAGTTTAGGGTGATTTGGGAGGGAAATGCATAGTTTTGTTTTTTTTTTTCTTCTGATCCAGTTCTTTTTTGGGGTGTTTTTGACGTTTTTTTGGGTTTCCGTTGCGTTTTGTTGAGTTCCTAATGGGTTTTATGGTGGGTGGGAGTGGATTTTGGGATTTGGAGAAGATCAGGTAGGTTTAAGGGTTTTCTTGGGGTTAAATCACGTATTTTCTTCTGATCCGGTTTGCTTTTGGGGTGTTTTTGAGGTGTTTTGGGGTTTCTGTTGCGTTTTGTTGAGTTCCTAATGGGTTTTATGGTGGTTGGGAGTGGACTTTGGGATTTGGAGAAGATCAGGTAGGTTTAGGGTGGTTTTGGGATTGGATCCATGCTTTTTGGGGATTTTCTTCCAGTTTTGGGGGTTCTCCCGTTCTCTTTTGGGGTGTTTTTGACATGTTTTGATGTCTCTGTTGGGTTTTGTTGGGTTTTCTGTTGGCATCTTGGTGGAAAAGGGTAAATTGTGGGTTTTGGAGAACTTCAGGTAAGTTTAGGGGGACTTTTGGGGTGGATTCATGGTATTTGGGGTTTTCTTCTGTTTTTTTGGGGTGATCCTGTTCTTTTTTGGGGTGTTTTTGACGTGTTTTGGTGTCTCGTTTTGCGTTTTCGTTTGGTTCATGTTGGTCATCCTGGTGAAAATTGTAAATTTTTGGGGGGGGAATTTTCTTCCAGTTTTGGGGGTGATCCAATTCATTTTGGGGGTGTTTTTGACGTGTTTTGGGGTCTCCGTTGGGTTTCGTTGGGTTTTCCATGGTCATCAATGTGGAAAAGTGTAAATTGTGGGTTTTGGAGAACTTCAGGTTGGTTTAGGGGGATTTTTGGTGTGGATCTATGGCTTTTGGGGTTTTCTTTCGTTGTTGGGGTTGAACCAGTTCTTTTTTGGGGTGTTTTTGACGTTTTTGGGGTCTCCGTTGGGTTTTGTTGGGTTCTCGTTGGTCGTTAAGCTAAATGGGAGTGGATTGTGGGTTTTGAAGAAGATCAGGTGAGTTTAGGGTGATTTGGGAGGGAAATGCATAGTTTTGTTTTTTTTTTCTTCTGATCCAGTTCTTTTTTGGGGTGTTTTTGACGTTTTTTTGGGTTTCCGTTGCGTTTTGTTGAGTTCCTAATGGGTTTTATGGTGGGTGGGAGTGGATTTTGGGATTTGGAGAAGATCAGGTAGGTTTAAGGGTTTTCTTGGGGTTAAATCACGTATTTTCTTCTGATCCGGTTTGCTTTTGGGGTGTTTTTGAGGTGTTTTGGGGTTTCTGTTGCGTTTTGTTGAGTTCCTAATGGGTTTTATGGTGGTTGGGAGTGGACTTTGGGATTTGGAGAAGATCAGGTAGGTTTAGGGTGGTTTTGGGATTGGATCCATGCTTTTTGGGGATTTTCTTCCAGTTTTGGGGGTTCTCCCGTTCTTTTTTGGGGTGTTTTTGACATGTTTTGATGTCTCTGTTGGGTTTTGTTGGGTTTTCTGTTGGCATCTTGGTGGAAAAGGGTAAATTGTGGGTTTTGGAGAACTTCAGGTAGGTTTAGGGGGACTTTTGGGGTGGATTCATGGTATTTGGGGTTTTCTTCTGTTTTTTGGGGTGATCCTGTTCTTTTTTGGGGTGTTTTTGACGTGTTTTGGTGTCTCGTTTTGCGTTTTCGTTTGGTTCATGTTGGTCATCCTGGTGAAAATTGTAAATTTTTTGGGGGGGAATTTTCTTCCAGTTTTGGGGGTGATCCCGTTCTTTTTTGGGGGTGTTTTTGACGTGTTTTGGGGTCTCCGTTGGGTTTCGTTGGGTTTTCCATGGTCATCAATGTGGAAAAGTGTAAATTGTGGGTTTTGGAGAACTTCAGGTTGGTTTAGGGGGATTTTTGGTGTGGATCTATGTCTTTTGGGGTTTTCTTTCGTTGTTGGGGTTGAACCAGTTCTTTTTTGGGGTGTTTTTGACGTTTTTGGGGTCTCCGTTGGGTTTTGTTGGGTTCTCGTTGGTCGTTAAGCTAAATGGGAGTGGATTGTGGGTTTTGAAGAAGATCAGGTGAGTTTAGGGTGATTTGGGAGGGAAATGCATAGTTTTGTTTTTTTTTTCTTCTGATCCAGTTCTTTTTTGGGGTGTTTTTGACGTTTTTTTGGGTTTCCGTTGCGTTTTGTTGAGTTCCTAATGGGTTTTATGGTGGGTGGGAGTGGATTTTGGGATTTGGAGAAGATCAGGTAGGTTTAAGGGTTTTCTTGGGGTTAAATCACGTATTTTCTTCTGATCCGGTTTGCTTTTGGGGTGTTTTTGAGGTGTTTTGGGGTTTCTATTGCGTTTTGTTGAGTTCCTAATGGGTTTTATGGTGGTTGGGAGTGGACTTTGGGATTTGGAGAAGATCAGGTAGGTTTAGGGTGGTTTTGGGATTGGATCCATGCTTTTTGGGGATTTTCTTCCAGTTTTGGGGGTTCTCCCGTTCTTTTTTGGGGTGTTTTTGACATGTTTTGATGTCTCTGTTGGGTTTTGTTGGGTTTTCTGTTGGCATCTTGGTGGAAAAGGGTAAATTGTGGGTTTTGGAGAACTTCAGGTAGGTTTAGGGGGACTTTTGGGGTGGATTCATGGTATTTGGGTTTTTCTTCTGTTTTTTGGGGAGATCGTGTTCTTTTTTTTTTTTTTTTTTTTTTTTTTTTTGACATGTTTTTTGTCTCCATTGGGTTTCGTTGGGTTTTCCATGGTCATCATGGTGGAAAAGGGTAAATTTGTGGGTTTTGGAGAACATCAGGTAGGTTTAGGCTGGTTTTGGGATTGGATCTGTGCTTTTTGGGGATTTTCTTCCAGTTTATGGGTGATCCCTTTCTTTTTTGGGGTGTTTTTGACGTGTTTTGGTGTCTCGTTTTGGGTTTTCGTTTGGTTCATGTTGGTCATCCTGGTGAAAATTGTAAATTTTTTGGGGGGGAATTTTCTTCCAGTTTTGGGGGTGATCCCGTTCTTTTTTGGGGTGTTTTTGACGTGTTTTGGGGTTTCCGTTGCGTTTTGTTGATTTCCTAATGTGTTTTAAGTTTGTTGGGAGTGGACTTTGGGATTTGGAGAACATCAGGTAGGTTTAGTGTGGTTTTGGGGTGGATCTATGTTTTTTTGGGGTTTTCTTTCTTTTTTAGGGGTTATCCTGTTCTTGTTTGGGGTGTTTTTGACTTGTTTTGGAGTCTCCGTTGGGTTTTAGTTGGATTCTCGTTGGTCCTTAAGGGAAATGGGAGTGGATTGTGGGTTTTGAAGAAGATCAGGTGAGTTTAGGGTGGTTTTGCGGGGAAATTCATAGTTTTTGGTGTTTTTTCTTCTGATTCAGTTCTTTTTTGGGGTGTTTTTGAGGTGTTTTGGGGTTTCCGTTGGGTTTCGTTGAGTTCCTAATGGGTTTTATGGTGGTTGGGAGTGGACATTTGGATTTGGAGAACATCAGGTAGGTTTAGAGTGGTTTTGGGATTGGATCCGTGCTTTTTGGGGTTTTCTTTGGTTTTGGGGGTGATCCTGTTCTTGTTTGGGGTGTTTTTGACGTGTTTTGTGGTCTCCGTTGGGTTTCGTTGGGTTTTCCGTGGTCATCATGGTGGAAAAGTGAAAATTGTGGGTTTTGGAGAACATCAGGTAGATTTAGGGTGTTTTTGGGGTGGATCTGTGGTTTTGGGGGATTTTGTTCCAGTTTTGGGGTGATCGAATTCATTTTTGGGGTGTTTCTGCCGTGTTTGGGGTTCTTCGTTGGGTTTCGTTGTGTTTTCCGTTGTCATCATGGTGGAAAAGTGTAAATTGTGGGTTTTGGAGAACATCAGGTAGGTTTAGGGGGACTTTTGGGGTGGATTCATGATATATGGGGTTTTCTTCTGTTTTTTTTTTTTTGGGGGGGGGTGATCCAATTCATTTTGGGGGTGTTTTTGACGTGTTTTGGGGTCTCCGTTGGGTTTCGTTGGGTTTTCCATGGTCATCAATGTGGAAAAGTGTAAATTGTGGGTTTTGGAGAACTTCAGGTTGGTTTAGGGGGATTTTTGGTGTGGATCTATGGCTTTTGGGGTTTTCTTTCGTTGTTGGGGTTGAACCAGTTCTTTTTTGGGGTGTTTTTGACGTTTTTGGGGTCTCCGTTGGGTTTTGTTGGGTTCTCGTTGGTCGTTAAGCTAAATGGGAGTGGATTGTGGGTTTTGAAGAAGATCAGGTGAGTTTAGGGTGATTTGGGAGGGAAATGCATAGTTTTGTTTTTTTTTTCTTCTGATCCAGTTCTTTTTTGGGGTGTTTTTGACGTTTTTTTGGGTTTCCGTTGCGTTTTGTTGAGTTCCTAATGGGTTTTATGGTGGGTGGGAGTGGATTTTGGGATTTGGAGAAGATCAGGTAGGTTTAAGGGTTTTCTTGGGGTTAAATCACGTATTTTCTTCTGATCCGGTTTGCTTTTGGGGTGTTTTTGAGGTGTTTTGGGGTTTCTGTTGCGTTTTGTTGAGTTCCTAATGGGTTTTATGGTGGTTGGGAGTGGACTTTGGGATTTGGAGAAGATCAGGTAGGTTTAGGGTGGTTTTGGGATTGGATCCATGCTTTTTGGGGATTTTCTTCCAGTTTTGGGGGTTCTCCCGTTCTCTTTTGGGGTGTTTTTGACATGTTTTGATGTCTCTGTTGGGTTTTGTTGGGTTTTCTGTTGGCATCTTGGTGGAAAAGGGTAAATTGTGGGTTTTGGAGAACTTCAGGTAGGTTTAGGGGGACTTTTGGGGTGGATTCATGGTATTTGGGGTTTTCTTCTGTTTTTTTTGGGGTGATCCTGTTCTTTTTTGGGGTGTTTTTGACGTGTTTTGGTGTCTCGTTTTGCGTTTTCGTTTGGTTCATGTTGGTCATCCTGGTGAAAATTGTAAATTTTTGGGGGGGGAATTTTCTTCCAGTTTTGGGGGTGATCCCGTTCTTTTTTGGGGGTGTTTTTGACGTGTTTTGGGGTCTCCGTTGGGTTTCGTTGGGTTTTCCATGGTCATCAATGTGGAAAAGTGTAAATTGTGGGTTTTGGAGAACTTCAGGTTGGTTTAGGGGGATTTTTGGTGTGGATCTATGGCTTTTGGGGTTTTCTTTCGTTGTTGGGGTTGAACCAGTTCTTTTTTGGGGTGTTTTTGACGTTTTTGGGGTCTCCGTTGGGTTTTGTTGGGTTCTCGTTGGTCGTTAAGCTAAATGGGAGTGGATTGTGGGTTTTGAAGAAGATCAGGTGAGTTTAGGGTGATTTGGGAGGGAAATGCATAGTTTTGTTTTTTTTTTTCTTCTGATCCAGTTCTTTTTTGGGGTGTTTTTGACGTTTTTTTGGGTTTCCGTTGCGTTTTGTTGAGTTCCTAATGGGTTTTATGGTGGGTGGGAGTGGATTTTGGGATTTGGAGAAGATCAGGTAGGTTTAAGGGTTTTCTTGGGGTTAAATCACGTATTTTCTTCTGATCCGGTTTGCTTTTGGGGTGTTTTTGAGGTGTTTTGGGGTTTCTGTTGCGTTTTGTTGAGTTCCTAATGGGTTTTATGGTGGTTGGGAGTGGACTTTGGGATTTGGAGAAGATCAGGTAGGTTTAGGGTGGTTTTGGGATTGGATCCATGCTTTTAGGGGATTTTCTTCCAGTTTTGGGGGTTCTCCCGTTCTCTTTTGGGGTGTTTTTGACATGTTTTGATGTCTCTGTTGGGTTTTGTTGGGTTTTCTGTTGGCATCTTGGTGGAAAAGGGTAAATTGTGGGTTTTGGAGAACTTCAGGTAGGTTTAGGGGGACTTTTGGGGTGGATTCATGGTATTTGGGGTTTTCTTCTGTTTTTTTGGGGTGATCCTGTTCTTTTTTGGGGTGTTTTTGACGTGTTTTGGGGTTGTCCTTTGGGTTTTGTTGGGTTCTCGTTGGTCATCATTGTGAAAAAGGGTAAATTGTGGGTTTTGGAGAACATCAGGTAGGCTTAGGGGGACTTTTGGGGTGGATCTATGGCATTTGGGTTTTTCTTCTGTTTTTTGGGGAGATCCTGTTCTTTTTTGTTTTTTTTTTTTTTTTTTTTGACATGTTTTTTGTCTCCATTGGATTTCGTTGGGTTTTCCATGGTCATCATGGTGGAAAAGGGTAAATTTGTGGGTTTTGGAGAACATCAGGTAGGTTTAGGCTGGTTTTGGGATTGGATCTGTGCTTTTTGGGGATTTTCTTCCAGTTTATGGGTGATCCCTTTCTTTTTTGGGGTGTTTTTGACGTGTTTTGGTGTCTCGTTTTGGGTTTTCGTTTGGTTCATGTTGGTCATCCTGGTGAAAATTGTAAATTTTTGGGGGGGGAATTTTCTTCCAGTTTTGGGGGTGATCCCGTTCTTTTTTGGGGTGTTTTTGACATGTTTTGGGGTCTCCGTTGGGTTTTGTTGGGTTCTTGTTTTTCATCCTGTTGGAAAAGTTTAAATTGCGTGTTTTGGAGAACATCAGGTAGGTTTAGTGTCGTTTTGGGGTGGATCTATGTTTTTTGGGGATTTTCTTCCAGTTTTGGGGGTGATCCCGTTCTTTTTTGGGGTGTTTTTGACTTGTTTTGGGGTCTCCGTTGGGTTTTAGTTGGATTCTCGTTGGTCCTTAAGGGAAATGGGAGTGGATTGTGGGTTTTGAAGAAGATCAGGTGAGTTTAGGGTGGTTTTGCGGGGAAATTCATAGTTTTTGGTGTTTTTTCTTCTGATTCAGTTCTTTTTTGGGGTGTTTTTGAGGTGTTTTGGGGTTTCCGTTGGGTTTCGTTGAGTTCCTAATGGGTTTTATGGTGGTTGGGAGTGGACATTTGGATTTGGAGAACATCAGGTACGTTTAGAGTGGTTTTGGGATTGGATCCGTGCTTTTTGGGGTTTTCTTTGGTTTTGGGGGTGATCCTGTTCTTGTTTGGGGTGTTTTTGACGTGTTTTTGGGTCTCCGTTGGTTTTTGTTGGGTTCTTGTTGTTCATCATGGTGAAAACGGGTAAATTGTGGGTATTGGAGAACACCAGGTAGGTTTAGGGGGACTTTTGGGGTGGATCAACGGCTTTTAGGGTTTTCTTTCGGTTTTGGGGGTGATCCCGCTTTTTTTTTTGTGGTGTTTTTGACGTGTTTTGGGGTTTCCGTTGCGTTTTGTTGATTTCCTAAGGTGTTTTAAGTTTGTTGGGAGTGGACTTTGGGATTTGGAGAACATCAGGTAGGTTTAGTGTGGTTTTGGGGTGGATCTATGTTTTTTTGGGGTTTTCTTTCTTTTTTAGGGGTTATCCTGTTCTTGTTTGGGGTGTTTTTGACTTGTTTTGGGGTCTCCGTTGGGTTTTAGTTGGATTCTCGTTGGTCCTTAAGGGAAATGGGAGTGGATTGTGGGTTTTGAAGAAGATCAGGTGAGTTTAGGGTGGTTTTGCGGGGAAATTCATAGTTTTTGGTGTTTTTTCTTCTGATTCAGTTCTTTTTTGGGGTGTTTTTGAGGTGTTTTGGGGTTTCCGTTGGGTTTCGTTGAGTTCCTAATGGGTTTTATGGTGGTTGGGAGTGGACATTTGGATTTGGAGAACATCAGGTAGGTTTAGAGTGGTTTTGGGATTGGATCCGTGCTTTTTGGGGTTTTCTTTGGTTTTGGGGGTGATCCTGTTCTTGTTTGGGGTGTTTTTGACGTGTTTTGTGGTCTCCGTTGGGTTTCGTTGGGTTTTCCGTGGTCATCATGGTGGAAAAGTGAAAATTGTGGGTTTTGGAGAACATCAGGTAGATTTAGGGTGTTTTTGGGGTGGATCTGTGGTTTTGGGGGATTTTGTTCCAGTTTTGGGGTGATCGAATTCATTTTTGGGGTGTTTCTGCCGTGTTTTGGGTTCTTCGTTGGGTTTCGTTGTGTTTTCCGTTGTCATCATGGTGGAAAAGTGTAAATTGTGGGTTTTGGAGAACATCAGGTAGGTTTAGGGGGACTTTTGGGGTGGATTCATGATATATGGGGTTTTCTTCTGTTTTTTTTTTTTTTGGGGGGGGTGATCCAATTCATTTTGGGGGTGTTTTTGACGTGTTTTGGGGTCTCCGTTGGGTTTCGTTGGGTTTTCCATGGTCATCAATGTGGAAAAGTGTAAATTGTGGGTTTTGGAGAACTTCAGGTTGGTTTAGGGGGATTTTTGGTGTGGATCTATGTCTTTTGGGGTTTTCTTTCGTTGTTGGGGTTGAACCAGTTCTTTTTTGGGGTGTTTTTGACGTTTTTGGGGTCTCCGTTGGGTTTTGTTGGGTTCTCGTTGGTCGTTAAGCTAAATGGGAGTGGATTGTGGGTTTTGAAGAAGATCAGGTGAGTTTAGGGTGATTTGGGAGGGAAATGCATAGTTTTGTTTTTTTTTTTTCTTCTGATCCAGTTCTTTTTTGGGGTGTTTTTGACGTGTTTTGGGGTTTCCGTTGCGTTTTGTTGAGTTCCTAATGGGTTTTATGGTGGGTGGGAGTGGATTTTGGGATTTGGAGAAGATCAGGTAGGTTTAAGGGTTTTCTTGGGGTTAAATCACGTATTTTCTTCTGATCCGGTTTGCTTTTGGGGTGTTTTTGAGGTGTTTTGGGGTTTCTGTTGCGTTTTGTTGAGTTCCTAATGGGTTTTATGGTGGTTGGGAGTGGACTTTGGGATTTGGAGAAGATCAGGTAGGTTTAGGGTGGTTTTGGGATTGGATCCATGCTTTTTGGGGATTTTCTTCCAGTTTTGGGGGTTCTCCCGTTCTCTTTTGGGGTGTTTTTGACATGTTTTGATGTCTCTGTTGGGTTTTGTTGGGTTTTCTGTTGGCATCTTGGTGGAAAAGGGTAAATTGTGGGTTTTGGAGAACTTCAGGTAGGTTTAGGGGGACTTTTGGGGTGGATTCATGGTATTTGGGGTTTTCTTCTGTTTTTTTGGGGTGATCCTGTTCTTTTTTGGGGTGTTTTTGACGTGTTTTGGTGTCTCGTTTTGCGTTTTCGTTTGGTTCATGTTGGTCATCCTGGTGAAAATTGTAAATTTTTGGGGGGGGAATTTTCTTCCAGTTTTGGGGGTGATCCCGTTCTTTTTTGGGGGTGTTTTTGACGTGTTTTGGGGTCTCCGTTGGGTTTCGTTGGGTTTTCCATGGTCATCAATGTGGAAAAGTGTAAATTGTGGGTTTTGGAGAACTTCAGGTTGGTTTAGGGGGATTTTTGGTGTGGATCTATGGCTTTTGGGGTTTTCTTTCGTTGTTGGGTTTGAACCAGTTCTTTTTTGGGGTGTTTTTGACGTTTTTGGGGTCTCCGTTGGGTTTTGTTGGGTTCTCGTTGGTCGTTAAGCTAAATGGGAGTGGATTGTGGGTTTTGAAGAAGATCAGGTGAGTTTAGGGTGATTTGGGAGGGAAATGCATAGTTTTGTTTTTTTTTTCTTCTGATCCAGTTCTTTTTTGGGGTGTTTTTGACGTTTTTTTGGGTTTCCGTTGCGTTTTGTTGAGTTCCTAATGGGTTTTATGGTGGGTGGGAGTGGATTTTGGGATTTGGAGAAGATCAGGTAGGTTTAAGGGTTTTCTTGGGGTTAAATCACGTATTTTCTTCTGATCCGGTTTGCTTTTGGGGTGTTTTTGAGGTGTTTTGGGGTTTCTGTTGCGTTTTGTTGAGTTCCTAATGGGTTTTATGGTGGTTGGGAGTGGACTTTGGGATTTGGAGAAGATCAGGTAGGTTTAGGGTGGTTTTGGGATTGGATCCATGCTTTTTGGGGATTTTCTTCCAGTTTTGGGGGTTCTCCCGTTCTCTTTTGGGGTGTTTTTGACATGTTTTGATGTCTCTGTTGGGTTTTGTTGGGTTTTCTGTTGGCATCTTGGTGGAAAAGGGTAAATTGTGGGTTTTGGAGAACTTCAGGTAGGTTTAGGGGGACTTTTGGGGTGGATTCATGGTATTTGGGGTTTTCTTCTGTTTTTTGGGGTGATCCTGTTCTTTTTTGGGGTGTTTTTGACGTGTTTTGGTGTCTCGTTTTGCGTTTTCGTTTGGTTCATGTTGGTCATCCTGGTGAAAATTGTAAATTTTTGGGGGGGGAATTTTCTTCCAGTTTTGGGGGTGATCCCGTTCTTTTTTGGGGGTGTTTTTGACGTGTTTTGGGGTCTCCGTTGGGTTTCGTTGGGTTTTCCATGGTCATCAATGTGGAAAAGTGTAAATTGTGGGTTTTGGAGAACTTCAGGTTGGTTTAGGGGGATTTTTGGTGTGGATCTATGGCTTTTGGGGTTTTCTTTCGTTGTTGGGGTTGAACCAGTTCTTTTTTGGGGTGTTTTTGACGTTTTTGGGGTCTCCGTTGGGTTTTGTTGGGTTCTCGTTGGTCGTTAAGCTAAATGGGAGTGGATTGTGGGTTTTGAAGAAGATCAGGTGAGTTTAGGGTGATTTGGGAGGGAAATGCATAGTTTTGTTTTTTTTTTCTTCTGATCCAGTTCTTTTTTGGGGTGTTTTTGACGTTTTTTTGGGTTTCCGTTGCGTTTTGTTGAGTTCCTAATGGGTTTTATGGTGGGTGGGAGTGGATTTTGGGATTTGGAGAAGATCAGGTAGGTTTAAGGGTTTTCTTGGGGTTAAATCACGTATTTTCTTCTGATCCGGTTTGCTTTTGGGGTGTTTTTGAGGTGTTTTGGGGTTTCTGTTGCGTTTTGTTGAGTTCCTAATGGGTTTTATGGTGGTTGGGAGTGGACTTTGGGATTTGGAGAAGATCAGGTAGGTTTAGGGTGGTTTTGGGATTGGATCCATGCTTTTTGGGGATTTTCTTCCAGTTTTGGGGGTTCTCCCGTTCTTTTTTGGGGTGTTTTTGACATGTTTTGATGTCTCTGTTGGGTTTTGTTGGGTTTTCTGTTGGCATCTTGGTGGAAAAGGGTAAATTGTGGGTTTTGGAGAACTTCAGGTAGGTTTAGGGGAACTTTTGGGGTGGATTCATGGTATTTGGGGTTTTCTTCTGTTTTTTGGGGTGATCCTGTTCTTTTTTGGGGTGTTTTTGACGTGTTTTGGGGTTGTCCGTTGGGTTTTGTTGGGTTCTCGTTGGTCATCATTGTGAAAAAGGGTAAATTGTGGGTTTTGGAGAACATCAGGTAGGCTTAGGGGGACTTTTGGGGTGGATCTATGGCATTTGGGTTTTTCTTCTGTTTTTTGGGGAGATCGTGTTCTTTTTTTTTTTTTTTTTTTTTTTTTTTTTTTTTGACATGTTTTTTGTCTCCATTGGGTTTCGTTGGGTTTTCCATGGTCATCATGGTGGAAAAGGGTAAATTTGTGGGTTTTGGAGAACATCAGGTAGGTTTAGGCTGGTTTTGGGATTGGATCTGTGCTTTTTGGGGATTTTCTTCCAGTTTATGGGTGATCCCTTTCTTTTTTGGGGTGTTTTTGACGTGTTTTGGTGTCTCGTTTTGGGTTTTCGTTTGGTTCATGTTGGTCATCCTGGTGAAAATTGTAAATTTTTGGGGGGGGGAATTTTCTTCCAGTTTTGGGGGTGATCCCGTTCTTTTTTGGGGGTGTTTTTGACTTGTTTTGGGGTCTCCGTTGGGTTTTGTTGGGTTCTTGTTTTTCATCCTATTGGAAAAGTTTAACTTGCGTGTTTTGGAGAACATCAGGTAGGTTTAGTGTCGTTTTGGGGTGGATCTATGTTTTTTGGGGATTTTCTTCCAGTTTTGGGGGTGATTCCGTTCTTGTTTGGGGTGTTTTTGACTTGTTTTGGGGTCTCCGTTGGGTTTTAGTTGGATTCTCGTTGGTCCTTAAGGGAAATGGGAGTGGATTGTGGGTTTTGAAGAAGATCAGGTGAGTTTAGGGTGGTTTTGCGGGGAAATTCATAGTTTTTGGTGTTTTTTCTTCTGATTCAGTTCTTTTTTGGGGTGTTTTTGACGTGTTTTTGGGTCTCCGTTGGTTTTTGTTGGGTTCTTGTTGTTCATCATGGTGAAAACGGGTAAATTGTGGGTATTGGAGAACACCAGGTAGGTTTAGGGGGACTTTTGGGGTGGATCAACGGCTTTTAGGGTTTTCTTTCGGTTTTGGGGGTGATCCCGCTTTTTTTTTTGTGGTGTTTTTGACGTGTTTTGGGGTTTCCGTTGCGTTTTGTTGATTTCCTAAGGTGTTTTAAGTTTGTTGGGAGTGGACTTTGGGATTTGGAGAACATCAGGTAGGTTTAGTGTGGTTTTGGGGTGGATCTATGTTTTTTTGGGGTTTTCTTTCTTTTTTAGGGGTTATCCTGTTCTTGTTTGGGGTGTTTTTGACTTGTTTTGGGGTCTCCGTTGGGTTTTAGTTGGATTCTCGTTGGTCCTTAAGGGAAATGGGAGTGGATTGTGGGTTTTGAAGAAGATCAGGTGAGTTTAGGGTGGTTTTGCGGGGAAATTCATAGTTTTTGGTGTTTTTTCTTCTGATTCAGTTCTTTTTTGGGGTGTTTTTGAGGTGTTTTGGGGTTTCCGTTGGGTTTCGTTGAGTTCCTAATGGGTTTTATGGTGGTTGGGAGTGGACATTTGGATTTGGAGAACATCAGGTAGGTTTAGAGTGGTTTTGGGATTGGATCCGTGCTTTTTGGGGTTTTCTTTGGTTTTGGGGGTGATCCTGTTCTTGTTTGGGGTGTTTTTGACGTGTTTTGTGGTCTCCGTTGGGTTTCGTTGGGTTTTCCGTGGTCATCATGGTGGAAAAGTGAAAATTGTGGGTTTTGGAGAACATCAGGTAGATTTAGGGTGTTTTTGGGGTGGATCTGTGGTTTTGGGGGATTTTGTTCCAGTTTTGGGGTGATCGAATTCTTTTTTGGGGTGTTTCTGACGTGTTTTGGGTTCTTCGTTGGGTTTCGTTGTGTTTTCCGTTGTCATCATGGTGGAAAAGTGTAAATTGTGGGTTTTGGAGAACATCAGGTAGGTTTAGGGGGACTTTTGGGGTGGATTCCTGATATATGGGGTTTTCTTCTGTTTTTTTTTTTTTTTTGGGGGGGGTGATCCAATTCATTTTGGGGGTGTTTTTGACGTGTTTTGGGGTCTCCGTTGGGTTTCGTTGGGTTTTCCATGGTCATCAATGTGGAAAAGTGTAAATTGTGGGTTTTGGAGAACTTCAGGTTGGTTTAGGGGGATTTTTGGTGTGGATCTATGTCTTTTGGGGTTTTCTTTCGTTGTTGGGGTTGAACCAGTTCTTTTTTGGGGTGTTTTTGACGTTTTTGGGGTCTCCGTTGGGTTTTGTTGGGTTCTCGTTGGTCGTTAAGCTAAATGGGAGTGGATTGTGGGTTTTGAAGAAGATCAGGTGAGTTTAGGGTGATTTGGGAGGGAAATGCATAGTTTTGTTTTTTTTTTTCTTCTGATCCAGTTCTTTTTTGGGGTGTTTTTGACGTTTTTTTGGGTTTCCGTTGCGTTTTGTTGAGTTCCTAATGGGTTTTATGGTGGGTGGGAGTGGATTTTGGGATTTGGAGAAGATCAGGTAGGTTTAAGGGTTTTCTTGGGGTTAAATCACGTATTTTCTTCTGATCCGGTTTGCTTTTGGGGTGTTTTTGAGGTGTTTTGGGGTTTCTGTTGCGTTTTGTTGAGTTCCTAATGGGTTTTATGGTGGTTGGGAGTGGACTTTGGGATTTGGAGAAGATCAGGTAGGTTTAGGGTGGTTTTGGGATTGGATCCATGCTTTTTGGGGATTTTCTTCCAGTTTTGGGGGTTCTCCCGTTCTTTTTTGGGGTGTTTTTGACATGTTTTGATGTCTCTGTTGGGTTTTGTTGGGTTTTCTGTTGGCATCTTGGTGGAAAAGGGTAAATTGTGGGTTTTGGAGAACTTCAGGTAGGTTTAGGGGGACTTTTGGGGTGGATTCATGGTATTTGGGGTTTTCTTCTGTTTTTTGGGGTGATCCTGTTCTTTTTTGGGGTGTTTTTGACGTGTTTTGGGGTTGTCCGTTGGGTTTTGTTGGGTTCTCGTTGGTCATCATTGTGAAAAAGGGTAAATTGTGGGTTTTGGAGAACATCAGGTAGGCTTAGGGGGACTTTTGGGGTGGATCTATGGCATTTGGGTTTTTCTTCTGTTTTTTGGGGAGATCCTGTTTTTTTTTTTTTTTTTTTTTTTTTTTTTTTTTTGACATGTTTTTTGTCTCCATTGGGTTTCGTTGGGTTTTCCATTGTCATCATGGTGGAAAAGGGTAAATTTGTGGGTTTTGGAGAGCATCAGGTAGGTTTAGGCTGGTTTTGGGATTGGATCTGTGCTTTTTGGGGATTTTCTTCCAGTTTATGGGTGATCCCTTTCTTTTTTGGGGTGTTTTTGACGTGTTTTGGTGTCTCGTTTTGGGTTTTCGTTTGGTTCATGTTGGTCATCCTGGTGAAAATTGTAAATTTTGGGGGGGGGGAATTTTCTTCCAGTTTTGGGGGTGATCCCGTTCTTTTTTGGGGTGTTTTTGACATGTTTTGGGGTCTCCGTTGGGTTTTGTTGGGTTCTTGTTTTTCATCATGTTGGAAAAGTTTAAATTGCGTGTTTTGGAGAACATCAGGTAGGTTTAGTGTCGTTTTGGGGTGGATCTATGTTTTTTGGGGATTTTCTTCCAGTTTTGGGGGTGATTCCATTCTTGTTTGGGGTGTTTTTGACTTGTTTTGGGGTCTCCGTTGGGTTTTAGTTGGATTCTCGTTGGTCCTTAAGGGAAATGGGAGTGGATTGTGGGTTTTGAAGAAGATCAGGTGAGTTTAGGGTGGTTTTGCGGGGAAATTCATAGTTTTTGGTGTTTTTTCTTCTGATTCAGTTCTTTTTTGGGGTGTTTTTGAGGTGTTTTGGGGTTTCCGTTGGGTTTCGTTGAGTTCCTAATGGGTTTTATGGTGGTTGGGAGTGGACATTTGGATTTGGAGAACATCAGGTAGGTTTAGAGTGGTTTTGGGATTGGATCCGTGCTTTTTGGGGTTTTCTTTGGTTTTGGGGGTGATCCTGTTCTTGTTTGGGGTGTTTTTGACGTGTTTTGTGGTCTCCGTTGGGTTTCGTTGGGTTTTCCGTGGTCATCATGGTGGAAAAGTGAAAATTGTGGGTTTTGGAGAACATCAGGTAGATTTAGGGTGTTTTTGGGGTGGATCTGTGGTTTTGGGGGATTTTGTTCCAGTTTTGGGGTGATCGAATTCATTTTTGGGGTGTTTCTGCCGTGTTTTGGGTTCTTCGTTGGGTTTCGTTGTGTTTTCCGTTGTCATCATGGTGGAAAAGTGTAAATTGTGGGTTTTGGAGAACATCAGGTAGGTTTAGGGGGACTTTTGGGGTGGATTCCTGATATATGGGGTTTTCTTCTGTTTTTTTTTTTTTTTTGGGGGGGGTGATCCAATTAATTTTGGGGGTGTTTTTGACGTGTTTTGGGGTCTCCGTTGGGTTTCGTTGGGTTTTCCATGGTCATCAATGTGGAAAAGTGTAAATTGTGGGTTTTGGAGAACTTCAGGTTGGTTTAGGGGGATTTTTGGTGTGGATCTATGGCTTTTGGGGTTTTCTTTCGTTGTTGGGGTTGAACCAGTTCTTTTTTGGGGTGTTTTTGACGTTTTTGGGGTCTCCGTTGGGTTTTGTTGGGTTCTCGTTGGTCGTTAAGCTAAATGGGAGTGGATTGTGGGTTTTGAAGAAGATCAGGTGAGTTTAGGGTGATTTGGGAGGGAAATGCATAGTTTTGTTTTTTTTTTTCTTCTGATCCAGTTCTTTTTTGGGGTGTTTTTGACGTTTTTTTGGGTTTCCGTTGCGTTTTGTTGAGTTCCTAATGGGTTTTATGGTGGGTGGGAGTGGATTTTGGGATTTGGAGAAGATCAGGTAGGTTTAAGGGTTTTCTTGGGGTTAAATCACGTATTTTCTTCTGATCCGGTTTGCTTTTGGGGTGTTTTTGAGGTGTTTTGGGGTTTCTGTTGCGTTTTGTTGAGTTCCTAATGGGTTTTATGGTGGTTGGGAGTGGACTTTGGGATTTGGAGAAGATCAGGTAGGTTTAGGGTGGTTTTGGGATTGGATCCATGCTTTTTGGGGATTTTCTTCCAGTTTTGGGGGTTCTCCCGTTCTTTTTTGGGGTGTTTTTGACATGTTTTGATGTCTCTGTTGGGTTTTGTTGGGTTTTCTGTTGGCATCTTGGTGGAAAAGGGTAAATTGTGGGTTTTGGAGAACTTCAGGTAGGTTTAGGGGGACTTTTGGGGTGGATTCATGGTATTTGGGGTTTTCTTCTGTTTTTTTGGGGTGATCCTGTTCTTTTTTGGGGTGTTTTTGACGTGTTTTGGGGTTGTCCGTTGGGTTTTGTTGGGTTCTCGTTGGTCATCATTGTGAAAAAGGGTAAATTGTGGGTTTTGGAGAACATCAGGTAGGCTTAGGGGGACTTTTGGGGTGGATCTATGGCATTTGGGTTTTTCTTCTGTTTTTTGGGGAGATCGTGTTCTTTTTTTTTTTTTTTTTTTTTTTTTTTTTTTGACATGTTTTTTGTCTCCATTGGGTTTCGTTGGGTTTTCCATGGTCATCATGGTGGAAAAGGGTAAATTTGTGGGTTTTGGAGAACATCAGGTAGGTTTAGGCTGGTTTTGGGATTGGATCTGTGCTTTTTGGGGATTTTCTTCCAGTTTATGGGTGATCCCTTTCTTTTTTGGGGTGTTTTTGACGTGTTTTGGTGTCTCGTTTTGGGTTTTCGTTTGGTTCATGTTGGTCATCCTGGTGAAAATTGTAAATTTTTGGGGGGGGAATTTTCTTCCAGTTTTGGGGGTGATCCCGTTCTTTTTTGGGGTGTTTTTGACATGTTTTGGGGTCTCCGTTGGGTTTTGTTGGGTTCTTGTTTTTCATCCTGTTGGAAAAGTTTAAATTGCGTGTTTTGGAGAACATCAGGTAGGTTTAGTGTCGTTTTGGGGTGGATCTATGTTTTTTGGGGATTTTCTTCCAGTTTTGGGGGTGATTCCGTTCTTGTTTGGGGTGTTTTTGACTTGTTTTGGGGTCTCCGTTGGGTTTTAGTTGGATTCTCGTTGGTCCTTAAGGGAAATGGGAGTGGATTGTGGGTTTTGAAGAAGATCAGGTGAGTTTAGGGTGGTTTTGCGGGGAAATTCATAGTTTTTGGTGTTTTTTCTTCTGATTCAGTTCTTTTTTGGGGTGTTTTTGAGGTGTTTTGGGGTTTCCGTTGGGTTTCGTTGAGTTCCTAATGGGTTTTATGGTGGTTGGGAGTGGACATTTGGATTTGGAGAACATCAGGTAGGTTTAGAGTGGTTTTGGGATTGGATCCGTGCTTTTTGGGGTTTTCTTTGGTTTTGGGGGTGATCCTGTTCTTGTTTGGGGTGTTTTTGACGTGTTTTGTGGTCTCCGTTGGGTTTCGTTGGGTTTTCCGTGGTCATCATGGTGGAAAAGTGAAAATTGTGGGTTTTGGAGAACATCAGGTAGATTTAGGGTGTTTTTGGGGTGGATCTGTGGTTTTGGGGGATTTTGTTCCAGTTTTGGGGTGATCGAATTCATTTTTGGGGTGTTTCTGCCGTGTTTTGGGTTCTTCGTTGGGTTTCGTTGTGTTTTCCGTTGTCATCATGGTGGAAAAGTGTAAATTGTGGGTTTTGGAGAACATCAGGTAGGTTTAGGGGGACTTTTGGGGTGGATTCATGATATATGGGGTTTTCTTCTGTTTTTTTTTTTTGGGGGGGGGGTGATCCAATTCATTTTGGGGGTGTTTTTGACGTGTTTTGGGGTCTCCGTTGGGTTTCGTTGGGTTTTCCATGGTCATCAATGTGGAAAAGTGTAAATTGTGGGTTTTGGAGAACTTCAGGTTGGTTTAGGGGGATTTTTGGTGTGGATCTATGTCTTTTGGGGTTTTCTTTCGTTGTTGGGGTTGAACCAGTTCTTTTTTGGGGTGTTTTTGACGTTTTTGGGGTCTCCGTTGGGTTTTGTTGGGTTCTCGTTGGTCGTTAAGCTAAATGGGAGTGGATTGTGGGTTTTGAAGAAGATCAGGTGAGTTTAGGGTGATTTGGGAGGGAAATGCATAGTTTTGTTTTTTTTTTTTCTTCTGATCTAGTTCTTTTTTGGGGTGTTTTTGACGTTTTTTTGGGTTTCCGTTGCGTTTTGTTGAGTTCCTAATGGGTTTTATGGTGGGTGGGAGTGGATTTTGGGATTTGGAGAAGATCAGGTAGGTTTAAGGGTTTTCTTGGGGTTAAATCACGTATTTTCTTCTGATCCGGTTTGCTTTTGGGGTGTTTTTGAGGTGTTTTGGGGTTTCTGTTGCGTTTTGTTGAGTTCCTAATGGGTTTTATGGTGGTTGGGAGTGGACTTTGGGATTTGGAGAAGATCAGGTAGGTTTAGGGTGGTTTTGGGATTGGATCCATGCTTTTTGGGGATTTTCTTCCAGTTTTGGGGGTTCTCCCGTTCTCTTTTGGGGTGTTTTTGACATGTTTTGATGTCTCTGTTGGGTTTTGTTGGGTTTTCTGTTGGCATCTTTGTGGAAAAGGGTAAATTGTGGGTTTTGGAGAACTTCAGGTAGGTTTAGGGGGACTTTTGGGGTGGATTCATGGTATTTGGGGTTTTCTTCTGTTTTTTTTGGGGTGATCCTGTTCTTTTTTGGGGTGTTTTTGACGTGTTTTGGTGTCTCGTTTTGCGTTTTCGTTTGGTTCATGTTGGTCATCCTGGTGAAAATTGTAAATTTTTGGGGGGGGAATTTTCTTCCAGTTTTGGGGGTGATCCCGTTCTTTTTTGGGGGTGTTTTTGACGTGTTTTGGGGTCTCCGTTGGGTTTCGTTGGGTTTTCCATGGTCATCAATGTGGAAAAGTGTAAATTGTGGGTTTTGGAGAACTTCAGGTTGGTTTAGGGGGATTTTTGGTGTGGATCTATGGCTTTTGGGGTTTTCTTTCGTTGTTGGGGTTGAACCAGTTCTTTTTTGGGGTGTTTTTGACGTTTTTGGGGTCTCCGTTGGGTTTTGTTGGGTTCTCGTTGGTCGTTAAGCTAAATGGGAGTGGATTGTGGGTTTTGAAGAAGATCAGGTGAGTTTAGGGTGATTTGGGAGGGAAATGCATAGTTTTGTTTTTTTTTTCTTCTGATCCAGTTCTTTTTTGGGGTGTTTTTGACGTGTTTTGGGGTTTCCGTTGCGTTTTGTTGAGTTCCTAATGGGTTTTATGGTGGGTGGGAGTGGATTTTGGGATTTGGAGAAGATCAGGTAGGTTTAAGGGTTTTCTTGGGGTTAAATCACGTATTTTCTTCTGATCCGGTTTGCTTTTGGGGTGTTTTTGAGGTGTTTTGGGGTTTCTGTTGCGTTTTGTTGAGTTCCTAATGGGTTTTATGGTGGTTGGGAGTGGACTTTGGGATTTGGAGAAGATCAGGTAGGTTTAGGGTGGTTTTGGGATTGGATCCATGCTTTTTGGGGATTTTCTTCCAGTTTTGGGGGTTCTCCCGTTCTCTTTTGGGGTGTTTTTGACATGTTTTGATGTCTCTGTTGGGTTTTGTTGGGTTTTCTGTTGGCATCTTGGTGGAAAAGGGTAAATTGTGGGTTTTGGAGAACTTCAGGTAGGTTTAGGGGGACTTTTGGGGTGGATTCATGGTATTTGGGGTTTTCTTCTGTTTTTTTGGGGTGATCCTGTTCTTTTTTGGGGTGTTTTTGACGTGTTTTGGTGTCTCGTTTTGCGTTTTCGTTTGGTTCATGTTGGTCATCCTGGTGAAAATTGTAAATTTTTGGGGGGGGGAATTTTCTTCCAGTTTTGGGGGTGATCCCGTTCTTTTTTGGGGGTGTTTTTGACGTGTTTTGGGGTCTCCGTTGGGTTTCGTTGGGTTTTCCATGGTCATCAATGTGTAAAAGTGTAAATTGTGGGTTTTGGAGAACTTCAGGTTGGTTTAGGGGGATTTTTGGTGTGGATCTATGGCTTTTGGGGTTTTCTTTCGTTGTTGGGGTTGAACCAGTTCTTTTTTGGGGTGTTTTTGACGTTTTTGGGGTCTCCGTTGGGTTTTGTTGGGTTCTCGTTGGTCGTTAAGCTAAATGGGAGTGGATTGTGGGTTTTGAAGAAGATCAGGTGAGTTTAGGGTGATTTGGGAGGGAAATGCATAGTTTTGTTTTTTTTTTTTCTTCTGATCCAGTTCTTTTTTGGGGTGTTTTTGACGTGTTTTGGGGTTTCCGTTGCGTTTTGTTGAGTTCCTAATGGGTTTTATGGTGGGTGGGAGTGGATTTTGGGATTTGGAGAAGATCAGGTAGGTTTAAGGGTTTTCTTGGGGTTAAATCACGTATTTTCTTCTGATCCGGTTTGCTTTTGGGGTGTTTTTGAGGTGTTTTGGGGTTTCTGTTGCGTTTTGTTGAGTTCCTAATGGGTTTTATGGTGGTTGGGAGTGGACTTTGGGATTTGGAGAAGATCAGGTAGGTTTAGGGTGGTTTTGGGATTGGATCCATGCTTTTTGGGGATTTTCTTCCAGTTTTGGGGGTTCTCCCGTTCTCTTTTGGGGTGTTTTTGACATGTTTTGATGTCTCTGTTGGGTTTTGTTGGGTTTTCTGTTGGCATCTTGGTGGAAAAGGGTAAATTGTGGGTTTTGGAGAACTTCAGGTAAGTTTAGGGGGACTTTTGGGGTGGATTCATGGTATTTGGGGTTTTCTTCTGTTTTTTTGGGGTGATCCTGTTCTTTTTTGGGGTGTTTTTGACGTGTTTTGGTGTCTCGTTTTGCGTTTTCGTTTGGTTCATGTTGGTCATCCTGGTGAAAATTGTAAATTTTTGGGGGGGGAATTTTCTTCCAGTTTTGGGGGTGATCCAATTCATTTTGGGGGTGTTTTTGACGTGTTTTGGGGTCTCCGTTGGGTTTCGTTGGGTTTTCCATGGTCATCAATGTGGAAAAGTGTAAATTGTGGGTTTTGGAGAACTTCAGGTTGGTTTAGGGGGATTTTTGGTGTGGATCTATGGCTTTTGGGGTTTTCTTTCGTTGTTGGGGTTGAACCAGTTCTTTTTTGGGGTGTTTTTGACGTTTTTGGGGTCTCCGTTGGGTTTTGTTGGGTTCTCGTTGGTCGTTAAGCTAAATGGGAGTGGATTGTGGGTTTTGAAGAAGATCAGGTGAGTTTAGGGTGATTTGGGAGGGAAATGCATAGTTTTGTTTTTTTTTTCTTCTGATCCAGTTCTTTTTTGGGGTGTTTTTGACGTGTTTTTGGGTTTCCGCTGCGTTTTGTTGAGTTCCTAATGGGTTTTATGGTGGGTGGGAGTGGATTTTGGGATTTGGAGAAGATCAGGTAGGTTTAAGGGTTTTCTTGGGGTTAAATCACGTATTTTCTTCTGATCCGGTTTGCTTTTGGGGTGTTTTTGAGGTGTTTTGGGGTTTCTGTTGCGTTTTGTTGAGTTCCTAATGGGTTTTATGGTGGTTGGGAGTGGACTTTGGGATTTGGAGAAGATCAGGTAGGTTTAGGGTGGTTTTGGGATTGGATCCATGCTTTTTGGGGATTTTCTTCCAGTTTTGGGGGTTCTCCCGTTCTTTTTTGGGGTGTTTTTGACATGTTTTGATGTCTCTGTTGGGTTTTGTTGGGTTTTCTGTTGGCATCTTGGTGGAAAAGGGTAAATTGTGGGTTTTGGAGAACTTCAGGTAGGTTTAGGGGGACTTTTGGGGTGGATTCATGGTATTTGGGGTTTTCTTCTGTTTTTTGGGGTGATCCTGTTCTTTTTTGGGGTGTTTTTGACGTGTTTTGGTGTCTCGTTTTGCGTTTTCGTTTGGTTCATGTTGGTCATCCTGGTGAAAATTGTAAATTTTTGGGGGGGGAATTTTCTTCCAGTTTTGGGGGTGATCCCGTTCTTTTTTGGGGGTGTTTTTGACGTGTTTTGGGGTCTCCGTTGGGTTTCGTTGGGTTTTCCATGGTCATCAATGTGGAAAAGTGTAAATTGTGGGTTTTGGAGAACTTCAGGTTGGTTTAGGGGGATTTTTGGTGTGGATCTATGGCTTTTGGGGTTTTCTTTCGTTGTTGGGGTTGAACCAGTTCTTTTTTGGGGTGTTTTTGACGTTTTTGGGGTCTCCGTTGGGTTTTGTTGGGTTCTCGTTGGTCGTTAAGCTAAATGGGAGTGGATTGTGGGTTTTGAAGAAGATCAGGTGAGTTTAGGGTGATTTGGGAGGGAAATGCATAGTTTTGTTTTTTTTTTCTTCTGATCCAGTTCTTTTTTGGGGTGTTTTTGACGTTTTTTTGGGTTTCCGTTGCGTTTTGTTGAGTTCCTAATGGGTTTTATGGTGGGTGGGAGTGGATTTTGGGATTTGGAGAAGATCAGGTAGGTTTAAGGGTTTTCTTGGGGTTAAATCACGTATTTTCTTCTGATCCGGTTTGCTTTTGGGGTGTTTTTGAGGTGTTTTGGGGTTTCTATTGCGTTTTGTTGAGTTCCTAATGGGTTTTATGGTGGTTGGGAGTGGACTTTGGGATTTGGAGAAGATCAGGTAGGTTTAGGGTGGTTTTGGGATTGGATCCATGCTTTTTGGGGATTTTCTTCCAGTTTTGGGGGTTCTCCCGTTCTTTTTTGGGGTGTTTTTGACATGTTTTGATGTCTCTGTTGGGTTTTGTTGGGTTTTCTGTTGGCATCTTGGTGGAAAAGGGTAAATTGTGGGTTTTGGAGAACTTCAGGTAGGTTTAGGGGGACTTTTGGGGTGGATTCATGGTATTTGGGTTTTTCTTCTGTTTTTTGGGGAGATCGTGTTCTTTTTTTTTTTTTTTTTTTTTTTTTTTTTGACATGTTTTTTGTCTCCATTGGGTTTCGTTGGGTTTTCCATGGTCATCATGGTGGAAAAGGGTAAATTTGTGGGTTTTGGAGAACATCAGGTAGGTTTAGGCTGGTTTTGGGATTGGATCTGTGCTTTTTGGGGATTTTCTTCCAGTTTATGGGTGATCCCTTTCTTTTTTGGGGTGTTTTTGACGTGTTTTGGTGTCTCGTTTTGGGTTTTCGTTTGGTTCATGTTGGTCATCCTGGTGAAAATTGTAAATTTTTTGGGGGGGAATTTTCTTCCAGTTTTGGGGGTGATCCCGTTCTTTTTTGGGGTGTTTTTGACGTGTTTTGGGGTTTCCGTTGCGTTTTGTTGATTTCCTAATGTGTTTTAAGTTTGTTGGGAGTGGACTTTGGGATTTGGAGAACATCAGGTAGGTTTAGTGTGGTTTTGGGGTGGATCTATGTTTTTTTGGGGTTTTCTTTCTTTTTTAGGGGTTATCCTGTTCTTGTTTGGGGTGTTTTTGACTTGTTTTGGGGTCTCCGTTGGGTTTTAGTTGGATTCTCGTTGGTCCTTAAGGGAAATGGGAGTGGATTGTGGGTTTTGAAGAAGATCAGGTGAGTTTAGGGTGGTTTTGCGGGGAAATTCATAGTTTTTGGTGTTTTTTCTTCTGATTCAGTTCTTTTTTGGGGTGTTTTTGAGGTGTTTTGGGGTTTCCGTTGGGTTTCGTTGAGTTCCTAATGGGTTTTATGGTGGTTGGGAGTGGACATTTGGATTTGGAGAACATCAGGTAGGTTTAGAGTGGTTTTGGGATTGGATCCGTGCTTTTTGGGGTTTTCTTTGGTTTTGGGGGTGATCCTGTTCTTGTTTGGGGTGTTTTTGACGTGTTTTGTGGTCTCCGTTGGGTTTCGTTGGGTTTTCCGTGGTCATCATGGTGGAAAAGTGAAAATTGTGGGTTTTGGAGAACATCAGGTAGATTTAGGGTGTTTTTGGGGTGGATCTGTGGTTTTGGGGGATTTTGTTCCAGTTTTGGGGTGATCGAATTCATTTTTGGGGTGTTTCTGCCGTGTTTTGGGTTCTTCGTTGGGTTTCGTTGTGTTTTCCGTTGTCATCATGGTGGAAAAGTGTAAATTGTGGGTTTTGGAGAACATCAGGTAGGTTTAGGGGGACTTTTGGGGTGGATTCATGATATATGGGGTTTTCTTCTGTTTTTTTTTTTTTGGGGGGGGGTGATCCAATTCATTTTGGGGGTGTTTTTGACGTGTTTTGGGGTCTCCGTTGGGTTTCGTTGGGTTTTCCATGGTCATCAATGTGGAAAAGTGTAAATTGTGGGTTTTGGAGAACTTCAGGTTGGTTTAGGGGGATTTTTGGTGTGGATCTATGTCTTTTGGGGTTTTCTTTCGTTGTTGGGGTTGAACCAGTTCTTTTTTGGGGTGTTTTTGACGTTTTTGGGGTCTCCGTTGGGTTTTGTTGGGTTCTCGTTGGTCGTTAAGCTAAATGGGAGTGGATTGTGGGTTTTGAAGAAGATCAGGTGAGTTTAGGGTGATTTGGGAGGGAAATGCATAGTTTTGTTTTTTTTTTCTTCTGATCCAGTTCTTTTTTGGGGTGTTTTTGACGTTTTTTTGGGTTTCCGTTGCGTTTTGTTGAGTTCCTAATGGGTTTTATGGTGGGTGGGAGTGGATTTTGGGATTTGGAGAAGATCAGGTAGGTTTAAGGGTTTTCTTGGGGTTAAATCACGTATTTTCTTCTGATCCGGTTTGCTTTTGGGGTGTTTTTGAGGTGTTTTGGGGTTTCTGTTGCGTTTTGTTGAGTTCCTAATGGGTTTTATGGTGGTTGGGAGTGGACTTTGGGATTTGGAGAAGATCAGGTAGGTTTAGGGTGGTTTTGGGATTGGATCCATGCTTTTTGGGGATTTTCTTCCAGTTTTGGGGGTTCTCCCGTTCTCTTTTGGGGTGTTTTTGACATGTTTTGATGTCTCTGTTGGGTTTTGTTGGGTTTTCTGTTGGCATCTTGGTGGAAAAGGGTAAATTGTGGGTTTTGGAGAACTTCAGGTAGGTTTAGGGGGACTTTTGGGGTGGATTCATGGTATTTGGGGTTTTCTTCTGTTTTTTTTGGGGTGATCCTGTTCTTTTTTGGGGTGTTTTTGACGTGTTTTGGTGTCTCGTTTTGCGTTTTCGTTTGGTTCATGTTGGTCATCCTGGTGAAAATTGTAAATTTTTGGGGGGGGAATTTTCTTCCAGTTTTGGGGGTGATCCCGTTCTTTTTTGGGGGTGTTTTTGACGTGTTTTGGGGTCTCCGTTGGGTTTCGTTGGGTTTTCCATGGTCATCAATGTGGAAAAGTGTAAATTGTGGGTTTTGGAGAACTTCAGGTTGGTTTAGGGGGATTTTTGGTGTGGATCTATGGCTTTTGGGGTTTTCTTTCGTTGTTGGGGTTGAACCAGTTCTTTTTTGGGGTGTTTTTGACGTTTTTGGGGTCTCCGTTGGGTTTTGTTGGGTTCTCGTTGGTCGTTAAGCTAAATGGGAGTGGATTGTGGGTTTTGAAGAAGATCAGGTGAGTTTAGGGTGATTTGGGAGGGAAATGCATAGTTTTGTTTTTTTTTTTCTTCTGATCCAGTTCTTTTTTGGGGTGTTTTTGACGTTTTTTTGGGTTTCCGTTGCGTTTTGTTGAGTTCCTAATGGGTTTTATGGTGGGTGGGAGTGGATTTTGGGATTTGGAGAAGATCAGGTAGGTTTAAGGGTTTTCTTGGGGTTAAATCACGTATTTTCTTCTGATCCGGTTTGCTTTTGGGGTGTTTTTGAGGTGTTTTGGGGTTTCTGTTGCGTTTTGTTGAGTTCCTAATGGGTTTTATGGTGGTTGGGAGTGGACTTTGGGATTTGGAGAAGATCAGGTAGGTTTAGGGTGGTTTTGGGATTGGATCCATGCTTTTTGGGGATTTTCTTCCAGTTTTGGGGGTTCTCCCGTTCTCTTTTGGGGTGTTTTTGACATGTTTTGATGTCTCTGTTGGGTTTTGTTGGGTTTTCTGTTGGCATCTTGGTGGAAAAGGGTAAATTGTGGGTTTTGGAGAACTTCAGGTAGGTTTAGGGGGACTTTTGGGGTGGATTCATGGTATTTGGGGTTTTCTTCTGTTTTTTGGGGTGATCCTGTTCTTTTTTGGGGTGTTTTTGACGTGTTTTTGGGTTGTCCTTTGGGTTTTGTTGGGTTCTCGTTGGTCATCATTGTGAAAAAGGGTAAATTGTGGGTTTTGGAGAACATCAGGTAGGCTTAGGGGGACTTTTGGGGTGGATCTATGGCATTTGGGTTTTTCTTCTGTTTTTTGGGGAGATCCTGTTCTTTTTTGTTTGTTTTTTTTTTTTTTTTTTGACATGTTTTTTGTCTCCATTGGATTTCGTTGGGTTTTCCATGGTCATCATGGTGGAAAAGGGTAAATTTGTGGGTTTTGGAGAACATCAGGTAGGTTTAGGCTGGTTTTGGGATTGGATCTGTGCTTTTTGGGGATTTTCTTCCAGTTTATGGGTGATCCCTTTCTTTTTTGGGGTGTTTTTGACGTGTTTTGGTGTCTCGTTTTGGGTTTTCGTTTGGTTCATGTTGGTCATCCTGGTGAAAATTGTAAATTTTTGGGGGGGGAATTTTCTTCCAGTTTTGGGGGTGATCCCGTTCTTTTTTGGGGTGTTTTTGACATGTTTTGGGGTCTCCGTTGGGTTTTGTTGGGTTCTTGTTTTTCATCCTGTTGGAAAAGTTTAAATTGCGTGTTTTGGAGAACATCAGGTAGGTTTAGTGTCGTTTTGGGGTGGATCTATGTTTTTTGGGGATTTTCTTCCAGTTTTGGGGGTGATCCCGTTCTTTTTTGGGGTGTTTTTGACTTGTTTTGGGGTCTCCGTTGGGTTTTAGTTGGATTCTCGTTGGTCCTTAAGGGAAATGGGAGTGGATTGTGGGTTTTGAAGAAGATCAGGTGAGTTTAGGGTGGTTTTGCGGGGAAATTCATAGTTTTTGGTGTTTTTTCTTCTGATTCAGTTCTTTTTTGGGGTGTTTTTGAGGTGTTTTGGGGTTTCCGTTGGGTTTCGTTGAGTTCCTAATGGGTTTTATGGTGGTTGGGAGTGGACATTTGGATTTGGAGAAGATCAGGTACGTTTAGAGTGGTTTTGGGATTGGATCCGTGCTTTTTGGGGTTTTCTTTGGTTTTGGGGGTGATCCTGTTCTTGTTTGGGGTGTTTTTGACGTGTTTTTGGGTCTCCGTTGGTTTTTGTTGGGTTCTTGTTGTTCATCATGGTGAAAACGGGTAAATTGTGGGTATTGGAGAACACCAGGTAGGTTTAGGGGGACTTTTGGGGTGGATCAACGGCTTTTAGGGTTTTCTTTCGGTTTTGGGGGTGATCCCGCTTTTTTTTTTGTGGTGTTTTTGACGTGTTTTGGGGTTTCCGTTGCGTTTTGTTGATTTCCTAATGTGTTTTAAGTTTGTTGGGAGTGGACTTTGGGATTTGGAGAACATCAGGTAGGTTTAGTGTGGTTTTGGGGTGGATCTATGTTTTTTTGGGGTTTTCTTTCTTTTTTAGGGGTTATCCTGTTCTTGTTTGGGGTGTTTTTGACTTGTTTTGGGGTCTCCGTTGGGTTTTAGTTGGATTCTCGTTGGTCCTTAAGGGAAATGGGAGTGGATTGTGGGTTTTGAAGAAGATCAGGTGAGTTTAGGGTGGTTTTGCGGGGAAATTCATAGTTTTTGGTGTTTTTTCTTCTGATTCAGTTCTTTTTTGGGGTGTTTTTGAGGTGTTTTGGGGTTTCCGTTGTGTTTCGTTGAGTTCCTAATGGGTTTTATGGTGGTTGGGAGTGGACATTTGGATTTGGAGAACATCAGGTACGTTTAGAGTGGTTTTGGGATTGGATCCGTGCTTTTTGGGGTTTTCTTTGGTTTTGGGGGTGATCCTGTTCTTGTTTGGGGTGTTTTTGACGTGTTTTGTGGTCTCCGTTGGGTTTCGTTGGGTTTTCCGTGGTCATCATGGTGGAAAAGTGAAAATTGTGGGTTTTGGAGAACATCAGGTAGATTTAGGGTGTTTTTGGGGTGGATCTGTGGTTTTGGGGGATTTTGTTCCAGTTTTGGGGTGATCGAATTCATTTTTGGGGTGTTTCTGCCGTGTTTTGGGTTCTTCGTTGGGTTTCGTTGTGTTTTCCGTTGTCATCATGGTGGAAAAGTGTAAATTGTGGGTTTTGGAGAACATCAGGTAGGTTTAGGGGGACTTTTGGGGTGGATTCATGATATATGGGGTTTTCTTCTGGTTTTTTTTTTTTTGGGGGGGGTGATCCAATTCATTTTGGGGGTGTTTTTGACGTGTTTTGGGGTCTCCGTTGGGTTTCGTTGGGTTTTCCATGGTCATCAATGTGGAAAAGTGTAAATTGTGGGTTTTGGAGAACTTCAGGTTGGTTTAGGGGGATTTTTGGTGTGGATCTATGTCTTTTGGGGTTTTCTTTCGTTGTTGGGGTTGAACCAGTTCTTTTTTGGGGTGTTTTTGACGTTTTTGGGGTCTCCGTTGGGTTTTGTTGGGTTCTCGTTGGTCGTTAAGCTAAATGGGAGTGGATTGTGGGTTTTGAAGAAGATCAGGTGAGTTTAGGGTGATTTGGGAGGGAAATGCATAGTTTTGTTTTTTTTTTTTCTTCTGATCCAGTTCTTTTTTGGGGTGTTTTTGACGTGTTTTGGGGTTTCCGTTGCATTTTGTTGAGTTCCTAATGGGTTTTATGGTGGGTGGGAGTGGATTTTGGGATTTGGAGAAGATCAGGTAGGTTTAAGGGTTTTCTTGGGGTTAAATCACGTATTTTCTTCTGATCCGGTTTGCTTTTGGGGTGTTTTTGAGGTGTTTTGGGGTTTCTGTTGCGTTTTGTTGAGTTCCTAATGGGTTTTATGGTGGTTGGGAGTGGACTTTGGGATTTGGAGAAGATCAGGTAGGTTTAGGGTGGTTTTGGGATTGGATCCATGCTTTTTGGGGATTTTCTTCCAGTTTTGGGGGTTCTCCCGTTCTCTTTTGGGGTGTTTTTGACATGTTTTGATGTCTCTGTTGGGTTTTGTTGGGTTTTCTGTTGGCATCTTGGTGGAAAAGGGTAAATTGTGGGTTTTGGAGAACTTCAGGTAGGTTTAGGGGGACTTTTGGGGTGGATTCATGGTATTTGGGGTTTTCTTCTGTTTTTTTGGGGTGATCCTGTTCTTTTTTGGGGTGTTTTTGACGTGTTTTGGTGTCTCGTTTTGCGTTTTCGTTTGGTTCATGTTGGTCATCCTGGTGAAAATTGTAAATTTTTGGGGGGGGAATTTTCTTCCAGTTTTGGGGGTGATCCCGTTCTTTTTTGGGGGTGTTTTTGACGTGTTTTGGGGTCTCCGTTGGGTTTCGTTGGGTTTTCCATGGTCATCAATGTGGAAAAGTGTAAATTGTGGGTTTTGGAGAACTTCAGGTTGGTTTAGGGGGATTTTTGGTGTGGATCTATGGCTTTTGGGGTTTTCTTTCGTTGTTGGGTTTGAACCAGTTCTTTTTTGGGGTGTTTTTGACGTTTTTGGGGTCTCCGTTGGGTTTTGTTGGGTTCTCGTTGGTCGTTAAGCTAAATGGGAGTGGATTGTGGGTTTTGAAGAAGATCAGGTGAGTTTAGGGTGATTTGGGAGGGAAATGCATAGTTTTGTTTTTTTTTTCTTCTGATCCAGTTCTTTTTTGGGGTGTTTTTGACGTTTTTTTGGGTTTCCGTTGCGTTTTGTTGAGTTCCTAATGGGTTTTATGGTGGGTGGGAGTGGATTTTGGGATTTGGAGAAGATCAGGTAGGTTTAAGGGTTTTCTTGGGGTTAAATCACGTATTTTCTTCTGATCCGGTTTGCTTTTGGGGTGTTTTTGAGGTGTTTTGGGGTTTCTGTTGCGTTTTGTTGAGTTCCTAATGGGTTTTATGGTGGTTGGGAGTGGACTTTGGGATTTGGAGAAGATCAGGTAGGTTTAGGGTGGTTTTGGGATTGGATCCATGCTTTTTGGGGATTTTCTTCCAGTTTTGGGGGTTCTCCCGTTCTCTTTTGGGGTGTTTTTGACATGTTTTGATGTCTCTGTTGGGTTTTGTTGGGTTTTCTGTTGGCATCTTGGTGGAAAAGGGTAAATTGTGGGTTTTGGAGAACTTCAGGTAGGTTTAGGGGGACTTTTGGGGTGGATTCATGGTATTTGGGGTTTTCTTCTGTTTTTTGGGGTGATCCTGTTCTTTTTTGGGGTGTTTTTGACGTGTTTTGGTGTCTCGTTTTGCGTTTTCGTTTGGTTCATGTTGGTCATCCTGGTGAAAATTGTAAATTTTTGGGGGGGGAATTTTCTTCCAGTTTTGGGGGTGATCCCGTTCTTTTTTGGGGGTGTTTTTGACGTGTTTTGGGGTCTCCGTTGGGTTTCGTTGGGTTTTCCATGGTCATCAATGTGGAAAAGTGTAAATTGTGGGTTTTGGAGAACTTCAGGTTGGTTTAGGGGGATTTTTGGTGTGGATCTATGTCTTTTGGGGTTTTCTTTCGTTGTTGGGGTTGAACCAGTTCTTTTTTGGGGTGTTTTTGACGTTTTTGGGGTCTCCGTTGGGTTTTGTTGGGTTCTCGTTGGTCGTTAAGCTAAATGGGAGTGGATTGTGGGTTTTGAAGAAGATCAGGTGAGTTTAGGGTGATTTGGGAGGGAAATGCATAGTTTTGTTTTTTTTTTCTTCTGATCCAGTTCTTTTTTGGGGTGTTTTTGACGTTTTTTTGGGTTTCCGTTGCGTTTTGTTGAGTTCCTAATGGGTTTTATGGTGGGTGGGAGTGGATTTTGGGATTTGGAGAAGATCAGGTAGGTTTAAGGGTTTTCTTGGGGTTAAATCACGTATTTTCTTCTGATCCGGTTTGCTTTTGGGGTGTTTTTGAGGTGTTTTGGGGTTTCTGTTGCGTTTTGTTGAGTTCCTAATGGGTTTTATGGTGGTTGGGAGTGGACTTTGGGATTTGGAGAAGATCAGGTAGGTTTAGGGTGGTTTTGGGATTGGATCCATGCTTTTTGGGGATTTTCTTCCAGTTTTGGGGGTTCTCCCGTTCTTTTTTGGGGTGTTTTTGACATGTTTTGATGTCTCTGTTGGGTTTTGTTGGGTTTTCTGTTGGCATCTTGGTGGAAAAGGGTAAATTGTGGGTTTTGGAGAACTTCAGGTAGGTTTAGGGGAACTTTTGGGGTGGATTCATGGTATTTGGGGTTTTCTTCTGTTTTTTGGGGTGATCCTGTTCTTTTTTGGGGTGTTTTTGACGTGTTTTGGGGTTGTCCGTTGGGTTTTGTTGGGTTCTCGTTGGTCATCATTGTGAAAAAGGGTAAATTGTGGGTTTTGGAGAACATCAGGTAGGCTTAGGGGGACTTTTGGGGTGGATCTATGGCATTTGGGTTTTTCTTCTGTTTTTTGGGGAGATCCTGTTCTTTTTTTTTTTTTTTTTTTTTTTTTTTTTTTGACATGTTTTTTGTCTCCATTGGGTTTCGTTGGGTTTTCCATGGTCATCATGGTGGAAAAGGGTAAATTTGTGGGTTTTGGAGAACATCAGGTAGGTTTAGGCTGGTTTTGGGATTGGATCTGTGCTTTTTGGGGATTTTCTTCCAGTTTATGGGTGATCCCTTTCTTTTTTGGGGTGTTTTTGACGTGTTTTGGTGTCTCGTTTTGGGTTTTCGTTTGGTTCATGTTGGTCATCCTGGTGAAAATTGTAAATTTTTGGGGGGGGGAATTTTCTTCCAGTTTTGGGGGTGATCCCGTTCTTTTTTGGGGGTGTTTTTGACATGTTTTGGGGTCTCCGTTGGGTTTTGTTGGGTTCTTGTTTTTCATCCTATTGGAAAAGTTTAACTTGCGTGTTTTGGAGAACATCAGGTAGGTTTAGTGTCGTTTTGGGGTGGATCTATGTTTTTTGGGGATTTTCTTCCAGTTTTGGGGGTGATTCCGTTCTTGTTTGGGGTGTTTTTGACTTGTTTTGGGGTCTCCGTTGGGTTTTAGTTGGATTCTCGTTGGTCCTTAAGGGAAATGGGAGTGGATTGTGGGTTTTGAAGAAGATCAGGTGAGTTTAGGGTGGTTTTGCGGGGAAATTCATAGTTTTTGGTGTTTTTTCTTCTGATTCAGTTCTTTTTTGGGGTGTTTTTGACGTGTTTTTGGGTCTCCGTTGGTTTTTGTTGGGTTCTTGTTGTTCATCATGGTGAAAACGGGTAAATTGTGGGTATTGGAGAACACCAGGTAGGTTTAGGGGGACTTTTGGGGTGGATCAACGGCTTTTAGGGTTTTCTTTCGGTTTTGGGGGTGATCCCGCTTTTTTTTTTGTGGTGTTTTTGACGTGTTTTGGGGTTTCCGTTGCGTTTTGTTGATTTCCTAAGGTGTTTTAAGTTTGTTGGGAGTGGACTTTGGGATTTGGAGAACATCAGGTAGGTTTAGTGTGGTTTTGGGGTGGATCTATGTTTTTTTGGGGTTTTCTTTCTTTTTTAGGGGTTATCCTGTTCTTGTTTGGGGTGTTTTTGACTTGTTTTGGGGTCTCCGTTGGGTTTTAGTTGGATTCTCGTTGGTCCTTAAGGGAAATGGGAGTGGATTGTGGGTTTTGAAGAAGATCAGGTGAGTTTAGGGTGGTTTTGCGGGGAAATTCATAGTTTTTGGTGTTTTTTCTTCTGATTCAGTTCTTTTTTGGGGTGTTTTTGAGGTGTTTTGGGGTTTCCGTTGGGTTTCGTTGAGTTCCTAATGGGTTTTATGGTGGTTGGGAGTGGACATTTGGATTTGGAGAACATCAGGTACGTTTAGAGTGGTTTTGGGATTGGATCCGTGCTTTTTGGGGTTTTCTTTGGTTTTGGGGGTGATCCTGTTCTTGTTTGGGGTGTTTTTGACGTGTTTTGTGGTCTCCGTTGGGTTTCGTTGGGTTTTCCGTGGTCATCATGGTGGAAAAGTGAAAATTGTGGGTTTTGGAGAACATCAGGTAGGTTTAGGGGGACTTTTGGGGTGGATTCATGATATATGGGGTTTTCTTCTGTTTGTTTTTTTTTGGGGGGGGGGTGATCCAATTCATTTTGGGGGTGTTTTTGACGTGTTTTGGGGTCTCCGTTGGGTTTCGTTGGGTTTTCCATGGTCATCAATGTGGAAAAGTGTAAATTGTGGGTTTTGGAGAACTTCAGGTTGGTTTAGGGGGATTTTTGGTGTGGATCTATGGCTTTTGGGGTTTTCTTTCGTTGTTGGGGTTGAACCAGTTCTTTTTTGGGGTGTTTTTGACGTTTTTGGGGTCTCCGTTGGGTTTTGTTGGGTTCTCGTTGGTCGTTAAGCTAAATGGGAGTGGATTGTGGGTTTTGAAGAAGATCAGGTGAGTTTAGGGTGATTTGGGAGGGAAATGCATAGTTTTGTTTTTTTTTTCTTCTGATCCAGTTCTTTTTTGGGGTGTTTTTGACGTTTTTTTGGGTTTCCGTTGCGTTTTGTTGAGTTCCTAATGGGTTTTATGGTGGGTGGGAGTGGATTTTGGGATTTGGAGAAGATCAGGTAGGTTTAAGGGTTTTCTTGGGGTTAAATCACGTATTTTCTTCTGATCCGGTTTGCTTTTGGGGTGTTTTTGAGGTGTTTTGGGGTTTCTGTTGCGTTTTGTTGAGTTCCTAATGGGTTTTATGGTGGTTGGGAGTGGACTTTGGGATTTGGAGAAGATCAGGTAGGTTTAGGGTGGTTTTGGGATTGGATCCATGCTTTTTGGGGATTTTCTTCCAGTTTTGGGGGTTCTCCCGTTCTCTTTTGGGGTGTTTTTGACATGTTTTGATGTCTCTGTTGGGTTTTGTTGGGTTTTCTGTTGGCATCTTGGTGGAAAAGGGTAAATTGTGGGTTTTGGAGAACATCAGGTAGGCTTAGGGGGACTTTTGGGGTGGATCTATGGCATTTGGGTTTTTCTTCTGTTTTTTGGGGAGATCCTGTTCTTTTTTGTTTTTTTTTTTTTTTTTTTTTTTGACATGTTTTTTGTCTCCATTGGATTTCGTTGGGTTTTCCATGGTCATCATGGTGGAAAAGGGTAAATTTGTGGGTTTTGGAGAACATCAGGTAGGTTTAGGCTGGTTTTGGGATTGGATCTGTGCTTTTTGGGGATTTTCTTCCAGTTTATGGGTGATCCCTTTCTTTTTTGGGGTGTTTTTGACGTGTTTTGGTGTCTCGTTTTGGGTTTTCGTTTGGTTCATGTTGGTCATCCTGGTGAAAATTGTAAATTTTTGGGGGGGGAATTTTCTTCCAGTTTTGGGGGTGATCCCGTTCTTTTTTGGGGTGTTTTTGACATGTTTTGGGGTCTCCGTTGGGTTTTGTTGGGTTCTTGTTTTTCATCCTGTTGGAAAAGTTTAAATTGCGTGTTTTGGAGAACATCAGGTAGGTTTAGTGTCGTTTTGGGGTGGATCTATGTTTTTTGGGGATTTTCTTCCAGTTTTGGGGGTGATTCCGTTCTTGTTTGGGGTGTTTTTGACTTGTTTTGGGGTCTCCGTTGGGTTTTAGTTGGATTCTCGTTGGTCCTTAAGGGAAATGGGAGTGGATTGTGGGTTTTGAAGAAGATCAGGTGAGTTTAGGGTGGTTTTGCGGGGAAATTCATAGTTTTTGGTGTTTTTTCTTCTGATTCAGTTCTTTTTTGGGGTGTTTTTGAGGTGTTTTGGGGTTTCCGTTGGGTTTCGTTGAGTTCCTAATGGGTTTTATGGTGGTTGGGAGTGGACATTTGGATTTGGAGAACATCAGGTAGGTTTAGAGTGGTTTTGGGATTGGATCCGTGCTTTTTGGGGTTTTCTTTGGTTTTGGGGGTGATCCTGTTCTTGTTTGGGGTGTTTTTGACGTGTTTTGTGGTCTCCGTTGGGTTTCGTTGGGTTTTCCGTGGTCATCATGGTGGAAAAGTGTAAATTGTGGGTTTTGGAGAACATCAGGTAGATTTAGGGTGTTTTTGGGGTGGATCTGTGGTTTTGGGGGATTTTGTTCCAGTTTTGGTGTGATCGAATTCATTTTTGGGGTGTTTCTGACGTGTTTTGGGTTCTTCGTTGGGTTTCGTTGTGTTTTCCGTTGTCATCATGGTGGAAAAGTGTAAATTGTGGGTTTTGGAGAACATCAGGTAGGTTTAGGGGGACTTTTGGGGTGGATTCATGATATATGGGGTTTTCTTCTGTTTTTTTTTTTTTGGGGGGGGGGTGATCCAATTCATTTTGGGGGTGTTTTTGACGTGTTTTGGGGTCTCCGTTGGGTTTCGTTGGGTTTTCCATGGTCATCATGGTGGAAAAGTGTAAATTGTGGGTTTTGGAGAACTTCAGGTTGGTTTAGGGGGATTTTTGGTGTGGATCTATGGCTTTTGGGGTTTTCTTTCGTTGTTGGGGTTGAACCAGTTCTTTTTTGGGGTGTTTTTGACATGTTTTGGGGTCTCCGTTGGGTTTTGTTGGGTTCTTGTTTTTCATCATGTTGGAAAAGTTTAAATTGCGTGTTTTGGAGAACATCAGGTAGGTTTAGTGTCGTTTTGGGGTGGATCTATGTTTTTGGGGGATTTTCTTCCAGTTTTGGGGGTGATTCCGTTCTTGTTTGGGGTGTTTTTGACTTGTTTTGGGGTCTCCGTTGGGTTTTAGTTGGATTCTCGTTGGTCCTTAAGGGAAATGGGAGTGGATTGTGGGTTTTGAAGAAGATCAGGTGAGTTTAGGGTGGTTTTGCGGGGAAATTCATAGTTTTTGGTGTTTTTTCTTCTGATTCAGTTCTTTTTTGGGGTGTTTTTGAGGTGTTTTGGGGTTTCCGTTGGGTTTCGTTGAGTTCCTAATGGGTTTTATGGTGGTTGGGAGTGGACATTTGGATTTGGAGAACATCAGGTAGGTTTAGAGTGGTTTTGGGATTGGATCCGTGCTTTTTGGGGTTTTCTTTGGTTTTGGGGGTGATCCTGTTCTTGTTTGGGGTGTTTTTGACATGTTTTGGGGTCTCCGTTGGGTTTTGTTGGGTTCTTGTTTTTCATCCTGTTGGAAAAGTTTAACTTGCGTGTTTTGGAGAACATCAGGTAGGTTTAGTGTCGTTTTGGGGTGGATCTATGTTTTTTGGGGATTTTCTTCCAGTTTTGGGGGTGATTCCGTTCTTGTTTGGGGTGTTTTTGACTTGTTTTGGGGTCTCCGTTGGGTTTTAGTTGGATTCTCGTTGGTCCTTAAGGGAAATGGGAGTGGATTGTGGGTTTTGAAGAAGATCAGGTGAGTTTAGGGTGGTTTTGCGGGGAAATTCATAGTTTTTGGTGTTTTTTCTTCTGATTCAGTTCTTTTTTGGGGTGTTTTTGAGGTGTTTTGGGGTTTCCGTTGGGTTTCGTTGAGTTCCTAATGGGTTTTATGGTGGTTGGGAGTGGACATTTGGATTTGGAGAACATCAGGTACGTTTAGAGTGGTTTTGGGATTGGATCCGTGCTTTTTGGGGTTTTCTTTGGTTTTGGGGATGATCCTGTTCTTGTTTGGGGTGTTTTTGACGTGTTTTGTGGTCTCCGTTGGGTTTCGTTGGGTTTTCCGTGGTCATCATGGTGGAAAAGTGTAAATTGTGGGTTTTGGAGAACATCAGGTAGATTTAGGGTGTTTTTGGGGTGGATCTGTGGTTTTGGGGGATTTTGTTCCAGTTTTGGTGTGATCGAATTCATTTTTGGGGTGTTTCTGACGTGTTTTGGGTTCTTCGTTGGGTTTCGTTGTGTTTTCCGTTGTCATCATGGTGGAAAAGTGTAAATTGTGGGTTTTGGAGAACATCAGGTAGGTTTAGGGGGACTTTTGGGGTGGATTCATGATATATGGGGTTTTCTTCTGTTTTTTTTTTTTGGGGGGGGGGGTGATCCAATTCATTTTGGGGGTGTTTTTGACGTGTTTTGGGGTCTCCGTTGGGTTTCGTTGGGTTTTCCATGGTCATCATGGTGGAAAAGTGTAAATTGTGGGTTTTGGAGAACTTCAGGTTGGTTTAGGGGGATTTTTGGTGTGGATCTATGGCTTTTGGGGTTTTCTTTCGTTGTTGGGGTTGAACCAGTTCTTTTTTGGGGTGTTTTTGACATGTTTTGGGGTCTCCGTTGGGTTTTGTTGGGTTCTTGTTTTTCATCATGTTGGAAAAGTTTAAATTGCGTGTTTTGGAGAACATCAGGTAGGTTTAGTGTCGTTTTGGGGTGGATCTATGTTTTTGGGGGATTTTCTTCCAGTTTTGGGGGTGATTCCGTTCTTGTTTGGGGTGTTTTTGACTTGTTTTGGGGTCTCCGTTGGGTTTTAGTTGGATTCTCGTTGGTCCTTAAGGGAAATGGGAGTGGATTGTGGGTTTTGAAGAAGATCAGGTGAGTTTAGGGTGGTTTTGCGGGGAAATTCATAGTTTTTGGTGTTTTTTCTTCTGATTCAGTTCTTTTTTGGGGTGTTTTTGAGGTGTTTTGGGGTTTCCGTTGGGTTTCGTTGAGTTCCTAATGGGTTTTATGGTGGTTGGGAGTGGACATTTGGATTTGGAGAAGATCAGGTACGTTTAGAGTGGTTTTGGGATTGGATCCGTGCTTTTTGGGGTTTTCTTTGGTTTTGGGGGTGATCCTGTTCTTGTTTGGGGTGTTTTTGACGTGTTTTTGGGTCTCCGTTGGTTTTTGTTGGGTTCTTGTTGTTCATCATGGTGAAAACGGGTAAATTGTGGGTATTGGAGAACATCAGGTAGGTTTAGGGGGACTTTTGGGGTGGATCAACGGCTTTTAGGGTTTTCTTTCGGTTTTGGGGGTGATCCCGCTTTTTTTTTTGTGGTGTTTTTGACGTGTTTTGGGGTTTCCGTTGCGTTTTGTTGATTTCCTAATGTGTTTTAAGTTTGTTGGGAGTGGACTTTGGGATTTGGAGAACATCAGGTAGGTTTAGTGTGGTTTTGGGGTGGATCTATGTTTTTTTGGGGTTTTCTTTCTTTTTTAGGGGTTATCCTGTTCTTGTTTGGGGTGTTTTTGACTTGTTTTGGGGTCTCCGTTGGGTTTTAGTTGGATTCTCGTTGGTCCTTAAGGGAAATGGGAGTGGATTGTGGGTTTTGAAGAAGATCAGGTGAGTTTAGGGTGGTTTTGCGGGGAAATTCATAGTTTTTGGTGTTTTTTCTTCTGATTCAGTTCTTTTTTGGGGTGTTTTTGAGGTGTTTTGGGGTTTCCGTTGGGTTTCGTTGAGTTCCTAATGGGTTTTATGGTGGTTGGGAGTGGACATTTGGATTTGGAGAACATCAGGTAGGTTTAGAGTGGTTTTGGGATTGGATCCGTGCTTTTTGGGGTTTTCTTTGGTTTTGGGGGTGATCCTGTTCTTGTTTGGGGTGTTTTTGACGTGTTTTGTGGTCTCCGTTGGGTTTCGTTGGGTTTTCCGTGGTCATCATGGTGGAAAAGTGAAAATTGTGGGTTTTGGAGAACATCAGGTAGATTTAGGGTGTTTTTGGGGTGGATCTGTGGTTTTGGGGGATTTTGTTCCAGTTTTGGGGTGATCGAATTCATTTTTGGGGTGTTTCTGCCGTGTTTTGGGTTCTTCGTTGGGTTTCGTTGTGTTTTCCGTTGTCATCATGGTGGAAAAGTGTAAATTGTGGGTTTTGGAGAACATCAGGTAGGTTTAGGGGGACTTTTGGGGTGGATTCATGATATATGGGGTTTTCTTCTGTTTTTTTTTTTTTTGGGGGGGGGTGATCCAATTCATTTTGGGGGTGTTTTTGACGTGTTTTGGGGTCTCCGTTGGGTTTCGTTGGGTTTTCCATGGTCATCAATGTGGAAAAGTGTAAATTGTGGGTTTTGGAGAACTTCAGGTTGGTTTAGGGGGATTTTTGGTGTGGATCTATGGCTTTTGGGGTTTTCTTTCGTTGTTGGGGTTGAACCAGTTCTTTTTTGGGGTGTTTTTGACGTTTTTGGGGTCTCCGTTGGGTTTTGTTGGGTTCTCGTTGGTCGTTAAGCTAAATGGGAGTGGATTGTGGGTTTTGAAGAAGATCAGGTGAGTTTAGGGTGATTTGGGAGGGAAATGCATAGTTTTGTTTTTTTTTTCTTCTGATCCAGTTCTTTTTTGGGGTGTTTTTGACGTTTTTTTGGGTTTCCGTTGCGTTTTGTTGAGTTCCTAATGGGTTTTATGGTGGGTGGGAGTGGATTTTGGGATTTGGAGAAGATCAGGTAGGTTTAAGGGTTTTCTTGGGGTTAAATCACGTATTTTCTTCTGATCCGGTTTGCTTTTGGGGTGTTTTTGAGGTGTTTTGGGGTTTCTGTTGCGTTTTGTTGAGTTCCTAATGGGTTTTATGGTGGTTGGGAGTGGACTTTGGGATTTGGAGAAGATCAGGTAGGTTTAGGGTGGTTTTGGGATTGGATCCATGCTTTTTGGGGATTTTCTTCCAGTTTTGGGGGTTCTCCCGTTCTTTTTTGGGGTGTTTTTGACATGTTTTGATGTCTCTGTTGGGTTTTGTTGGGTTTTCTGTTGGCATCTTGGTGGAAAAGGGTAAATTGTGGGTTTTGGAGAACTTCAGGTAGGTTTAGGGGGACTTTTGGGGTGGATTCATGGTATTTGGGGTTTTCTTCTGTTTTTTTGGGGTGATCCTGTTCTTTTTTGGGGTGTTTTTGACGTGTTTTGGGGTTGTCCTTTGGGTTTTGTTGGGTTCTCGTTGGTCATCATTGTGAAAAAGGGTAAATTGTGGGTTTTGGAGAACATCAGGTAGGCTTAGGGGGACTTTTGGGGTGGATCTATGGCATTTGGGTTTTTCTTCTGTTTTTTGGGGAGATCCTGTTCTTTTTTTTTTTTTTTTTTTTTTTTTTTTTTGACATGTTTTTTGTCTCCATTGGGTTTCGTTGGGTTTTCCATGGTCATCATGGTGGAAAAGGGTAAATTTGTGGGTTTTGGAGAACATCAGGTAGGTTTAGGCTGGTTTTGGGATTGGATCTGTGCTTTTTGGGGATTTTCTTCCAGTTTATGGGTGATCCCTTTCTTTTTTGGGGTGTTTTTGACGTGTTTTGGTGTCTCGTTTTGGGTTTTCGTTTGGTTCATGTTGGTCATCCTGGTGAAAATTGTAAAATTTTGGGGGGGGAATTTTCTTCCAGTTTTGGGGGTGATTCCGTTCTTGTTTGGGGTGTTTTTGACTTGTTTTGGGGTCTCCGTTGGGTTTTAGTTGGATTCTCGTTGGTCCTTAAGGGAAATGGGAGTGGATTGTGGGTTTTGAAGAAGATCAGGTGAGTTTAGGGTGGTTTTGCGGGGAAATTCATAGTTTTTGGTGTTTTTTCTTCTGATTCAGTTATTTTTTGGGGTGTTTTTGTCGTGTTTTTGGGTCTCCGTTGGTTTTTGTTGGGTTCTTGTTGTTCATCATGGTGAAAACGGGTAAATTGTGGGTATTGGAGAACATCAGGTAGGTTTAGGGGGACTTTTGGGGTGGATCAACGGCTTTTAGGGTTTTCTTTCGGTTTTGGGGGTGATCCCGCTTTTTTTTTTTGTGGTGTTTTTGACGTGTTTTGGGGTTTCCGTTGCGTTTTGTTGATTTCCTAATGTGTTTTAAGTTTGTTGGGAGTGGACTTTGGGATTTGGAGAACATCAGGTAGGTTTAGTGTGGTTTTGGGGTGGATCTATGTTTTTTGGGGGTTTTCTTTCTTTTTTAGGGGTTATCCTGTTCTTGTTTGGGGTGTTTTTGACTTGTTTTGGGGTCTCCGTTGGGTTTTAGTTGGATTCTCGTTGGTCCTTAAGGGAAATGGGAGTGGATTGTGGGTTTTGAAGAAGATCAGGTGAGTTTAGGGTGGTTTTGCGGGGAAATTCATAGTTTTTGGTGTTTTTTCTTCTGATTCAGTTCTTTTTTGGGGTGTTTTTGAGGTGTTTTGGGGTTTCCGTTGGGTTTCGTTGAGTTCCTAATGGGTTTTATGGTGGTTGGGAGTGGACATTTGGATTTGGAGAACATCAGGTAGGTTTAGAGTGGTTTTGGGATTGGATCCGTGCTTTTTGGGGTTTTCTTTGGTTTTGGGGGTGATCCTGTTCTTGTTTGGGGTGTTTTTGACGTGTTTTGTGGTCTCCGTTGGGTTTCGTTGGGTTTTCCGTGGTCATCATGGTGGAAAAGTGTAAATTGTGGGTTTTGGAGAACATCAGGTAGGTTTATGAGGACTTTTGGGGCAGATTCATGGTTTTTAGGGTTTTCTTCTGTTTTTTTCTAGTGATCCAGTTGGTTTTCGGCGTGTTTTTGATGTGTTTTGTGGTCTCCGTTGGGTTTCGTTGGGTTTTCCGTGGTCATCATGGTGGAAAAGTGTAAATTGTGGGTTTTGGAGAACATCAGGTAGATTTAGGGTGTTTTTGGGGTGGATCTGTGGTTTTGGGGGTTTTTGTTCCTGTTTTGGGGTGATCGAATTCATTTTTGGGGTGTTTCTGACGTGTTTTGGGTTCTTCGTTGGGTTTCGTTGGGTTTTCCGTTGTCATCATGGTGGAAAAGTGTAAATTGTGGGTTTTGGAGAACATCAGGTAGGTTTAGGGGGACTTTTGGGGTGGATTCCTGATATATGGGGTTTTCTTCTGTTTTTTTTTTTTTTGGGGGGGGTGATCCAATTAATTTTGGGGGTGTTTTTGACGTGTTTTGGGGTCTCCGTTGGGTTTCGTTGGGTTTTCCATGGTCATCAATGTGGAAAAGTGTAAATTGTGGGTTTTGGAGAACTTCAGGTTGGTTTAGGGGGATTTTTGGTGTGGATCTATGGCTTTTGGGGTTTTCTTTCGTTGTTGGGGTTGAACCAGTTCTTTTTTGGGGTGTTTTTGACGTTTTTGGGGTCTCCGTTGGGTTTTGTTGGGTTCTCGTTGGTCGTTAAGCTAAATGGGAGTGGATTGTGGGTTTTGAAGAAGATCAGGTGAGTTTAGGGTGATTTGGGAGGGAAATGCATAGTTTTGTTTTTTTTTTCTTCTGATCCAGTTCTTTTTTGGGGTGTTTTTGACGTTTTTTTGGGTTTCCGTTGCGTTTTGTTGAGTTCCTAATGGGTTTTATGGTGGGTGGGAGTGGATTTTGGGATTTGGAGAAGATCAGGTAGGTTTAAGGGTTTTCTTGGGGTTAAATCACGTATTTTCTTCTGATCCGGTTTGCTTTTGGGGTGTTTTTGAGGTGTTTTGGGGTTTCTGTTGCGTTTTGTTGAGTTCCTAATGGGTTTTATGGTGGTTGGGAGTGGACTTTGGGATTTGGAGAAGATCAGGTAGGTTTAGGGTGGTTTTGGGATTGGATCCATGCTTTTTGGGGATTTTCTTCCAGTTTTGGGGGTTCTCCCGTTCTTTTTTGGGGTGTTTTTGACATGTTTTGATGTCTCTGTTGGGTTTTGTTGGGTTTTCTGTTGGCATCTTGGTGGAAAAGGGTAAATTGTGGGTTTTGGAGAACTTCAGGTAGGTTTAGGGGGACTTTTGGGGTGGATTCATGGTATTTGGGGTTTTCTTCTGTTTTTTTGGGGTGATCCTGTTCTTTTTTGGGGTGTTTTTGACGTGTTTTGGGGTTGTCCTTTGGGTTTTGTTGGGTTCTCGTTGGTCATCATTGTGAAAAAGGGTAAATTGTGGGTTTTGGAGAACATCAGGTAGGCTTAGGGGGACTTTTGGGGTGGATCTATGGCATTTGGGTTTTTCTTCTGTTTTTTGGGGAGATCCTGTTCTTTTTTTTTTTTTTTTTTTTTTTTTTTTTTGACATGTTTTTTGTCTCCATTGGGTTTCGTTGGGTTTTCCATGGTCATCATGGTGGAAAAGGGTAAATTTGTGGGTTTTGGAGAACATCAGGTAGGTTTAGGCTGGTTTTGGGATTGGATCTGTGCTTTTTGGGGATTTTCTTCCAGTTTATGGGTGATCCCTTTCTTTTTTGGGGTGTTTTTGACGTGTTTTGGTGTCTCGTTTTGGGTTTTCGTTTGGTTCATGTTGGTCATCCTGGTGAAAATTGTAAAATTTTGGGGGGGGAATTTTCTTCCAGTTTTGGGGGTGATTCCGTTCTTGTTTGGGGTGTTTTTGACTTGTTTTGGGGTCTCCGTTGGGTTTTAGTTGGATTCTCGTTGGTCCTTAAGGGAAATGGGAGTGGATTGTGGGTTTTGAAGAAGATCAGGTGAGTTTAGGGTGGTTTTGCGGGGAAATTCATAGTTTTTGGTGTTTTTTCTTCTGATTCAGTTATTTTTTGGGGTGTTTTTGTCGTGTTTTTGGGTCTCCGTTGGTTTTTGTTGGGTTCTTGTTGTTCATCATGGTGAAAACGGGTAAATTGTGGGTATTGGAGAACATCAGGTAGGTTTAGGGGGACTTTTGGGGTGGATCAACGGCTTTTAGGGTTTTCTTTCGGTTTTGGGGGTGATCCCGCTTTTTTTTTTTGTGGTGTTTTTGACGTGTTTTGGGGTTTCCGTTGCGTTTTGTTGATTTCCTAATGTGTTTTAAGTTTGTTGGGAGTGGACTTTGGGATTTGGAGAACATCAGGTAGGTTTAGTGTGGTTTTGGGGTGGATCTATGTTTTTTTGGGGTTTTCTTTCTTTTTTAGGGGTTATCCTGTTCTTGTTTGGGGTGTTTTTGACTTGTTTTGGGGTCTCCGTTGGGTTTTAGTTGGATTCTCGTTGGTCCTTAAGGGAAATGGGAGTGGATTGTGGGTTTTGAAAAGATCAGGTGAGTTTAGGGTGGTTTTGCGGGGAAATTCATAGTTTTTGGTGTTTTTTCTTCTGATTCAGTTCTTTTTTGGGGTGTTTTTGAGGTGTTTTGGGGTTTCCGTTGGGTTTCGTTGAGTTCCTAATGGGTTTTATGGTGGTTGGGAGTGGACATTTGGATTTGGAGAACATCAGGTAGGTTTAGAGTGGTTTTGGGATTGGATCCGTGCTTTTTGGGGTTTTCTTTGGTTTTGGGGGTGATCCTGTTCTTGTTTGGGGTGTTTTTGACGTGTTTTGTGGTCTCCGTTGGGTTTCGTTGGGTTTTCCGTGGTCATCATGGTGGAAAAGTGTAAATTGTGGGTTTTGGAGAACATCAGGTAGGTTTATGAGGACTTTTGGGGCAGATTCATGGTTTTTAGGGTTTTCTTCTGTTTTTTTCTAGTGATCCAGTTGGTTTTCGGCGTGTTTTTGATGTGTTTTGTGGTCTCCGTTGGGTTTCGTTGGGTTTTCCGTGGTCATCATGGTGGAAAAGTGTAAATTGTGGGTTTTGGAGAACATCAGGTAGATTTAGGGTGTTTTTGGGGTGGATCTGTGGTTTTGGGGGTTTTTGTTCCTGTTTTGGGGTGATCGAATTCATTTTTGGGGTGTTTCTGACGTGTTTTGGGTTCTTCGTTGGGTTTCGTTGGGTTTTCCGTTGTCATCATGGTGGAAAAGTGTAAATTGTGGGTTTTGGAGAACATCAGGTAGGTTTAGGGGGACTTTTGGGGTGGATTCCTGATATATGGGGTTTTCTTCTGTTTTTTTTTTTTTTGGGGGGGGGTGATCCAATTCATTTTGGGGGTGTTTTTGACGTGTTTTGGGGTCTCCATTGGGTTTCGTTGCGTTTTCCATGGTCATCAATGTGGAAAAGGGTAAATTGTTGGTTTTGGAGAACATCAGGTAGGTTTAGGTTGGTTTTGGGATTGGATCTATGGTTTTGGGGGATTTTCTTTCGTTTTTGGGGGTCATCCCGTTCTTTTTTGGGGTGTTTTTGACGTGTTTTGGGGTCTGCGTTGGTATTCCTTGGGTTTTCCGTGGTCATGGTGGTGGAAAATTGTAAATTGTGGGTTTTGGAGAACTTCAGGTAGGTTTAGGGGAATTTTGGGGTGGATTCATGGTATTTGGGCTTTTCTTCTGTTTTTTTTTTGGGTGATCCTGTTCTTTTTTGGGGTGTTTATGACGTGTTTTGGGGTCTCCGTTGGGTTTTAGTTGGGTTCTTGTTGGTCATCATAGTGAAAAATTGTAAATTGTGGGTTTTGGAGAACATCAGGTAGGTTTAGGGGGACTTTTGGGGCAGAGTCATGTTTTTTGGTGTTTTCTTCTGTTTCTTGGTGTGGTCCTGCTCTTTTTTGGGAAATTTTTGAGGTGTTTGGAGGTCTCCGTTGGGTTTTGTTGTTTACTCGTTGGTCATCGTGGTGGAAAATGGTAAATTGTGGGTTTTGGAGAACATCAGGTAGGTTTAGGGTGTTTTTGGGATTGGATCCGTGCTTTTTGGGGATTTTCTTCCAGTTTATGGGTGATCCCTTTATTTTTGGGGTGTTTTTGACGTGTTTTGGTGTCTCGTTTTGGGTTTTCGTTTGGTTCATGTTGGTCATCCTGGTGAAAAAGTGTAAATTGTGGGTTTTGGAGAACATCAGGAAGGTTTAGGGGGACTTTTGGTGTGGATCTATGGCTTTGGGGGTTTTCTTTCGTTTTTAGGGTTTATCTCGTTCTTGTTTTGGGTGTTTTTGACTTCTTTTGGGGTCTCCGTTGGGTTTCGTTGGGTTTTCCATGGTCATCATGTTGGAAAATTGTAAATTGTGGGTTTTGGAGATCATCAGGTAGGTTTAGGGTGGTTTTGGGGTGGATCTATGATTTTGAAGGATTTTCTTCCAATTTTGGGGGTGATCCCTTTCTTTTTTTTTCTTTTTTCTTTTTTTTTTTTTTTTTTTTTTTTTTTGACGTGTTTTGTGGTCTCCGTTGGGTTTTGTTGGGTTTTCCATGGTCATCAATGTGGAAAAGTGTAAATTGTGGGTTTTGGAGAACTTCAGGTTGGTTTAGGGGGATTTTTGGTGTGGATCTATGTCTTTTGGGGTTTTCTTTCGTTGTTGGGGTTGAACCAGTTCTTTTTTGGGGTGTTTTTGACGTGTTTTGGGGTTGTCCGTTGGGTTTTGTTGGGTTCTCGTTGGTCGTTAAGCTAAATGGGAGTGGATTGTGGGTTTTGAAGAAGATCAGGTGAGTTTAGGGTGATTTGGGAGGGAAATGCATAGTTTTGTTTTTTTTTTTCTTCTGATCCAGTTCTTTTTTGGGGTGTTTTTGACGTGTTTTGGGGTTTCCGTTGCGTTTTGTTGAGTTCCTAATGGGTTTTATGGTGGGTGGGAGTGGATTTTGGGATTTGGAGAAGATCAGGTAGGTTTAAGGGTTTTCTTGGGGTTAAATCACGTATTTTCTTCTGATCCGGTTTGCTTTTGGGGTGTTTTTGAGGTGTTTTGGGGTTTCTGTTGCGTTTTGTTGAGTTCCTAATGGGTTTTATGGTGGTTGGGAGTGGACTTTGGGATTTGGAGAAGATCAGGTAGGTTTAGGGTGGTTTTGGGATTGGATCCATGCTTTTTGGGGATTTTCTTCCAGTTTTGGGGGTTCTCCCGTTCTTTTTTGGGGTGTTTTTGACATGTTTTGATGTCTCTGTTGGGTTTTGTTGGGTTTTCTGTTGGCATCTTGGTGGAAAAGGGTAAATTGTGGGTTTTTGGAGAACTTCAGGTAGGTTTAGGGGGACTTTTGGGGTGGATTCATGGTATTTGGGGTTTTCTTCTGTTTTTTGGGGTGATCCTGTTCTTTTTTGGGGTGTTTTTGACATGTTTTGGGGTTGTCCGTTGGGGTTTGTTGGGTTCTCGTTGGTCATCATTGTGAAAAAGGGTAAATTGTGGGTTTTGGAGAACATCAGGTAGGCTTAGGGGGACTTTTGGGGTGGATCTATGGCATTTGGGTTTTTCTTCTGTTTTTTGGGGAGATCCTGTTCTTTTTTTTTTTTTTTTTTTTTTTTTTTGACATGTTTTTTGTCTCCATTGGGTTTCGTTGGGTTTTCCATGGTCATCATGGTGGAAAAGGGTAAATTTGTGGGTTTTGGAGAACATCAGGTAGGTTTAGGCTGGTTTTGGGATTGGATCTGTGCTTTTTGGGGATTTTCTTCCAGTTTATGGGTGATCCCTTTCTTTTTTGGGGTGTTTTTGACGTGTTTTGGTGTCTCCTTTTGGGTTTTCGTTTGGTACATGTTGGTCACCCTGGTGAAAATTGTAAATTTTTTGGGGGGGGAATTTTCTTCCAGTTTTGGGGGTGATCCCGTTCTTTTTTTGGGGTGTTTTTGACATGTTTTGGGGTCTCCGTTGGGTTTTGTTGGGTTCTTGTTTTTCATCATGTTGGAAAAGTTTAAATTGCGTGTTTTGGAGAACATCAGGTAGGTTTAGTGTCGTTTTGGGGTGGATCTATGTTTTTTGGGGATTTTCTTCCAGTTTTGGGGGTGATTCCGTTCTTGTTTGGGGTGTTTTTGACTTGTTTTGGGGTCTCCGTTGGGTTTTGTTGGGTTCTCGTTGGTCCTTAAGGGAAATGGGAGTGGATTGTGGGTTTTGAAGAAGATCAGGTGAGTTTAGGGTGATTTGGGAGGGAAATGCATAGTTTTGTTTTTTTTTTCTTCTGATCCAGTTCTTTTTTGGGGTGTTTTTGACGTTTTTTTGGGTTTCCGTTGCGTTTTGTTGAGTTCCTAATGGGTTTTATGGTGGGTGGGAGTGGATTTTGGGATTTGGAGAAGATCAGGTAGGTTTAAGGGTTTTCTTGGGGTTAAATCACGTATTTTCTTCTGATCCGGTTTGCTTTTGGGGTGTTTTTGAGGTGTTTTGGGGTTTCTGTTGCATTTTGTTGAGTTCCTAATGGGTTTTATGGTGGTTGGGAGTGGACTTTGGGATTTGGAGAAGATCAGGTAGGTTTAGGGTGGTTTTGGGATTGGATCCATGCTTTTTGGGGATTTTCTTCCAGTTTTGGGGGTTCTCCCGTTCTCTTTTGGGGTGTTTTTGACATGTTTTGATGTCTCTGTTGGGTTTTGTTGGGTTTTCTGTTGGCATCTTGGTGGAAAAGTGTAAATTGTGGGTTTTGGAGAACTTCAGGTAGGTTTAGGGGGACTTTTGGGGTGGATTCATGGTATTTGGGGTTTTCTTCTGTTTTTTGGGGTGTTCCTGTTCTTTTTTGGGGTGTTTTTGACGTGTTTTGGGGTTGTCCGTTGGGTTTTGTTGGGTTCTCGTTGGTCATCATTGTGAAAAAGGGTAAATTGTGGGTTTTGGAGAACATCAGGTTGGCTTAGGGGGACTTTTGGGGTGGATCTATGGCATTTGGGTTTTTCTTCTGTTTTTTGGGGAGATCCTGTTCTTTTTTTTTTTTTTTTTTTTTTTTGACATGTTTTTTGTCTCCATTGGGTTTCGTTGGGTTTTCCATGGTCATCATGGTGGAAAAGGGTAAATTTGTGGGTTTTGGAGAACATCAGGTAGGTTTAGGCTGGTTTTGGGATTGGATCTGTGCTTTTTGGGGATTTTCTTCCAGTTTATGGGTGATCCCTTTCTTTTTTGGGGTGTTTTTGACGTGTTTTGGGGTTTCCGTTGTGTTTTGTTGAGTTCCTAATGGGTTTTATGGTGGGTGGGAGTGGATTTTGGGATTTGGAGAGGATCAGGTAGGTTTAAGGGTTTTCTTGGGGTTAAATCACGTATTTTCTTCTGATCCGGTTTGCTTTTGGGGTGTTTTTGAGGTGTTTTGGGGTTTCTGTTGCGTTTTGTTGAGTTCCTAATGGGTTTTATGGTGGTTGGGAGTGGACTTTGGGATTTGGAGAAGATCAGGTAGGTTTAGGGTGGTTTTGGGATTGGATCCATGCTTTTGGGGGATTTTCTTCCAGTTTTGGGGGTTCTCCCGTTCTTTTTTGGGGTGTTTTTGACATGTTTTGATGTCTCTGTTGGGTTTTGTTGGGTTTTCTGTTGGCATCTTGGTGGAAAAGGGTAAATTGTGGGTTTTGGAGAACTTCAGGTAGGTTTAGGGGGACTTTTGGGGTGGATTCATGGTATTTGGGGTTTTCTTCTGTTTTTTTTTTTTGGGGGGGGGGGTGATCCAATTAATTTTGGGGGTGTTTTTGACGTGTTTTGGGGTCTCCGTTGGGTTTCGTTGGGTTTTCCATGGTCATCAATGTGGAAAAGTGTAAATTGTGGGTTTTGGAGAACTTCAGGTTGGTTTAGGGGGATTTTTGGTGTGGATCTATGGCTTTTGGGGTTTTCTTTCGTTGTTGGGGTTGAACCAGTTCTTTTTTGGGGTGTTTTTGACATGTTTTGGGGTCTCCGTTGGGTTTTGTTGGGTTCTTGTTTTTCATCATGTTGGAAAAGTTTAAATTGCGTGTTTTGGAGAACATCAGGTAGGTTTAGTGTCGTTTTGGGGTGGATCTATGTTTTTTGGGGATTTTCTTCCAGTTTTGGGGGTGATTCCGTTCTTGTTTGGGGTGTTTTTGACTTGTTTTGGGGTCTCCGTTGGGTTTTAGTTGGATTCTCGTTGGTCCTTAAGGGAAATGGGAGTGGATTGTGGGTTTTGAAGAAGATCAGGTGAGTTTAGGGTGGTTTTGCGGGGAAATTCATAGTTTTTGGTGTTTTTTCTTCTGATTCAGTTCTTTTTTGGGGTGTTTTTGAGGTGTTTTGGGGTTTCCGTTGGGTTTCGTTGAGTTCCTAATGGGTTTTATGGTGGTTGGGAGTGGACATTTGGATTTGGAGAACATCAGGTAGGTTTAGAGTGGTTTTGGGATTGGATCCGTGCTTTTTGGGGTTTTCTTTGGTTTTGGGGGTGATCCTGTTCTTGTTTGGGGTGTTTTTGACGTGTTTTGTGGTCTCCGTTGGTTTTTGTTGGGTTCTTGTTGTTCATCATGGTGAAAACGGGTAAATTGTGGGTATTGGAGAACATCAGGTAGGTTTAGGGGGACTTTTGGGGTGGATCAACGGCTTTTAGGGTTTTCTTTCGGTTTTGGGGGTGATCCCGCTTTTTTTTTTGTGGTGTTTTTGACGTGTTTTGGGGTTTCCGTTGCGTTTTGTTGATTTCCTAATGTGTTTTAAGTTTGTTGGGAGTGGACTTTGGGATTTGGAGAACATCAGGTAGGTTTAGTGTGGTTTTGGGGTGGATCTATGTTTTTTGGGGATTTTCTTTCTTTTTTAGGGGTTATCCTGTTCTTGTTTGGGGTGTTTTTGACTTGTTTTGGGGTCTCCGTTGGGTTTTAGTTGGATTCTCGTTGGTCCTTAAGGGAAATGGGAGTGGATTGTGGGTTTTGAAGAAGATCAGGTGAGTTTAGGGTGGTTTTGCGGGGAAATTCATAGTTTTTGGTGTTTTTTCTTCTGATTCAGTTCTTTTTTGGGGTGTTTTTGAGGTGTTTTGGGGTTTCCGTTGTGTTTCGTTGAGTTCCTAATGGGTTTTATGGTGGTTGGGAGTGGACATTTGGATTTGGAGAACATCAGGTAGGTTTAGAGTGGTTTTGGGATTGGATCCGTGCTTTTTGGGGTTTTCTTTGGTTTTGGGGGTGATCCTGTTCTTGTTTGGGGTGTTTTTGACGTGTTTTGTGGTCTCCGTTGGGTTTCGTTGGGTTTTCCGTGGTCATCATGGTGGAAAAGTGAAAATTGTGGGTTTTGGAGAACATCAGGTAGATTTAGGGTGTTTTTGGGGTGGATCTGTGGTTTTGGGGGATTTTGTTCCAGTTTTGGGGTGATCGAATTCATTTTTGGGGTGTTTCTGCCGTGTTTTGGGTTCTTCGTTGGGTTTCGTTGTGTTTTCCGTTGTCATCATGGTGGAAAAGTGTAAATTGTGGGTTTTGGAGAACATCAGGTAGGTTTAGGGGGACTTTTGGGGTGGATTCATGATATATGGGGTTTTCTTCTGTTTTTTTTTTTTTGGGGGGGGGGTGATCCAATTAATTTTGGGGGTGTTTTTGACGTGTTTTGGGGTCTCCGTTGGGTTTCGTTGGGTTTTCCATGGTCATCAATGTGGAAAAGTGTAAATTGTGGGTTTTGGAGAACTTCAGGTTGGTTTAGGGGGATTTTTGGTGTGGATCTATGGCTTTTGGGGTTTTCTTTCGTTGTTGGGGTTGAACCAGTTCTTTTTTGGGGTGTTTTTGACGTGTTTTGGGGTTGTCCGTTGGGTTTTGTTGGGTTCTCGTTGGTCGTTAAGCTAAATGGGAGTGGATTGTGGGTTTTGAAGAAGATCAGGTGAGTTTAGGGTGATTTGGGAGGGAAATGCATAGTTTTGTTTTTTTTTTTCTTCTGATCCAGTTCTTTTTTGGGGTGTTTTTGACGTGTTTTGGGGTTTCCGTTGCGTTTTGTTGAGTTCCTAATGGGTTTTATGGTGGGTGGGAGTGGATTTTGGGATTTGGAGAAGATCAGGTAGGTTTAAGGGTTTTCTTGGGGTTAAATCACGTATTTTCTTCTGATCCGGTTTGCTTTTGGGGTGTTTTTGAGGTGTTTTGGGGTTTCTGTTGCGTTTTGTTGAGTTCCTAATGGGTTTTATGGTGGTTGGGAGTGGACTTTGGGATTTGGAGAAGATCAGGTAGGTTTAGGGTGGTTTTGGGATTGGATCCATGCTTTTTGGGGATTTTCTTCCAGTTTTGGGGGTTCTCCCGTTCTCTTTTGGGGTGTTTTTGACATGTTTTGATGTCTCTGTTGGGTTTTGTTGGGTTTTCTGTTGGCATCTTGGTGGAAAAGGGTAAATTGTGGGTTTTGGAGAACTTCAGGTAGGTTTAGGGGGACTTTTGGGGTGGATTCATGGTATTTGGGGTTTTCTTCTGTTTTTTTGGGGTGATCCTGTTCTTTTTTGGGGTGTTTTTGACGTGTTTTGGGGTTGTCCGTTGGGTTTTGTTGGGTTCTCGTTGGTCATCATTGTGAAAAAGTGTAAATTGTGGGTTTTGGAGAACATCAGGTTGGCTTAGGGGGACTTTTGGGGTGGATCTATGGCATTTGGGTTTTTCTTCTGTTTTTTGGGGAGATCCTGTTCTTTTTTGTTTTTTTTTTTTTTTGACATGTTTTTTGTCTCCATTGGGTTTCGTTGGGTTTTCCATGGTCATCATGGTGGAAAAGGGTAAATTTGTGGGTTTTGGAGAACATCAGGTAGGTTTAGGCTGGTTTTGGGATTGGATCTGTGCTTTTTGGGGATTTTCTTCCAGTTTATGGGTGATCCCTTTCTTTTTTGGGGTGTTTTTGACGTGTTTTGGGGTTTCCGTTGCGTTTTGTTGAGTTCCTAATGGGTTTTATGGTGGGTGGGAGTGGATTTTGGGATTTGGAGAGGATCAGGTAGGTTTAAGGGTTTTCTTGGGGTTAAATCACGTATTTTCTTCTGATCCGGTTTGCTTTTGGGGTGTTTTTGAGGTGTTTTGGGGTTTCTGTTGCGTTTTGTTGAGTTCCTAATGGGTTTTATGGTGGTTGGGAGTGGACTTTGGGATTTGGAGAAGATCAGGTAGGTTTAGGGTGGTTTTGGGATTGGATCCGTGCTTTTGGGGGATTTTCTTCCAGTTTTGGGGGTTCTCCCGTTCTTTTTTGGGGTGTTTTTGACATGTTTTGATGTCTCTGTTGGGTTTTGTTGGGTTTTCTGTTGGCATCTTGGTGGAAAAGGGTAAATTGTGGGTTTTGGAGAACTTCAGGTAGGTTTAGGGGGACTTTTGGGGTGGATTCATGGTATTTGGGGTTTTCTTCTGTTTTTTTTGGGGAGATCCTGTTCTTTTTTTTTTTTTTTTTTTTTTTTTTTTTGACATGTTTTTTGTCTCCATTGGGTTTCTTTGGGTTTTCCATGGTCATCATGGTGGAAAAGGGTAAATTTGTGGGTTTTGGAGAACATCAGGTAGGTTTAGGCTGGTTTTGGGATTGGATCTGTGCTTCTTGGGGATTTTCTTCCAGTTTATGGGTGTTCCCTTTCTTTTTTGGGGTGTTTTTGACGTGTTTTGGTGTCTCCTTTTGGGTTTTCGTTTGGTTCATGTTGGTCATCATGGTGAAAATTGTAAATTTTTGGGGGGGGAATTTTCTTCCAGTTTTGGGGGTGATCCCGTTCTTTTTTGGGGTGTTTTTGACATGTTTTGGGGTCTCCGTTGGGTTTTGTTGGGTTCTTGTTTTTCATCCTGTTGGAAAAGTTTAACTTGCGTGTTTTGGAGAACATCAGGTAGGTTTAGTGTCGTTTTGGGGTGGATCTATGTTTTTTGGGGATTTTCTTCCAGTTTTGGGGGTGATTCCGTTCTTGTTTGGGGTGTTTTTGACTTGTTTTGGGGTCTCCGTTGGGTTTTAGTTGGATTCTCGTTGGTCCTTAAGGGAAATGGGAGTGGATTGTGGGTTTTGAAGAAGATCAGGTGAGTTTAGGGTGGTTTTGCGGGGAAATTCATAGTTTTTGGTGTTTTTTCTTCTTTTCCAGTTATTTTTTGGGGTGTTTTTGACGTGTTTTTGGGTCTCCGTTGTTTTTTGTTGGGTTCTTGTTGTTCATCATGGTGAAAACGGGTAAATTGTGGGTATTGGAGAACATCAGGTAGGTTTAGGGGGACTTCTGGGGTGGATCAACGGCTTTTAGGGTTTTCTTTCGGTTTTGGGGGTGATCCCGCTTTTTTTTTTGTGGTGTTTTTGACGTGTTTTGGGGTTTCCGTTGCGTTTTGTTGATTTCCTAATGTGTTTTAAGTTTGTTGGGAGTGGACTTTGGGATTTGGAGAACATCAGGTAGGTTTAGTGTGGTTTTGGGGTGGATCTATGTTTTTTTGGGGTTTTCTTTCTTTTTTAGGGGTTATCCTGTTCTTGTTTGGGGTGTTTTTGACTTGTTTTGGGGTCTCCGTTGGGTTTTAGTTGGATTCTCGTTGGTCCTTAAGGGAAATGGGAGTGGATTGTGGGTTTGAAGAAGATCAGGTGAGTTTAGGGTGGTTTTGCGGGGAAATTCATAGTTTTTGGTGTTTTTTCTTCTGATTCAGTTCTTTTTTGGGGTGTTTTTGAGGTGTTTTGGGGTTTCCGTTGGGTTTCGTTGAGTTCCTAATGGGTTTTATGGTGGTTGGGAGTGGACATTTGGATTTGGAGAAGATCAGGTACGTTTAGAGTGGTTTTGGGATTGGATCCGTGCTTTTTGGGGTTTTCTTTGGTTTTGGGGGTGTTCCTGTTGTTGTTTGGGGTGTTTTTGACGTGTTTTGGGTTCTCCGTTGGGTTTCGTTGCGTTTTCCGTGGTCATCATGGTGGAAAAGGGTAAATTGTTGGTTTTGGAGAACATCAGGTAGGTTTAGGTTGGTTTTGGGATTGGATCTATGGTTTTGGGGGATTTTCTTTCGTTTTTGGGGGTGATCCCGTTCTTTTTTGGGGTGTTTTTGACGTGTTTTGGGGTCTCCGTTGGTATTCCTTGGGTTTTCCGTGGTCATGGTGGAGGAAAATTGTAAATTGTGGGTTTTGGAGAACTTCAGGTAGGTTTAGGGGAATTTTGGGGTGGATTCATGGTATTTGGGCTTTTCTTCTGTTTTTTTTTTGGGTGATCCTGTTCTTTTATGGGGTGTTTATGACGTGTTTTGGGGTCTCTGTTGGGTTTTAGTTGGGTTCTTGTTGGTCATCATGGTGAAAAAGTGTAAATTGTGGGATTTGGAGAACATCAGGAAGGTTTAGGGGGACTTTTGGTGTGGATCTATGGCTTTTGGGGTTTTCTTTCGTTGTTGGGGTTGAACCAGTTCTTTTTTGGGGTGTTTTTGACTTCTTTTGGGGTCTCCGTTGGGTTTCGTTGGGTTTTCCATGGTCATCATGTTGGAAAATTGTAAATTGTGGGTTTTGGAGATCATCAGGTAGGTTTAGGGTGGTTTTGGGGTGGATCTATGATTTTGAAGGATTTTCTTCCAATTTTGGGGGTGATCCCTTTCTTTTTTTTTCTTTTTTCTTTTTTTTTTTTTTTTTTTTTTTTTTTTTGACGTGTTTTGTGGTCTCCGTTGGGTTTCGTTGGGTTTTCCATGGTCATCAATGTGGAAAAGTGTAAATTGTGGGTTTTGGAGAACTTCAGGTTGGTTTAGGGGGATTTTTGGTGTGGATCTATGGCTTTTGGGGTTTTCTTTCGTTGTTGGGGTTGAACCAGTTCTTTTTTGGGGTGTTTTTGACATTTTTGGGGTCTCCGTTGGGTTTTGTTGGGTTCTCGTTGGTCGTTAAGCTAAATGGGAGTGGATTGTGGGTTTTGAAGAAGATCAGGTGAGTTTAGGGTGATTTGGGAGGGAAATGCATAGTTTTTTTTTTTTTTTTTTTCTTCTGATCCAGCTCTTTTTTGGGGTGTTTTTGACGTGTTTTGGGGTTTCCGTTGCGTTTTGTTGAGTTCCTAATGGGTTTTATGGTGGGTGGGAGTGGATTTTGGGATTTGGAGAAGATCAGGTAGGTTTAAGGGTTTTCTTGGGGTTAAATCACGTATTTTCTTCTGATCCGGTTTGCTTTTGGGGTGTTTTTGAGGTGTTTTGGGGTTTCTGTTGCGTTTTGTTGAGTTCCTAATGGGTTTTATGGTGGTTGGGAGTGGACTTTGGGATTTGGAGAAGATCAGGTAGGTTTAGGGTGGTTTTGGGATTGGATCCATGCTTTTTGGGGATTTTCTTCCAGTTTTGGGGGTTATCCCGTTCTTTTTTGGGGTGTTTTTGACATGTTTTGATGTCTCTGTTGGGTTTTGTTGGGTTTTCTGTTGGCATCTTGGTGGAAAAGGGTAAATTGTGGGTTTTGGAGAACTTCAGGTAGGCTTAGGGGGACTTTTGGGGTGGATCTATGGCATTTGGGTTTTTCTTCTGTTTTTTTTGGGGAGATCCTGTTCTTTTTTGTTTTTTTTTTTTTTTTTTTTTTTTTTGACATGTTTTTTGTCTCCATTGGGTTTCGTTGGGTTTTCCATTGTCATCATGGTGGAAAAGGGTAAATTTGTGGGTTTTGGAGAACATCAGGTAGGTTTAGGCTGGTTTTGGGATTGGATCTGTGCTTTTTGGGGATTTTCTTCCAGTTTATGGGTGATCCCTTTCTTTTTTGGGGTGTTTTTGACGTGTTTTGGTGTCTCGTTTTGGGTTTTCGTTTGGTTCATGTTGGTCATCATGGTGAAAATTGTAAATTTTTTGGGGGGGGAATTTTCTTCCAGTTTTGGGGGTGATCCCGTTCTTTTTTGGGGTGTTTTTGACATGTTTTGGGGTCTCCGTTGTGTTTTGTTGGGTTCTTGTTTTTCATCATGTTGGAAAAGTTTAACTTGCGTGTTTTGGAGAACATCAGGTAGGTTTAGTGTCGTTTTGGGGTGGATCTATGTTTTTTGGGGATTTTCTTCCAGTTTTGGGGGTGATTCCGTTCTTGTTTGGGGTGTTTTTGACTTGTTTTGGGGTCTCCGTTGGGTTTTAGTTGGATTCTCATTGGTCCTTAAGGGAAATGGGAGTGGATTGTGGGTTTTGAAGAAGATCGGGTGAGTTTAGGGTGGTTTTGTGGGGAAATTCATAGTTTTTGGTGTTTTTTCTTCTGATTCAGTTCTTTTTTGGGGTGTTTTTGACGTGTTTTTGGGTCTCCGTTGTTTTTTGTTGGGTTCTTGTTGTTCATCATGGTGAAAACGGGTAAATTGTGGGTATTGGAGAACATCAGGTAGGTTTAGGGGGACTTCTGGGGTGGATCAACGGCTTTTAGGGTTTTCTTTCGGTTTTGGGGGTGATCCCACTTTTTTTGTGGTGTTTTTGACGTGTTTTGGGGTTTCCGTTGGGTTTCGTTGAGTTCCTAATGGGTTTTATGGTGGTTGGGAGTGGACTTTGGGATTTGGAGAACATCAGGTACGTTTAGAGTGGTTTTGGGATTGGATCCGTGCTTTTTGGGGTTTTCTTTGGTTTTGGGAGTGATCCTGTTCTTGTTTGGGGTGTTTTTGACGTGTTTTGGGTTCTCCGTTGGGTTTCGTTGGGTTTTCCGTGGTCATCATGGTGGAAAAGTGTAAATTGTGGGTTTTGGAGAACATCAGGTAGATTTAGGGTGTTTTTGGGGTGAATCTATGATTTTGGGGGATTTTGTTCCAGTTTTGGGGTGATCGAATTCTTTTTTGGGGTGTTTCTGCCGTGTTTTGGGTTCTTCGTTGGGTTTCGTTGGGTTTTCCGTTGTCATCATGGTGGAAAAGTGTAAATTGTGGGTTTTGGAGAACATCAGGTAGGTTTAGGGGGACTTTTGGGGTGGATTCATGATATATGGGGTTTTCTTCTGTTTTTTTTTTGGGGGGGGGGGTGATCCAATTCATTTTGGGGGTGCTTTTGACGTGTTTTGGGGTCTCCATTGGGTTTCGTTGCGTTTTCCGTGGTCATCATGGTGGAAAAGGGTAAATTGTTGGTTTTGGAGAACATCAGGTAGGTTTAGGTTGGTTTTGGGATTGGATCTATGGTTTTGGGGGATTTTCTTTCGTTTTTGGGGGTGATCCCGTTCTTTTTTGGGGTGTTTTTGACGTGTTTTGGGGTCTCCGTTGGTATTCCTTGGGTTTTCCGTGGTCATGGTGGTGGAAAATTGTAAATTGTGTGTTTTGGAGAACTTCAGGTAGGTTTAGGGGAATTTTGGGGTGGATTCATGGTATTTGGGCTTTTCTTCTGTTTTTTTTGGGTGATCCTGTTCTTTTTTGGGGTGTTTATGACGTGTTTTGGGGTCTCCGTTGGGTTTTAGTTGGGTTCTTGTTGGTCATCATGGTGAAAAAGTGTAAATTGTGGCTTTTGGAGAACATCAGGTAGGTTTAGGGGGACTTTTGGGGCAGAGTCATGTTTTTTGGTGTTTTCTTCTGTTTCTTGGGGTGGTCCCGCTCTTTTTTGGGAAATTTTTGAGGTGTTTGGGGGTCTCCGTTGGGTTTTGTTGTGTACTCGTTGGTCATCGTGTTGGAAAATGGTAAATTGTGGGTTTTGGAGAACATCAGGTAGGTTTAGGGTGTTTTTGGGATTGGATCCGTGCTTTTTGGGGATTTTCTTCCAGTTTATGGGTGATCCCTTTATTTTTGGGGTGTTTTTGACGTGTTTTGGTGTCTCGTTTTGGGTTTTCGTTTGGTTCATGTTGGTCATCCTGGTGAGAAAGTGTAAATTGTGGGTTTTGGAGAACATCAGGAAGGTTTAGGGGGACTTTTGGTGTGGATCTATGGCTTTGGGGGTTTTCTTTCGTTTTTAGGGTTTATCTCGTTCTTGTTTTGGGTGTTTTTGACTTCTTTTGGGGTCTCCGTTGGGTTTCGTTGGGTTTTCCATGGTCATCATGTTGGAAAATTGTAAATTGTGGGTTTTGGACATCATCAGGTAGGTTTAGGGTGGTTTTGGGGTGGATCTATGATTTTGAAGGATTTTCTTCCAATTTTGGGGGTGATCCCATTCTTTTTTTTTTTTTTTTTTTTTTTTTTTTTTTTTTTTTTTGACGTGTTTTGTGGTCTCCGTTGGGTTTCGTTGGGTTTTCCATGGTCATCAATGTGGAAAAGTGTAAATTGTGGGTTTTGGAGAACTTCAGGTTGGTTTAGGGGGATTTTTGGTGTGGATCTATGTCTTTTGGGGTTTTCTTTCGTTGTTGGGGTTGAACCAGTTCTTTTTTGGGGTGTTTTTGACGTGTTTTGGGGTTGTCCGTTGGGTTTTGTTGGGTTCTCGTTGGTCGTTAAGCTAAATGGGAGTGGATTGTGGGTTTTGAAGAAGATCAGGTGAGTTTAGGGTGATTTGGGAGGGAAATGCATAGTTTTGTTTTTTTTTTTTTCTTCTGATCCAGTTCTTTTTTGGGGTGTTTTTGACGTGTTTTGGGGTTTCCGTTGCCTTTTGTTGAGTTCTTAATGGGCTTTATGGTGGGTGGGAGTGGATTTTGGGATTTGGAGATGATCAGGTAGGTTTAAGGGTTTTCTTGGGGTTAAATCACGTATTTTCTTCTGATCCGGTTTGCTTTTGGGGTGTTTTTGAGGTGTTTTGGGGTTTCTGTTGCGTTTTGTTGAGTTCCTAATGGGTTTTATGGTGGTTGGGAGTGGACTTTGGGATTTGGAGAAGATCAGGTAGGTTTAGGGTGGTTTTGGGATTGGATCCATGCTTTTTGGGGATTTTCTTCCAGTTTTGGGGGTTCTCCCGTTCTTTTTTGGGGTGTTTTTGACATGTTTTGATGTCTCTGTTGGGTTTTGTTGGGTTTTCTGTTGGCATCTTGGTGGAAAAGTGTAAATTGTGGGTTTTGGAGAACTTCAGGTAGGTTTAGGGGGACTTTTGGGGTGGATTCATGGTATTTGGGGTTTTCTTCTGTTTTTTGGGGTGATCCTGTTCTTTTTTGGGGTGTTTTTGACATGTTTTGGGGTTGTCCGTTGGGTTTTGTTGGGTTCTCGTTGGTCATCATTGTGAAAAATGGTAAATTGTGGGTTTTGGAGAACATCAGGTAGGCTTAGGGGGACTTTTGGGGTGGATCTATGGCATTTGGGTTTTTCTTCTGTTTTTTGGGGAGATCCTGTTCTTTTTTGGTTTTTTTTTTTTTTTTTTTTTTTGACATGTTTTTTGTCTCCATTGGGTTTCGTTGGGTTTTCCATGGTCATCATGGTGGAAAAGGGTAAATTTGTGGGTTTTGGAGAACATCAGGTAGGTTTAGGCTGGTTTTGGGATTGGATCTGTGCTTTTTGGGGATTTTCTTCCAGTTTATGGGTGATCCCTTTCTTTTTTGGGGTGTTTTTGACGTGTTTTGGTGTCTCCTTTTGGGTTTTCGTTTGGTTCATGTTGGTCATCCTGGTGAAAATTGTAACTTTTTGGGGGGGTAATTCTCTTCCAGTTTTGGGGGTGATCCCGTTCCTTTTTGGGGCGTTTTTGACATGTTTTGGGGTCTCCGTTGGGTTTTGTTGGGTTCTTGTTTTTCATCCTGTTGGAAAAGTTTAACTTGCGTGTTTTGGAGAACATCAGGTAGGTTTAGTGTCGTTTTGGGGTGGATCTATGTTTTTTGGGGATTTTCTTCCAGTTTTGGGGGTGATTCCGTTCTTGTTTGGGGTGTTTTTGACTTGTTTTGGGGTCTCCGTTGGGTTTTAGTTGGATTCTCGTTGGTCCTTAAGGGAAATGGGAGTGGATTGTGGGTTTTGAAGAAGATCAGGTGAGTTTAGGGTGGTTTTGAGGGGAAATTCATAGTTTTTGGTGTTTTTTCTTCTGATTCAGTTATTTTTTGGGGTGTTTTTGACGTGTTTTTGGGTCTCCGTTGTTTTTTGTTGGGTTCTTGTTGTTCATCATGGTGAAAACGGGTAAATTGTGGGTATTGGAGAACATCAGGTAGGTTTAGGGGGACTTTTGGGGTGGATCAACGGCTTTTAGGGTTTTCTTTCGGTTTTGGGGGTGATCCCGCTTTTTTTTGTGGTGTTTTTGACATGTTTTGGGGTTTCCGTTGCGTTTTGTTGATTTCCTAATGTGTTTTAAGTTTGTTGGGAGTGGACTTTGGGATTTGGAGAACATCAGGTAGGTTTAGTGTGGTTTTGGGGTGGATCTATGTTTTTTGGGGATTTTCTTCCAGTTTTGGGGGTGATTCCGTTCTTGTTTGGGGTGTTTTTGACTTGTTTTGGGGTCTCCGTTGGGTTTTAGTTGGATTCTCGTTGGTCCTTAAGGGAAATGGGAGTGGATTGTGGGTTTTGAAGAAGATCAGGTGAGTTTAGGGTGGTTTTGCGGGGAAATTCATAGTTTTTGGTGTTTTTTCTTCTGATTCAGTTCTTTTTTGGGGTGTTTTTGAGGTGTTTTGGGGTTTCCGTTGTGTTTCGTTGAGTTCCTAATGGGTTTTATGGTGGTTGGGAGTGGACATTTGGATTTGGAGAAGATCAGGTACGTTTAGAGTGGTTTTGGGATTGGATCCGTGCTTTTTGGGGTTTTCTTTCGTTTTGGGGGTGATCCTGTTCTTGTTTAAGGGGTTTTTGACGTGTTTTGTGGTCTCCGTTGGGTTTCGTTGGGTTTTCCGTGGTCATCATGGTGGAAAAGTGTAAATTGTGGGTTTTGGAGAACATCAGGTAGGTTTAGGGGGACTTTTGGTGTGGATCTATGGCTTTTCGGGTTTTCTTTCGTTTTTAGGGTTTATCCCGTTCTTGTTTTGGGTGTTTTTGACGTGTTTTGTGGTCTCCGTTGGGTTTCGTTGGGTTTTCCGTGGTCATCATGTTGGAAAAGTGTAAATTGTGGATTTTGGAGAACATCAGGTAGGTTTATGAGGACTTTTGGGGCAGATTCATGGTTTTTATGGTTTTCTTCTGTTTTTTCTAGTGATCCAGTTGGTTTTCGGCGTGTTTTTGACGTGTTTTGTGGTCTCCGTTGGGTTTCGTTGGGTTTTCCGTGGTCATCATGGTGGAAAAGTGTAAATTGTGGGTTTTGGAGAACATCAGGTAGATTTAGGGTGTTTTTGGGGTGGATCTATGGTTTTGGGGGATTTTGTTCCAGTTTTGGGGTGATCGAATTCATTTTTGGGGTGTTTCTGCCGTGTTTTGGGTTCTTCGTTGGGTTTCTTTGGGTTTTCCGTTGTCATCATGGTGGAAAAGTGTAAATTGTGGGTTTTGGAGAACATCAGGTAGGTTTAGGGGGACTTTTGGGGTGGATTCCTGATATATGGGGTTTTCTTCTATTTTTTTTTTTTTTAGGGGGGTGGGGTGATCCATTTAATTTTGGGGGTGTTTTTGACGTGTTTTGGGGTCTCCATTGGGTTTCGTTGCGTTTTCCGTGGTCATCATGGTGGAAAAGGGTAAATTGTTGGTTTTGGAGAACATCAGGTAGGTTTAGGTTGGTTTTGGGATTGGATCTATGGTTTTGGTGGATTTTCTTTCGTTTTTGGGGGTGATCCCGTTCTTTTTTGGGGTGTTTTTGACGTGTTTTGGGGTCTCCGTTGGTATTCCTTGGGTTTTCCGTGGTCATGGTGGTGGAAAATCGTAAATTGTGGGTTTTGGAGAGCTTCAGGTAGGTTTAGGGGAATTTTGGGGTGGATTCATGGTATTTAGGCTTTTCTTCTGTTTTTTTTGGGTGATCCTGTTCTTTTTTGGGGTGTTTATGACGTGTTTTGGGGTCTCCGTTGGGTTTTAGTTGGGTTCTCGTTGGTCTTCATGGTGAAAAATTGTAAATTGTGGGTTTTGGAGAACATCAGGTAGGTTTAGGGGGACTTTTGGGGCAGAGTCATGTTTTTTGGTGTTTTCTTCTGTTTCTTGGGGTGGTCCCGTTCTTTTTTGGGAAATTTTTGAGGTGTTTGGGGGTCTCCGTTGGGTTTTGTTGTGTACTCGTTGGTCATCGTGTTGGAAAATGGTAAATTGTGGGTTTTGGAGAACATCAGGTAGGTTTAGGGTGTTTTTGGGATTGGATCCGTGCTTTTTGGGGATTTTCTTCCAGTTTATGGGTGATCCCTTCATTTTTGGGGTGTTTTTGACGTGTTTTGGTGTCTCGTTTTGGGTTTTCGTTTGGTTCATGTTGGTCATCCTGGTGAGAAAGTGTAAATTGTGGGTTTTGGAGAACATCAGGTAGGTTTAGGGGGACTTTTGGGGTGGATCTATGGCTTTTGGGGTTTTCTTTCGTTTTTAGGGTTTATCCCGTTCTTGTTTTGGGTGTTTTTGACGTGTTTTGGGGTCTCCGTTGGGTTTCGTTGGGTTTTCCATGGTCATCATGTTGGAAAATTGTAAATTGTGGGTTTTGGAGATCATCAGGTAGGTTTAGGGTGGTTTTGGGGTGGATCTATGATTTTGAAGGATTTTCTTCCAATTTTGGGGGTGATCCCTTTCTTTTTTTTTTTTTTTTTTTTTTTTTTTTTTTTTTTTTAACGTGTTTTGTGGTCTCCGTTGGGTTTCGTTGGGTTTTCCATGGTCATCAATGTGGAAAAGTGTAAATTGTGGGTTTTGGAGAACTTCAGGTTGGTTTAGGGGGATTTTTGGTGTGGATCTATGGCTTTTGGGGTTTTCTTTCGTTGTTGGGGTTGAACCAGTTCTTTTTTGGGGTGTTTTTGACGTTTTTGGGGTCTCCGTTGGGTTTTGTTGGGTTCTCGTTGGTCGTTAAGCTAAATGGGAGTGGATTGTGGGTTTTGAAGAAGATCAGGTGAGTTTAGGGTGATTTGGGAGGGAAATGCATAGTTTTGTTTTTTTTTTTTTCTTCTGATCCAGTTCTTTTTTGGGGTGTTTTTGACGTGTTTTGGGGTTTCCATTGGGTTTTGTTGGGTTCTCGTTGGTCATCATTGTGAAAAAGGGTAAATTGTGGGTTTTGGAGAACATCAGGTAGGCTTAGGGGGACTTTTGGGGTGGATCTATGGCATTTGGGTTTTTCTTCTGTTTTTTGGGGAGATCCTGTTCTTTTTTGTTTTTTTTTTTTTTGACACGTTTTTTGTCTCCATTGGGTTTCGTTGGGTTTTCCATGGTCATCATGGTGGAAAAGGGTAAATTTGTGGGTTTTGGAGAACATCAGGTAGGTTTAGGCTGGTTTTGGGATTGGATCTGTGCTTTTTGGGGATTTTCTTCCAGTTTATGGGTGATCCCTTTCTTTTTTGGGGTGTTTTTGACGTGTTTTGGTGTCTCGTTTTGGGTTTTCGTTTGGTTCATGTTGGTCATCCTGGTGAAAATGGTGAATTTTTGGGGGGGGAATTTTCTTCCAGTTTTGGGGGTGATCCCGTTCTTTTTTTGGGGTGTTTTTGACATGTTTTGGGGTCTCCGTTGGGTTTTGTTGGGTTCTTGTTTTTCATCCTGTTGGAAAAGTTTAACTTGCGTGTTTTGGAGAACATCAGGTAGGTTTAGTGTCGTTTTGGGGTGGATCTATGTTTTTTGGGGATTTTCTTCCAGTTTTGGGGGTGATTCCGTTCTTGTTTGGGGTGTTTTTGACTTGTTTTGGGGTCTCCGTTGGGTTTTAGTTGGATTCTCGTTGGTCCTTAAGGGAAATGGGAGTGGATTGTGGGTTTTGAAGAAGATCAGGTGAGTTTAGGGTGGTTTTGCGGGGAAATTCATAGTTTTTGGTGTTTTTTCTTCTGATTCAGTTCTTTTTTGGGGTGTTTTTGAGGTGTTTTGGGGTTTCCGTTGGGTTTCGTTGAGTTCCTAATGGGTTTTATGGTGGTTGGGAGTGGACATTTGGATTTGGAGAACATCAGGTACGTTTAGAGTGGTTTTGGGATTGGATCCGTGCTTTTTGGGGTTTTCTTTGGTTTTGGGGGTGATCCTGTTCTTGTTTGGGGTGTTTTTGACGTGTTTTGGGTTCTCCGTTGGGTTTCGTTGGGTTTTCCGTGGTCATCATGGTGGAAAAGTGTAAATTGTGGGTTTTGGAGAACATCAGGTAGGTTTATGAGGACTTTTGGGGCAGATTCATGGTTTTTAGGGTTTTCTTCTGTTTTTTCTAGTGATCCAGTTGGTTTTCGGCGTGTTTTTGACGTGTTTTGTGGTCTCCGTTGGGTTTCGTTGGGTTTTCCGTGGTCATCATGGTGGAAAAGTGTAAATTGTGGGTTTTGGAGAACATCAGGTAGATTTAGGGTGTTTTTGGGGTGGATCTATGGTTTTGGGGCATTTTGTTCCAGTTTTGGGGTGATCGAATTCATTTTTGGGGTGTTTCTGACGTGTTTTGGGTTCTTCGTTGTGTTTCGTTGGGTTTTCCGTTGTCATCATGGTGGAAAAGTGTAAAATGTGGGTTTTGGAGAACATCAGGTAGGTTTAGGGGGACTTTTGGTGTGGATCTATGGCTTTTGGGGTTTTCTTTCGTTTTTAGGGTTTATCCCGTTCTTGTTTTGTGTGTTTTTGACGTGTTTTGCGGTCTCCGTTGGGTTTCGTTGGGTTTTCCATGGTCATCATGTTGGAAAATTGTAAATTGTGGGTTTTGGAGGTCATCAGGTAGGTTTAGGGTGGTTTTGGGGTGGATCTATGATTTTGAAGGATTTTCTTCCAATTTTGGGGGTGATCCCTTTCTTTTTTTTTTTTTTTTTTTTTTTTTTGACGTGTTTTGTGGTCTCCGTTGGGTTTCGTTGGGTTTTCCATGGTCATCAATGTGGAAAAGTGTAAATTGTGGGTTTTGGAGAACTTCAGGTTGGTTTAGGGGGATTTTTGGTGTGGATCTATGGCTTTTGGGGTTTTCTTTCGTTGTTGGGGTTGAACCAGTTCTTTTTTGGGGTGTTTTTGATGTTTTTGGGTTCTCCATTGGGTTTTGTTGGGTTCTCGTTGGTCGTTAAGCTAAATGGGAGTGGATTGTGGGTTTTGAAGAAGATCAGGTGAGTTTAGGGTGATTTGGGAGGGAAATGCATAGTTTTGTTTTTTTTTTTCTTCTGATCCAGTTCTTTTTTGGGGTGTTTTTGACGTGTTTGGGGTTTTCTGTTGCGTTTTGTTGAGTTCCTAATGGGTTTTATGGTGGGTGGGAGTGGATTTTGGGATTTGGAGAAGATCAGGTAGGTTTAAGGGTTTTCTTGGGGTTAAATCACGTATTTTCTTCTGATCCGGTTTGCTTTTGGGGTGTTTTTGAGGTGTTTTGGGGTTTCTGTTGCGTTTTGTTGAGTTCCTAATGGGTTTTATGGTGGTTGGGAGTGGACTTTGGGATTTGGAGAAGATCAGGTAGGTTTAGGGTGGTTTTGGGATTGGATCCATGCTTTTTGGGGATTTTCTTCCAGTTTTGGGGGTTCTCCCGTTCTCTTTTGGGGTGTTTTTGACATGTTTTGATGTCTCTGTTGGGTTTTGTTGGGTTTTCTGTTGGCATCTTGGTGGAAAAGGGTAAATTGTGGGTTTTGGAGAACTTCAGGTAGGTTTAGGGGGACTTTTGGGGTGGATTCATGGTATTTGGGGTTTTCTTCTGTTTTTTGGGGTGATCCTGTCCTTTTTTGGGGTGTTTTTGACGTGTTTTGGGGTTTCCATTGGGTTTTGTTGGGTTCTCGTTGGTCATCATTGTGAAAAAGGGTAAATTGTGGGTTTTGGAGAACATCAGGTAGGCTTAGGGGGACTTTTGGGGTGGATCTATGGCATTTGGGTTTTTCTTCTGTTTTTTGGGGAGATCCTGTTCTTTTTTTTTTTTTTTTTTTTTTTTTTGACATGTTTTTTGTCTCCATTGGGTTTCGTTGGGTTTTCCATGGTCATCGTGGTGGAAAAGGGTAAATTTGTGGGTTTTGGAGAACATCAGGTAGGTTTAGGCTGGTTTTGGGATTGGATCTGTGCTTTTTGGGGATTTTCTTCCAGTTTATGGGTGATCCCTTTCTTTTTTGGGGTGTTTTTGACGTGTTTTGGTGTCTCGTTTTGGGTTTTCGTTTGGTTCATGTTGGTCATCATGGTGAAAATTGTAAATTTTTTGGGGGGGAATTTTCTTCCAGTTTTGGGGGTGATCCCGTTCTTTTTTGGGGTGTTTTTGACATGTTTTGGGGTCTCCGTTGGGTTTTGTTGGGTTCTTGTTTTTCATCCTGTTGGAAAAGTTTAAATTGCGTGTTTTGGAGAACATCAGGTAGGTTTAGTGTCGTTTTGGGGTGGATCTATGTTTTTTGGGGATTTTCTTCCAGTTTTGGGGGTGATTCCATTCTTGTTTGGGGTGTTTTTGACTTGTTTTGGGGTTTCCGTTGGGTTTTAGTTGGATTCTCGTTGGTCCTTAAGGGAAATGGGAGTGGATTGTGGGTTTTGAAGAAGATCGGGTGAGTTTAGGGTGGTTTTGCGGGGAAATTCATAGTTTTTGGTGTTTTTTCTTCTGATTCAGTTCTTTTTTGGGGTGTTTTTGAGGTGTTTTGGGGTTTCTGTTGCGTTTTGTTGAGTTCCTAATGGGTTTTATGGTGGTTGGGAGTGGACTTTGGGATTTGGAGAAGATCAGGTAGGTTTAGGGTGGTTTGGGGATTGGATCCATGCTTTTTGGGGATTTTCTTCCAGTTTTGGGGGTGATCCCGTTCTTTTTTGGGGTGTTTTTGACATGTTTTGGGGTCTCTGTTGGGTTTCGTTGGGTTTTCTCTTGTCATGGTGGTGGAAAAGTGTAAATTGTGGGTTTTGGAGAACTTCAGGTAGGTTTAGGCTGTTTTTCATGTGGATCTATTTTTTTGGGGTTTTCTTTTGTTTTGGGGGGTTATCCCATTCTTTTTTGGGGTGTTTTTGACGTGTTTTGAGGTCTCCGTTTGTTTTTTTTGGGTTTCCATTGGGTTTTCTGGTGGGTGGGAGTGGATTGTACATTTAGGAGAACATCAGGTAGGTTTAAGGGTTTTTTGTGTTGTTAAATCACATTTTTTCTTCTGATTCGGTTCGCTTTTGGGGTGTTTTTGACGTGTTTTGGGGTCTCCGTTGGTATTCCTTGGGTTTTCCGTGGTCATGGTGGTGGAAAATCGTAAATTGTGGGTTTTGGAGAGCTTCAGGTAGGTTTAGGGGAATTTTGGGGTGGATTCATGGTATTTAGGCTTTTCTTCTGTTTTTTTTGGGTGATCCTGTTCTTTTTTGGGGTGTTTATGACGTGTTTTGGGGTCTCCGTTGGGTTTTAGTTGGGTTCTCGTTGGTCTTCATGGTGAAAAAGTGTAAATTGTGGGTTTTGGAGAACATCAGGTAGGTTTAGGGGGACTTTTGGGGCAGAGTCATGTTTTTTGGTGTTTTCTTCTGTTTCTTGGGGTGGTCCCGTTCTTTTTTGGGAAATTTTTGAGGTGTTTGGGGGTCTCCGTTGGGTTTTGTTGTGTACTCGTTGGTCATCGTGGTGGAAAATGGTAAATTGTGGGTTTTGGAGAACATCAGGTAGGTTTAGGGTGTTTTTGGGATTGGATCCGTGCTTTTTGGGGATTTTCTTCCAGTTTATGGGTGATCCCTTCATTTTTGGGGTGTTTTTGACGTGTTTTGGTGTCTCGTTTTGGGTTTTCGTTTGGTTCATGTTGGTCATCCTGGTGAGAAAGTGTAAATTGTGGGTTTTGGAGAACATCAGGTAGGTTTAGGGGGACTTTTGGGGTGGATCTATGGCTTTTGGGGTTTTCTTTCGTTTTTAGGGTTTATCCCGTTCTTGTTTTGGGTGTTTTTGACGTGTTTTGGGGTCTCCGTTGGGTTTCGTTGGGTTTTCCATGGTCATCATGTTGGAAAATTGTAAATTGTGGGTTTTGGAGATCATCAGGTAGGTTTAGGGTGGTTTTGGGGTGGATCTATGATTTTGAAGGATTTTCTTCCAATTTTGGGGGTGATCCCTTTCTTTTTTTTTTTTTTTTTTTTTTTTTTTTTTTTTTTAACGTGTTTTGTGGTCTCCGTTGGGTTTCGTTGGGTTTTCCATGGTCATCAATGTGGAAAAGTGTAAATTGTGGGTTTTGGAGAACTTCAGGTTGGTTTAGGGGGATTTTTGGTGTGGATCTATGTCTTTTGGGGTTTTCTTTCGTTGTTGGGGTTGAACCAGTTCTTTTTTGGGGTGTTTTTGACGTTTTTGGGGTCTCCGTTGGGTTTTGTTGGGTTCTCGTTGGTCGTTAAGCTAAATGGGAGTGGATTGTGGGTTTTGAAGAAGATCAGGTGAGTTTAGGGTGATTTGGGAGGGAAATGCATAGTTTTGTTTTTTTTTTTTTCTTCTGATCCTGTCCTTTTTTGGGGTGTTTTTGACGTGTTTTGGGGTTTCCATTGGGTTTTGTTGGGTTCTCGTTGGTCATCATTGTGAAAAAGGGTAAATTGTGGGTTTTGGAGAACATCAGGTAGGCTTAGGGGGACTTTTGGGGTGGATCTATGGCATTTGGGTTTTTCTTCTGTTTTTTGGGGAGATCCTGTTCTTTTTTGTTTTTTTTTTTTTGACACGTTTTTTGTCTCCATTGGGTTTCGTTGGGTTTTCCATGGTCATCATGGTGGAAAAGGGTAAATTTGTGGGTTTTGGAGAACATCAGGTAGGTTTAGGCTGGTTTTGGGATTGGATCTGTGCTTTTTGGGGATTTTCTTCCAGTTTATGGGTGATCCCTTTCTTTTTTGGGGTGTTTTTGACGTGTTTTGGTGTCTCGTTTTGGGTTTTCGTTTGGTTCATGTTGGTCATCATGGTGAAAATGGTGAATTTTTGGGGGGGGAATTTTCTTCCAGTTTTGGGGGTGATCCCGTTCTTTTTTTGGGGTGTTTTTGACATGTTTTGGGGTCTCCGTTGGGTTTTGTTGGGTTCTTGTTTTTCATCCTGTTGGAAAAGTTTAACTTGCGTGTTTTGGAGAACATCAGGTAGGTTTAGTGTCGTTTTGGGGTGGATCTATGTTTTTTGGGGATTTTCTTCCAGTTTTGGGGGTGATTCCGTTCTTGTTTGGGGTGTTTTTGACTTGTTTTGGGGTCTCCGTTGGGTTTTAGTTGGATTCTCGTTGGTCCTTAAGGGAAATGGGAGTGGATTGTGGGTTTTGAAGAAGATCAGGTGAGTTTAGGGTGGTTTTGCGGGGAAATTCATAGTTTTTGGTGTTTTTTCTTCTGATTCAGTTCTTTTTTGGGGTGTTTTTGAGGTGTTTTGGGGTTTCCGTTGGGTTTCGTTGAGTTCCTAATGGGTTTTATGGTGGTTGGGAGTGGACATTTGGATTTGGAGAACATCAGGTACGTTTAGAGTGGTTTTGGGATTGGATCCGTGCTTTTTGGGGTTTTCTTTGGTTTTGGGGGTGATCCTGTTCTTGTTTGGGGTGTTTTTGACGTGTTTTGGGTTCTCCGTTGGGTTTCGTTGGGTTTTCCGTGGTCATCATGGTGGAAAAGTGTAAATTGTGGGTTTTGGAGAACATCAGGTAGGTTTATGAGGACTTTTGGGGCAGATTCATGGTTTTTAGGGTTTTCTTCTGTTTTTTCTAGTGATCCAGTTGGTTTTCGGCGTGTTTTTGACGTGTTTTGTGGTCTCCGTTGGGTTTCGTTGGGTTTTCCGTGGTCATCATGGTGGAAAAGTGTAAATTGTGGGTTTTGGAGAACATCAGGTAGATTTAGGGTGTTTTTGGGGTGGATCTATGGTTTTGGGGCATTTTGTTCCAGTTTTGGGGTGATCGAATTCATTTTTGGGGTGTTTCTGACGTGTTTTGGGTTCTTCGTTGTGTTTCGTTGGGTTTTCCGTTGTCATCATGGTGGAAAAGTGTAAAATGTGGGTTTTGGAGAACATCAGGTAGGTTTAGGGGGACTTTTGGTGTGGATCTATGGCTTTTGGGGTTTTCTTTCGTTTTTAGGGTTTATCCCGTTCTTGTTTTGTGTGTTTTTGACGTGTTTTGCGGTCTCCGTTGGGTTTCGTTGGGTTTTCCATGGTCATCATGTTGGAAAATTGTAAATTGTGGGTTTTGGAGGTCATCAGGTAGGTTTAGGGTGGTTTTGGGGTGGATCTATGATTTTGAAGGATTTTCTTCCAATTTTGGGGGTGATCCCTTTCTTTTTTTTTTTTTTTTTTTTTTTTTGACGTGTTTTGTGGTCTCCGTTGGGTTTCGTTGGGTTTTCCATGGTCATCAATGTGGAAAAGTGTAAATTGTGGGTTTTGGAGAACTTCAGGTTGGTTTAGGGGGATTTTTGGTGTGGATCTATGGCTTTTGGGGTTTTCTTTCGTTGTTGGGGTTGAACCAGTTCTTTTTTGGGGTGTTTTTGATGTTTTTGGGTTCTCCATTGGGTTTTGTTGGGTTCTCGTTGGTCGTTAAGCTAAATGGGAGTGGATTGTGGGTTTTGAAGAAGATCAGGTGAGTTTAGGGTGATTTGGGAGGGAAATGCATAGTTTTGTTTTTTTTTTTCTTCTGATCCAGTTCTTTTTTGGGGTGTTTTTGACGTGTTTGGGGTTTTCTGTTGCGTTTTGTTGAGTTCCTAATGGGTTTTATGGTGGGTGGGAGTGGATTTTGGGATTTGGAGAAGATCAGGTAGGTTTAAGGGTTTTCTTGGGGTTAAATCACGTATTTTCTTCTGATCCGGTTTGCTTTTGGGGTGTTTTTGAGGTGTTTTGGGGTTTCTGTTGCGTTTTGTTGAGTTCCTAATGGGTTTTATGGTGGTTGGGAGTGGACTTTGGGATTTGGAGAAGATCAGGTAGGTTTAGGGTGGTTTTGGGATTGGATCCATGCTTTTTGGGGATTTTCTTCCAGTTTTGGGGGTTCTCCCGTTCTCTTTTGGGGTGTTTTTGACATGTTTTGATGTCTCTGTTGGGTTTTGTTGGGTTTTCTGTTGGCATCTTGGTGGAAAAGGGTAAATTGTGGGTTTTGGAGAACTTCAGGTAGGTTTAGGGGGACTTTTGGGGTGGATTCATGGTATTTGGGGTTTTCTTCTGTTTTTTGGGGTGATCCTGTCCTTTTTTGGGGTGTTTTTGACGTGTTTTGGGGTTTCCATTGGGTTTTGTTGGGTTCTCGTTGGTCATCATTGTGAAAAAGGGTAAATTGTGGGTTTTGGAGAACATCAGGTAGGCTTAGGGGGACTTTTGGGGTGGATCTATGGCATTTGGGTTTTTCTTCTGTTTTTTGGGGAGATCCTGTTCTTTTTTTTTTTTTTTTTTTTTTTTTGACATGTTTTTTGTCTCCATTGGGTTTCGTTGGGTTTTCCATGGTCATCGTGGTGGAAAAGGGTAAATTTGTGGGTTTTGGAGAACATCAGGTAGGTTTAGGCTGGTTTTGGGATTGGATCTGTGCTTTTTGGGGATTTTCTTCCAGTTTATGGGTGATCCCTTTCTTTTTTGGGGTGTTTTTGACGTGTTTTGGTGTCTCGTTTTGGGTTTTCGTTTGGTTCATGTTGGTCATCATGGTGAAAATTGTAAATTTTTGGGGGGGGAATTTTCTTCCAGTTTTGGGGGTGATCCCGTTCTTTTTTGGGGTGTTTTTGACATGTTTTGGGGTCTCCGTTGGGTTTTGTTGGGTTCTTGTTTTTCATCCTGTTGGAAAAGTTTAAATTGCGTGTTTTGGAGAACATCAGGTAGGTTTAGTGTCGTTTTGGGGTGGATCTATGTTTTTTGGGGATTTTCTTCCAGTTTTGGGGGTGATTCCATTCTTGTTTGGGGTGTTTTTGACTTGTTTTGGGGTTTCCGTTGGGTTTTAGTTGGATTCTCGTTGGTCCTTAAGGGAAATGGGAGTGGATTGTGGGTTTTGAAGAAGATCGGGTGAGTTTAGGGTGGTTTTGCGGGGAAATTCATAGTTTTTGGTGTTTTTTCTTCTGATTCAGTTATTTTTTGGGGTGTTTTTGAGGTGTTTTGGGGTTTCTGTTGCGTTTTGTTGAGTTCCTAATGGGTTTTATGGTGGTTGGGAGTGGACTTTGGGATTTGGAGAAGATCAGGTAGGTTTAGGGTGGTTTGGGGATTGGATCCATGCTTTTTGGGGATTTTCTTCCAGTTTTGGGGGTGATCCCGTTCTTTTTTGGGGTGTTTTTGACATGTTTTGGGGTCTCTGTTGGGTTTCGTTGGGTTTTCTCTTGTCATGGTGGTGGAAAAGTGTAAATTGTGGGTTTTGGAGAACTTCAGGTAGGTTTAGGCTGTTTTTCATGTGGATCTATTTTTTTGGGGTTTTCTTTTGTTTTGGGGGGTTATCCCATTCTTTTTTGGGGTGTTTTTGACGTGTTTTGAGGTCTCCGTTTGTTTTTTTTGGGTTTCCATTGGGTTTTCTGGTGGGTGGGAGTGGATTGTACATTTAGGAGAACATCAGGTAGGTTTAAGGGTTTTTTGTGTTGTTAAATCACATTTTTTCTTCTGATTCGGTTCGCTTTTGGGGTGTTTTTGACGTGTTTTGTGGTTTCCGTTGCGTTTTGTTGAGTTTTTACAAATTGACAAATCCTTGAAGTCCCTTTTGATTGCTCACAGGCTATGCGTTGCCACTCCTTCTCCTCCCAGATATAGGACGAGCAATCGGTAATAGTCTGACGGTTGAACCAAGCTGGGAAGCCTCCTTGTGATGTCCTAACCCAGGCCCTAGGAAGGCAGCAGATTTCCCTTAGAGGAGGGTCCCTTCTACATATTGGACCCTCTGTTCCGCTGATTGATAAATCACCCACAACTAAAACTCACCTTTTCTTCCTGCTGCCTGTGGTCACTATACGGGGGGGTTGGCTTTTCCAACCCTGCCAATATCTCTGGTGGAGAGGGATTATAGCCTTTTCCATCCATCGATTGCCTTTCGGCCTCCAGGGCCTTATACCTGTTGCGCAGGTCTACCTGATAGTGTGATATGGTTGAGATTTTGATAAAATTGCAAACACAAACATTAAAGTGATTACTGGTATCTACCACAGCATTATCTACGACTATAGAATCACAATGACTTCTCATGCAAACACAACCTTTCCCAATATATACAAGTACAGTATCAAGGGTTTCATTAGGATGTATCTCAACGTGGCAAATATTTTGCTCAGTGTCAAGACAAATGTCTTGGGATTCCAGCGTGTTACTTTCACAGATGGAACTTTTTTGTTCACGCACAATGCATGCATTTACATCAATTGTTTGCCACTTTCCTCCCTTTTGATGGGCCCATACTTTATGCCCTTTAGTATAAAGTATAGTTCCATTATGATTGAGTCCTAATGCAATGATTGGCTATACATTGTATACGGTGGCATTGCTTATAGTAAGTATAAAGGACACAATTTGATCATTTTCTGCATAAAGGGTAAAGTTGACTAATTGCCACCATGCTTGAAAATCTTTTTCAAATTCTGAAGCATTATCCCAAATAAATTTTCGAATTTCAGTGGGCAAAGTTCCTCCTTCTCCCTGTCTCTAATAATAGCTGCTGCTAAAGATTGTATACATTACTGCGTTTGGATACAGCTCCAAGCAAGGGAGGTATTGCCTTGGCTTTTTCCAAGGGCATGTACAATTAATTTATGATATAGAAGCCATTGCTTTGCTAAAGACAATAAGGATGATTTTTATAGGATGATCAAGTTACTGTAGTCAGAAACTAAACCTAACCCTAAACTAACCCTAACACTAACCCAACCCTAATCCTAACCCTAACCCTAACCCGAACCGAACACTAAAGCTAAACCTAACCCTAACCCTAACCCTATTCCTAACACTAACCCTAACCCTAACCCTAACCCTAACCCTAAACCTAACCCTAACCCTAACCCTAACCCTAACCCTAATCTAACCCTAACCCTACTCCTAACAAAACCCTAACCCTAACCCTAACCCTAACCCTAACCCTAACCCTAACCCTAACCCCTAACCCTAACCCTAACCCTAACCCCTAACCCTAGCCCTAACCCTAACCCTAACCCTAACCCTAAAAGAATTCGAACCTGAACCCTAACCCTAACGGTATCCCTAACCCTAACCCTAACCCTAACTCTAACCCTAAGACCCTAACCCTAACGCTAACCCTAACAGAATTCTAACCCTAACCCTAACCCTAACCGTATCCCTAATCCTAACCTTAACCCTAACCCTAACCCTAACAGAACCCTAACCCTAACCGAAACCCTAAAACTAAACCTAACCCTAACCCTAACCCTAACCCTAACCCTAACCCTAACCCTAACCCTAACCCTAACCCTAACAGAATTCTAACCCTAATCCTAACCCTAACTGTATCCCTAATCCTAACCATAACCCTAACCCTAACCCTAACCCTAAGACCCTAACCCTAACCCTAACAACCCTAACCCTAACCCTAACCCTAACCCTAACACTACCCCTAACCCTAAACCTAACCCTAACCCTAACCCTAACCCTAACCCTAACCCTAACCCTAACCCTAACAACCCTAACCCTCTAACCCTAACCCTAACCCTAACCCTAACCCTAACAGAATTCGAACCCTAACCCTAACCCTAACGGTATCCCTAACCCTAACCCGAACCCTAACTCTAAACCTAAGACCCTAACCCTAACCCTAACCCTAACCCTAACCCTAACAGAATTCTAACCCTAACCCTAACCGTATCCCTAATCCTAACCCTAACCCTAACCCTAACCCTAACCCTAACCCTAACCCTAACCCTAACCTAAACCCTAACCCTAACCCTAACCCTAACCCTAACCCTAAGACCCTAACCCTAACCCTAACCCTAACCCTAACCCCTAACCCTAACACTAACCCTAACCCTAACCCTAACCCTAACCCTAACCCTAACCTTAACCCTAACCCTAACCCTCTAACCCTAACCCTAACGCTTACCCTAATCCTTACCCTACCCTTATCCTTACCATTACTCTATCCTTTACCCTAACTCTTAACCCTAACCCTAACCCTTACCCTAACCCTTACCATAAACCTAACGCTTTGCCTAAACCTAAACCTTATCCTCACCCTCAGCCTTACCCTAACCCTTACCCTTAGCCTTACCCTAACACTTACCCTTGCCCTAACCCTTACCCGTACCCTAATCTGAACCCAAACCCTAACCCTAATACTCTCACCCTAACCCTTACTCTAACCCTAACCACAACCCCAACCCCTAACCCCTAACCCTCACCCTAACCCTCTAAACCTACCCCTAACCTATCCCTAACCCTAACCCTCTAAGCCTAACCCTAACCCTCTAAGCCTAACAATAACCCCCAACCCCAACCCTCACCCGAAACCCTAACTCTAGCCCCAGCCCTAGCCCCTAACCCTAGTTCCCGAGAACTACATCTCCCGGTATGCTCTGGGCATTCAACATGGCCTCCCGGAAGTCCCGAATCCGAAAACTACATCTCCCGGCATGCTCTGGGCACACAACATGGCCTCCCAGTGCCGGAAAACTACACCTACCAGCATTCCCCGCACAGCCACCATGGCCAATCACAGGCCGAGTGCTCGAGAACTGCATTTACCAGCACTCACTGGAACCCTCACCGCCCTTACAAAAAAAGCCTCAAGCCCTAACATCCAAAAAACCTCTGTTATAAATGGCTCAGGATTCAAATTAGGATTAAAATAAAAGTAGGATTTATTGAAAGAATATAAAGGAATAGAGGTAAGCAAACAGCGCTGGGTGCACCGGGAGTCTCCGCTCCACCAGGACGCACACCAGTTACATCAAGCAGCTGATTTTTATGCTCCTAGACTAATACATATTCATTACTACTTCTAAAAAAAATAGATTATTAAAATTAGCTTCCGGGGTGCAGTCCCTCCTACTGGAGCATGCGCAGTCTCCTCTGGGGTCTCTTCTGGGGGTCTCTAGGGGTCTTCCATGCTGAAGGCTCGCAGTCTTCCTCTTCCCCTTTGTACTTACTGGGCACCATCCCAAGTTTACAGAACACCTTCTTCAAAACACCTTCTTCAAATCTTGTCTCCCAGCCGCTTTTCAGCTTCTTTCTCGGCCCCCCCCTAACCAGATACCAAAGATCCACATAGTATCCCATAACAGTCACTAGTTGTTATCAGTTGTTCTGAAACTCCCAGACACACGGGTAATTAAAACATTCTTCCCCAGCCATTCACAGACACATCTATAGCAGTGTTAGAAATAGAAGTCCGGAATAACAAAAGCAAACAGGTTCATAAATTTAAGAAGTGATAAATTGGCTAGAATGAGGAATGAGGGGGAGACTGGGACACACTGCAGCTGTGGTTCAAGCACTGAATTGCCAGTGCAGGGCCCAGAGGCAGACAGGATTCAAACATTTCAAACAGAATTGTTCTTTATGGACACGAATTGTTAAAACATTCCTCACACCTCGAAACCCCTACAGACCTAACCCAAACTATTTACCACACTAAACCCCTGAAGACCTATGCCTAAAACCCCCAACCCAAAATCTTAGGATGCTCAAAACCCAAACCCAACCCAAAACGTTAGGAATGCTCAAAGCCCTAGCCCAAAAACTTAGGGCGCTCCAAACCCTAACCCCAAAACATTAAGACGCAAAAAACCCTAACCCAAAAACTTAGGGTAATACACCATAAATGTTTGCTCATTGTCTTTTGTATTATAAAAACAAGGAGTTCTGTTTGAGGAGCGGGAGTCGCGAAAGCTCCCTGCTGAAGTAAGGAGCTGCATAATGCTTGCCTAGACATTATGAAAATTCTTTTGCTTAACGTAACAAAAAATAGACCCCCCAACCCATTCTCCTTCTGCATCTCAGTTGCCTCTTTTGTTCAAAGACACTGTTGCAAAGCTCATGTAACCATCTCCTGATAAGTTGCTAAAGTAGTGTATCGACATACATGCCTTCCTGTCTAACGCTGGGCCAACATGACCAAATAATAAAAGAAGTTGAACCACAACGCCGAGGAAGACTACGGCCTTCATCTTCACAACCACCAGAGGGACAGAGACGACCCCCTAGCAACAGTGCGCGCAGTCGCAGAATATACCAGGATGTGCTGCGTAATCCCGGAATTAGCAAAATATAAATAAAAAGGGACTCTGGCGGGGGTGAGGTGCGTGCCGTTGGCGGAGCTGAGACTCCCCGGCCGCCCAGTGCTGTTTTGCTTGATGTTTGCTCACTCAATAAATTCCTTTCTATGATTAATACAATGCTCTATGAAAATTAATTAAGGGGGCAACTTATAACACTTTGGACGCTCAAAACCCTATCCCGAAAACATTAGGACGCTCCAAACTCTATCCAGAAAACTTAGGACTCTCCAAACCCTATTCCAAAAACTTAGGACGCTCAAAACCCTATCCTGGAAACATTGAGATGCTCAAAACCCTTTCCCGAAAACTTAGGATGCTCCAAACCCTATCCTGGAAACATTAAGATGCTCAAAACCCTAACCCAATTACTTAGGATGCTTGAAAGCCTATCCCAAAAAATTAGGGCACGCAAAAGCCTAACCCCAAAAATTAAGATGCTCAAAATCCAAACCCCCAAAATTAGGATACTCAAAACCCTGGACCTGGAGAAACTAACCTGAAAAAACAAAACAAAACAAAACAAAAAAAAGATCTTAAAACCCTAACCGTAAATAACTGACCAAAAATAAAACCTTAAGACTCTAACCCTAAAAAACATATCAACACTACAACCCAAAAAACTCTAATACCCTAACACGCTAACCCTGAAACCCTTAAAACCCTAACCCCCAAATCCTTAAAACCCTAACCGTTAAAACTCCAACCCTAAAAACCTTAAAATCCTAAACATAAACCCTGAAACCCCTTACCCTGAAACCCAACCCTAGTGCCCAATCCCTGAAACCTTAAAACCCTGAATCAATCTGTAGCAAATAGCATAGGCTGAGTCGAGGATCTCAGTACAGTAGCATTATTATTCGAGATTACAATGGCGGGTGTCCCACAAGCAGGAGGGTGCCTACTAATTCCATACACAGTTTATACACTTTTTTTTTCTGCCGAGGACCGGGACCCTCCCCTGTTTCCCCTTTAACTGTGCTATTCAAGGTTCATAATCTAGCTGGTGCTTCACAGAAAATACACAGCTGCTGGCCTGTTACAAGTCACATTTCTTTTGAGGTTTTTACTCTTTGAGGTGGTAATGTTTCTTACGCCGTGATTTCCACCTAATTGCTGTAAGGATTCTGGTTGTCTGCGTTTTACAAGGTTGTCTGTTATAATAAATAAAAGTCCCAAATAGGATTACAATCAAAGTTTACAATTCACTGAATGAATAGAGGTAAGCAAACAGTGCTGGGTATGCCGGGAGTCTCTGCTCCACCAAGACGCGCACCAGTTATACACCAGTTACCTCCCTTAAGGGATATAGAGAAGCCCTCTCAGATACATCCGTCCTACTTCTCCTGCATGCGGCCGGAGGTCGGTCTAATTCTGGTGCTGTTGGTGGTGGAAGCTGGGGCAACGGTGATACTGGTGGCGATACCACAGCCACCGGAGGGGGAGCCGCCGGGGGTGGATTGTTAGGATATGGAGGTGGTAGCTTATCCAACGGCTCACGTTTATCTTCTTTTTCTTTTTCATGTTCTTCTTGTTCTTCAAATTTCTTACCTGCTTTTAGTGTAAATATTGAGGCTGGAAAAGGACGTGAAGTCCTCCTGATCCATAATCCTGCATAATCGCTTTCTTCCTGGCTAAAAGCTTCCTTTGAATTAACATGGATATTTAAGGCCTGGCAAATCCAGTCTTCGAAGGTTCCAAAAACAGGCCAAAAGACATGTAGTCTTAAAGGCTCCTTTGGCCATTCTGTCACATAATACTGGACCATTTTTAATTTACTTTTTCCTTTTCTGGGGTCCCTATCATTCCAATTTCGAATCGTTATTCCTAATGGACTTTCTGGTGGTATGACTGGTAATTTGCTCCCTTTCTTCTGGTCTCTGGTCTTTGATTTTGTCTGACCCATCTAGGAATTTTACTATGGCAATTCCCATAGCCCTTGGTTACCTTAGTAAGAGTGTCTTGCAGGGGGTCGAGGACCTATCACACACCCACAAGTCCTATAGGAATCCCTTCGGTCCTTCACCGGCCAAGTCCCTCGCGGGAGATTGGAACCGCGGTTAGAAGACCTCCACAATCACTTCGGAACTAAGTTCCATCTCAGTCACACTCTTACACACACAGGCAACCGAACCCCACCCAACCGAACGGTATACGCTTTAAATGCTTACGACTCCGTCATCTTCGTTCGGATCTTCACACACACAATTATGGGCAAAATATAGTGCTGCAGCTGGCAAGGGAGCTGAAAAAAAGAATCAGAAACTTTGCTTACCTTTATTCAGGTTTAAGATGCCATTAGTTCCGACCTGACTCAAACAGCAGCCACCAAATGGTGGGGGTGCCTCTCCTAGATCAAACCAGAAATCAGGAACCAAAGCCCTCCCGGACGAGAGCCCACTTGTAATAAATGACTGGGTCCCAAATAGGATTGCAATTGAAATTTACAATTTATTAAATGAATAGAGGTAAGCAAGCAGCGCTGGGTGCGCCAGGAGTCTCTGCTCCACCAAGACGCACACAAGTTACATTAGGCGGCTGGTTTTTATGCTGCTAGGCTAATACATATTCATTACTACTTCTACAAAAGGCAGGGTTATTCTAATTAGTTCCCAGAATCCAAACCCTCCCACTGGTGCAGGCGTTATCAGTCTCCGGTGGTCCCTCTGGGGGCCGCTCGTACTGAAGGCTCGTAGTCTTCCTCCCAGGCTTTTCTCTTGTCCATCTCCTTTGTCCATCTTGGCTGGATGGCAGACACTTGCATAGTGTCCCATGCAACAGTTGTAATAGTTAGCAGTTATTCTGAAACCCCTATGTTCTCTTATCCTCTATTGACCCGAATTGCTGGACCATTCCTTTGCAAGATTCAAGAACTATATATATTAACCACTCTGGTTTTCTTAGACTTTTCATCATATCATGCGGCCCTAGCATTGTTCCATATTGACACGAATCAGATGAACTCATTTCACACTGTTAAGCTGTCTTATCACTGCAAGCATATCTCAATACCACCTTCCTTCCCTCTACAGGATGTAACTGCGCAAAAACAACATTTTTATTCCCACAACCTTGATCCCCTTACCCTGAAATCCTTATTCCCCTTAAACCTAACAACTCTAACCACAACCCTAACCCTTATTATCAACCCCCTAACGCTAATGACACTGACCTTAATCCAAACCCCAAACTGCCCCTAACCCCAGACAACCAACAACGAAACACACACACACAAAGATGGAAACTACAAAAAAGGCAAAACCCACGATACAGGCCCCAAATCACAAATACGCAACCAAAATGCTACAGAAAAGCCCCAGATGCAGGCCCCAAATGCTACTGCTAGGCCTCAAAAGCTCAAGATGCATCCCAAAGCAAAAATGCAGACCCCAAACGTTACAGAAAAGCCCCCAAACCCAGGCTGCACAAGTCTACAAGCAGGCCCCAAACTGCCAACAGAAGCAGGCACCAACCACACCCAGATGCAGACCCCAACTGCCCACAAGCAGCTCCTACCCCACCACCCCCTCCCAAGAACTGGACTCCACCCAGACACTGGCCCAAGACCCGGGCCCGCCCCCCGCCATCCCCCCTACCCTCCCCCCCGACACAGGTGTACAAGCAGCTCACAACCCGCCCCTTCAGAGACCGGTCCCACTCCCCCCCCCCCTCCCCAAGACATGGGATGCGGAGGTGTACAACCAACTCCCAACTCCCTCCCCCTCAAAGGGAGGCCCCAAAGACCCCCAAATGGAGGCTCCTAGAGTGAACAAGCACCTCCCAACTCCCCCAGGCACAGGCCCACCCCCCCCCCCCAAACACAGGCCACAGAGGTGTATAAACAGCCCAGACCCCCCTCCAAGACCATGGCCCCTATAGTGTACAAGCAGCTCCCAACCACCCACAGATGCAGGCCCCAACCCTTTTCAAAAGGGAGGCACCTAGAATGCATGAGCAACTCCCAACCCCCCTCAAATAAAGACCCCAAAAGTGTACAAGTAGCTCCACCCCTGAGACAGGACCCAAAGGTGTACAACCAGTTCCCAACACCCCTGAGACACAGGCCCCAACCCCCTCCCCAGACACAGGGACCCAAATTCTACAAGCAGCTCCCAACCCCTGCCAGGCAGGCCCCCTACCCTATACAAGCAGCTCCCAACCCTCCCCCCCCCCCCCGAGGGAGGCCCCCAAGCCCCCCACAAACACAGGCCCCTACAGTGTACAGGCAGCTCCCAGCCACCCCCAGATGCTGGCCCCAAAGTTGTACAAACAGCTCCCAGCCACCCTGCAGAAACAGATTCCTACATTGTACAAGCAGTTCCCAGCCCGCTAGACACAGGCCCTGACCCCCCACACATGCAGGCCCCAAAGGTGTACAAGCAGCTCCCACCCCTCCCCCAGACGCAGGTCCCAAGCCCCCCCCCCCCCCAAACACAGGCCCCTACAACCAGCACCCAACCCCCTACCCCCGATGCCAGGCCCAAAGGTGTAGAAGCAGCTCCAAACCTCCTCCCTCAACCCAGGCTCCAACAGTGTACAAGCAGCTCCCAACCAACCCTCCCCTTCCCCCCCCCCCGACACAGGCTCCAAAGGAATACAAAGAGCTCCCACCCCTCCCCCAGATGCTGGTCTCAACCCCCCCCCCGCCCCCAGAAGCAGGCCCCAAAGGTGTAGAGTCAGCTCCCAACCCCCTCCATGCTGGCCCCAAGGGTCTACAAGCAGCTCCCCCCTTGCCCCCAGATACCGGCCCCCAGACACAGACCCCAAAAGCCTAATCACAGGCCCTGAACTCTAGAGGCAGGCTCCAAAACCCAGGACAAAGCCCCAGTGGTTCGAGACAGGGCCCAAATCCCAGACACAGGCCCCAAACGCTAAACATATGCCAAAAAAAGTATTAGTGCTGGTGCCAAATGTTACAGTGTCTGTAAAAAAAAAAAAAGCCCAAAAGCCCGAGATGCTCAAGGCTGAGACGTAACTTGGCTTTTTGAATTACTGGAAAGCAGCTTTCATTCTCAGATAATTGTGTGCAGGCTAGATAGGATGGGGCTTCAGGCACCTCTTCACCTGAGGAAACACACTGCCATCAGGCACCGCTGTGCCAGACAAGCTTGTTCTGCTAGAACACCCTACTCAGATGCACTGTGGCATTCAAGTGAACTGCTTTCATGCAAATATAACGACTGATGTTACAACCCACCTTGCCTGTGGCACCTGATGAACAGAAGAGTAAGCCACCGCAGCGCTTCAAAACCATCCCTGCACGTGCCGCTCCTTGTCGCTCTCTGGCCTTATCTCATATCCTTATCCACTTCTGTGGAGAGCCTGCCACGGCACCTGCAAAGCAAGACGGACACCTTTCATAGTCACCTTGTGCTACTTGGTCGTTCTGCTCCAACCCAGCTCATGACCAGCCCCTCTTCTTACACAGCTCTTCAGAGTGCAGTTTGCTCCTTTGAGCCTGTGCGAGACACCTGTGAAAGAAAAAGAAACGCATAGGCCGATGCAGCATCCAAAGACACAGCACAACTAGGTAAGTTACTCTCATCTGCTCCCTTACCTCTGCCGCTTACCAGCCCCCGAGGCAGATGCTTCAATCTACCCTCTTCAAACAGCTACAACACCTCTAAAAGACAAAGAGGGGATGCTTAGAGGAACAGTGAGACCTACAACACAACAACTGCTACATCTGTTCCTCACTCACCTTGCCAGAGGCAGCTCTGCGTGTGACGTCCCAGGTTGTACACTGCGTTACCTAACCCTTACCATAACCCTTACCCTAACCCTTCTCACCCTTACCATTACCCAAATCCTTACCTTTACTTTTTCCTTACCCTTACTCTTTCCTTTAACCATAACCTTACCCTTACCCTATACCTTACTCCAACCCTTCCCCTTACCTTCCCCTTCCCCTTCCCCTTAACCTAACCCTAAACCTTAAACCTTACCGTAAACCTTACCCTTTCTGCTACACTTACCCTTAGCGTAAATCTAAACCTTACACTTACCCTTAGCCTAACCCTCACCCTTACCATTACCCATACCCTTATTCTTACTCTTATCCTAACCCTTTCCTTTACACTTACGGTTACCATTAACCTTACCCTTACCCTAACACTTATCCTTAACCTAACCCTTACCCTAAACCTTACACTTACTCTTAACATTAACCTTACCCTTAACCTTTAGCTAATACTTAATCTTACGTTTTTCTCACCCTAACCCTATAATTAACCATAACCATTACCCTAACACTTAACCTTACCCTTACAATAAGCCACACAACAACACTTAAATGTACACTTACGCTTAAACTTGCCCTAGCAATTACTCGTACAATTAAAATATTAATTAATTAAATTAAAAAATTTTAATTTAAAATAAATTGAATTAAAAAATTTAAATACCATTATCCTTATACCTTATCCTTAACCCTCACCCTTATCATTACCAATACCCTTACTCTTACACTTATTCTTCTACATACAACTTACCCTTTTCCTAACACTTAACCCTAACCTAACTCTAACCCTAAACCTTACCTGAACCCTTTCCAGTACCATTACATCAACCCTTACCCTTAACCTAAACCTTACACTTGCTCTTAACCTTAACCTAATACTTACCTTTACGTTTTCCTCACACTAACCCTAAAATTAACCCTAACCATTACCCTAACAGTTACCCCTAACCTAACCCTTACTCTAACACTTACAGTGACCCGTACACTTAAACATACCCTTACACTTACTCTTACCCTAACCCTTACCCTTATCATAACCCATACTCTAACACATACTTCCACCCGTACCCTTACGCTTTCCGTTACCCTAACTCTTACTCTTACCCTTACCCTTACCCTTACCCTTACCCTTACCCTTACCCTTACCCTTACCCTTACCCTTACTCTTACCCTATCCCTTACCCAATCCCTTACCCTATCCCTTACCCTTAACCTAACCCTAAACCTTACCCTTATCCTAACACTTACCCTTACCGTAAACCTTACCCTTTCTGCTACACTTACCCTTAGCCTAAATCTAAACCTTACACTTAACCTTAGCCTAACCCTCACCCTTACCATTACCCATACCCTTATTCTTACTCTTACCCTAACCCTTACCTTTACACTTACGGTTACCATTAACCTTACCCTTACCCTAACACTTATCCTTAACCTAACCCTTACCCTAAACTTACCCCAACCCTTACCCTGACCCTTACATTAACCCTAACCCTTACCCTAAACCTTACACTTACTCTTAACCTTAACCTTAGCTGTAACCTAATACTTACCGTTACGTTTCCCTCACCCTAACCCTAAAATTAACCCTAACCATTACCCTAACACTTAACCTTACCCTAACCCTAAAATTACTCGTACAATTACCCTTACGCTTACCCTTACCCTTAACCTAAGCCTAAACCATACAGTAAACCTTACCCTTTCTGCTACACTTACCCTTAGCCTAAATCTAAACCTTACTCTTACCCTTAGCCTAATCTTTACCCTTAACCTAACCCTAACCCTAAACCTTATCCCAGCCCTTACCCTGACCCTTACATTAACCCTAACCCTTACCCTATAACTTACACTTACTCTTAACCGTAACCTTACCCTTAACCATTACCCTAACACTTACCCTTACGTTTCCCTCAACCTAACCCGAAAATTAACCCTAACCATTACCCCAACACTTACCCTTACCTTAACCCTTACCCTTACCATAACCCATACTCTAACACATACTTCTACCCGTACCCGTACCCTTACGGTAACTCTTACCCTTACCGTAACCCTTACCGTTACCGTTACTGTTACCGTGGCCCTTACCCTTACCCTTACCCTTACCCTTACCCTTACCCTTACCCTTACCCTTACCCTAACCCTAAATCTTACCCTTATCCTAACACTTACCCTTACCGTAAACCTTACCCTTTCTGCTACACTTATCCTTAGCGTAAATCTAAACCTTACACTTACCCTTAGCCTTACCCTCACCCTTACCCTTACCCATACCCTTATTCTTACCCTTTCCCTAACCCTTACCTTTACACTTACGGTTACCATTAACCTTACCCTTACCCTAACACTTATCCTTAACCTAACCCTTACCCCAACCCTTACCCTGACCCTTACATTAACCCTAACCCTTACCCTAAACCTTACACTTACTCTTAACCTTAACCTTACCCTTAACATTAACCTAATACTTACGCATACGTTTTCCTGACTTTAACCCTAAAACTAACCCTAACCATTACCCTAACACTTAACCTTACCCTAACCCTAACCCTAACCCTAACCCTTACTCTAACCCTTACCCTGACCTGTACCCTTACACTTACCCTTACCCTTATACTCACCCTAATTCTTACCCATACCATAACCCATACCCTAACACATATTTGTACCCTTAACCTTACCGTTACCCTTAACCTTACCCTTACCCTTACTCTATCCCTTACCCTTACGCTTACCCTTAATATAAACCTTACCCTTGACCTTACCCTTACCATAAGCCATACAACAACACTTACATGTACACTTACATGTACACTTACGCTTACACTTACCCTAGCAATTCCTCGTACAATTACCCTTACCCTTACCCTTAACCGAAGCCGAAACATTAAACCTTACAGTAAACCTTACCCTTTCTGCTACACTTACCCTTAGCCTAACCCTCACCCTTACCCTTACCCATACTCTTATTCTTACCCTTAGCCTAAACCTTACCTTTACACTTACGGTTACCATTAACCTTACCCTTACCCTAACGCTTATCCTTAACCTAACCCTTACCCTAAACCTTACCCCAACCCTTACCCTGACCCTTACATTAACCCTAACCCTTACCCTAAATCTTACACTTACTCTTAACCTTAACCTTAGCTGTAATCTAATACTTACCCTTACGTTTCCCTCACCCTAACCCTAAAATTAACCCTAACCATTACCCTAACACTTACCCTTACCCTAACCCTTACTGTAACCCTTACAATGAACCATACGCTTACACATACCCTTACCCTTACTCTTACTCTACCCTTACCCTTACCATAGCCCATACTCTAACACATACTTCTACCCTTAACCTTACTGTTACCCTTACCCTTACTCTATTTGTTACTCTTACGCTTATCCTTAACTTAAAACTTACTCTTAACCTTACCCTTACCATAAGCCATAGAACAACACTTACATGTTCACTTACGTTTCCACTTACCCTGGCAACTACTCGTACAATTAAACTTACCCTTACCCTTACCAAACCATTACCCTTACCCTTAACCTAATCCTCAACCTTACACTTATCCTAGCACTTACCCTTACCGTAATCCTTACCCTTTCTGCTACACTTACTCTTTGCCTAATTCTAAACCTTACCCTACATTCACCCTTACCCTTATCATAATGCTTACATTAACCCTTAACCTAAACCTTACCCCAACCCTTACCCTGACCCTTACATTAACGCTAAGCCTTACCCTAAACCTTACACTTACTCTTAACCTTAACTTTACTCTTAACATTAACCTAATACTTACGCATATGTTTTCCTGACTTTAACCCTTAAATTTACCCTAACCATTACCCTAACACTTAACCTTAACCTAACCCTAAAATTACTCGTACAATTACCCTTACCCTTACCCTTAACCTAAGCCTAAACCTTACAGTAAACCTTACCCTTTCTGCTACACTTACCCTTAGCCTAAATCTAAACCTTACACTTACCCCTACTGTAACCCTCACCCTTATCATTACCAATACCCTTACTCTTACCCTTACCCTAACCCTTCTCCTTACACTTACTGTTACCTTTAACATTACCCTTACCCTAACACTTACACTTATCCTTATCCATGCCCTTACCCTTACCCTAATCTTTACCCTTAACCTAACCCTAAACCTTATCCCAGCCTTTACCCTGACCCTTACATTAACCCTAACCCTTACCCTAAAGCTTACACTTACTCTTAACCTTAACCTTACCCTTAACCATTACCCTAACACTTACCCTTACGTTTCCCTCACCCTAAGTCCTAAAATTAACCCTAACCATTACCCTAACACTTACCCTAACCCTTACCCTAACCCTAACCCTAACCCTTACTCTAACCCTAACCCTTAATCTAAACCTTACACTTAATCTTAACTTTAACCTTACACTTAATCTTAACTTTAACCTTACCCTTAAACTAATACATACCCTTACGTTTCCCTCATCATAAACCTAAAATTAACCGTAACCATTACCCTAACACTTATCCTTACCTAACCCTAACCCTAACCCTTACTCTAACTTTAAACCATGACCCGTAACCTTAGACTTCCCCTTACCCTTCCCCTTACGCTTACCCTTACCCTAACCCTTACCCTTACACTTACAGTTACCATTAACCTTACCCTTACCCTAACACTTACTCTTACCCTATCCCTTACACTTATCCTTATCCATACAACTTACATTTACCCTAACACTTAACCTTAACCTAACCCTAACCCTAAACCTTACCTGAACCCTTACCCTGACCCTTACATTAACCCTTACCCTAAAACTTACACTTAACCTTAACCTTACACTTAACCTTAACCTAATACTTACCCTTACTTTTCCCTCAGCCTAATCCTAAAATTAACCCTAACCATTACCCCTACACTTACCCTTACCCTAACCCTTACCCTTACCATAACCCATACTCTAACACATACTTCTACCCGTACCCGTACCCTTACGGTAACCCTTACCCTTACCGTAACCCTTACCCTTACCCTACCCTTACCCTTACCCTTACCCTTACCCTTACCCTTACCCTTACCCTTTCCCTTTCCCTTACTCTTACCCTTACCCTTACCCTATCCCTTACCCTTACCCTAACCCTAAACCTTACCCTTATCCTAACACTTACCCTTACCGGAAACCTTACCCTTTCTGCTACCATTACCCATACCCTTATTCTTACCCTTACCATAACCCTTACCTTTACACTTACGGTTACCATTAACCTTACCCTTACCCTAACGCTTATCCTTAACCTAACCCTTACCCTAAACCTTACCCCAACCCTTACCCTGACCCTTACATTAACCCTAACCCTTACCCTAAATCTTACACTTACTCTTAACCTTAACCTTAGCTGTAATCTAATACTTACCCTTACGTTTCCCTCACCCTAACCCTAAAATTAACCCTAACCATTACCCTAACACTTACCCTTACCCTAACCCTTACTGTAACCCTTACAATGAACCATACGCTTACACATACCCTTACCCTTACCCTTTTACTTACCCTAATTCTTACCCATACCATAACCCATACCCTAACACATATTTGTACCCTTAACCTTACCGTTACCCTTAACCTTACCCTTACCCTTACTCTATCCGTTACCCTTAAGCTTACTCTTTACATAAACCTTACTTTTGACCTTACCCTTACCATAAGCCATACAACAACACTTACATGTACACTTACGCTTACACTTACCCTAGCAATTCCTAGTACAATTACCCTTACCCTTACCCTTACCCTTAACCTAAGCCGAAACCTTAAACCTTACAGTAAACCTTACCCTTTCTGCTACATTTACCCTTAGCCTAAATCTAAACCTTACTTTAAATCTTACTAAACATTACTTTAAATCTTACCCTTACTGTAACTCTCACCCTTATCATTACCAATACCCTTTCTCTTACCCTTACCCTAACCATTCTCCTTACACTTACTGTTACCTTTAACATTACCCTTACCCTAACATTACACTTATCCTTATCCATGCCCTTACCCTTACCCTAATCCTTACCCTTAACCTAACCCTAACCCTAAACCTTACCCCAGCCCTTACCCTGACCCTTACATTAGCCCTAACCCTTACCCTAAAACTTACACTTACTCTTAACCGTAACCTTACCCTTAACATTAACCTAATACTTACCCTTACGTTTCCCTCACCCTAACCCTAAAATTAACCCTAACCATTACCCTAACATTACCCTTACCCTAACCCTAACCGTAACTCTAACCCTTACTCTAACCCTTACCCTGACCCGTACCCTTACACTTACCCTTACCCTAAGCCTTTCCCTTAGCATAACCCATACCCTAACACGTACTTGTAGCCTTAACCTTACCGTTCCCCTTACCCTTACCCTTACCTTTACTGTCTCCGTTACCCTTACACTTACACTTAACATAAACCTTAACCTTAACCTAACCCTTATCATAAGCCATACAACAACACTTGCATGTGCACTTACGCTTGTACTTACCCTAGCAATTACTCGTACAATTACCCTTAACCTTACTATTAAGCTAACCCTAAACCTTACCCTTATCCTAAACCTTACCCTTTCTGCTACACTTACCCTTTGCCTAATTCTAAATCTTACCCTAACCCTCACCCTTACCTAAATCTAACCATTACCCTAACCTTCACTCTTACCCTTACCATTATACTTACTTTTACCCTTAACCTAAACCTTACCCCAACCCTTACCCTGACCCTTACATTATCCCTAACCCTTACCCTAACCCTAACCCTAACCCTAACCCTAACCCTAACCCTAACCCTAACCCTTACTCTAACCTTAACCCTTAACCTAAACCTTACACTTAATCTTAACTTTAACCTTACCCTTAAACTAATACATACCCTTATGTTTCCCTCATCATAACCCTAAAATTAACCGTAACCATTACCCTAACACTTATCCTTACCGAACCCTAACCCTAACCCTTACTCTAACTTTTACCCTGACCCGGACCCTTAGACTTCCCCTTCCCCTTACTCTTCCCCTTACTCTTACCCTTACCCTAACACTTACGGTTACCATTAATCTTACCCTTACCCTAACACTTACCCTTACCCTATCCCTTACACTTATCCTTATCCATACAACTTACGCTTACCCTAACACTTAACCTTAACCTAACCCTAACCCTAAACCTTACCTGAACCCTTACCCTGACCCTTACATTAACCCTTACCCTAAAACTTACACTTAACCTTAACTTTACCCTTAACCTTAACCTAATACTTACCCTTACGTTTCCCGCACCCTAACCCTAAAATTAACCCTAACCATTACCCCAACACTTACCCTTACCCTAACCCTTACCCTTACCATAACCCATACTCTAACACATACCTCTACCCGTACCAGTACCCTTACGGTAACCCTTACCCTTACCGTAACACTTACCCTTACTGTTACCGTTACCATTGCCCTTACCCTTACCCTTACCCTTACCCTTACTCTTACCCTTACCCTATACCTTACCCTTAACCTAAACTTAAAGCTTACCCTTATCCTAACACTTACCCTTACCGTAAACCTTACCCTTTCTGCTACATTTACCCTTAGCGTAAATCTAAACCTTACACTTACCCTTAGCCTAAACCTCACCCTTACCATTACCCATACCCTTATTCTTACCCTTTCCCGAACCCTTACCTTTACACTTACGGTTACCTTTAACCTTACCCTTACCCTAACACTTATCCTTAACCTAACCCTTACCCTAAACCTTACCCCAACCCTTACCCTGACCCTTACATTAACCCAAACCCTTACCCTAAACCTTACACTTACTCTTAACCTTAACCTTACCCTTAACATTAACCTAATACTTACGCATACGTTTTCCTGACTTTAACCCTAAAACTAACCCTAACCATTACCCTAACACTTAACCTTACCCTAACCCTAACCCTAACCCTTACTCTAACCCTTACCCTGACCTGTACCCTTACACTTACCCTTACCCTTATACTTACCCTAATTCTTACCCATACCATAACCCATACCCTAACACATATTTGTACCCTTAACCTTACCGTTACCCTTAACCTTACCCTTACCCTTACTCTATCCCTTACCCTTACGCTTACCCTTAACATAAACCTTACCCTTGACCTTACCATACCATAAGCCATACAACAACACTTACATGTACACTTACGCTTACACTTACCCTAGCAATTACTCGTACAATTACCCTTACTCTTACCCTTACCCTTAACCTAAGCCGAAACCTTAAACCTTACAGTAAACCTTACCCTTTCTGCTACACTTACCCTTAGCCTAAATCTAAACCTTACACTTACCCTTACCTTAACCCTATACTTACCCTTACGTTTCCCTCACCCTAACCCTAAAATTAACCCTAACCATTATTCCAACACTTACCCTTACCCTAACCCTAACCCTTACTCTTACCCTTACCCTGACCCATACCCTTACACTCACCCTTACCCTTACATTACCCTAACTCTTACCCATACCATAACCCATACCATAACACATATTTGTACCCTTACCCTTACTCTATCCGTTACCCTTACGCTTACCCTTAACATAAACCTTACCATTAATCTTACCCTTACGCTAACCCTTACCCTTACCCTTATCCTTATCCATACCCTTAACCTTACACCAACCCTTCCCCTTAAGCTGAACCTAACCCTAAACCTTACCCCAAACCTTTCCCTGAACTTTACCCCTTCCCTGAAGCCTTACCCTTAACCTAAACCTTACACTTAATCTTAACCTTAACCTTACACTTAACCTTAAGCTAGTACTTAACCTTACATTTTTCTCACCCTAATCCTAAAATTAACCCTAACCATTACCCTAACACTTAACCGTTACACTTACCCTTATTCTATCCATTACTCTTACGCTTTCCCTTAACATAAACCTTACCCTTACCATAAGCCATACATCAACACTTACATGTACACTTACGCTTACACTTATCCTAGCAATTACTCGTACAATTACCCTTAACCTAACCATAAACATTAAGGATAAGCTTAAGGGTCACCCTTAAGGTTAACGTTATCCTAACACTTACACTTAAGTTCAGGGTAAGGGTTAGAGTAAGGGTAAGTGTTAGGGTAATGGTTAGGCTAATTTTAGGTTTAGGGTGAGGGAAACATAAGGGTAAGTATTAGGTTAAGTTTAAGGATAAGGTTAAGAGTTATGGTAAGGGTTAGGTTTAATGTAAGGGTAAGGGTTTGGGAAACGTTTAGGATAAGGGTAAGAGAAGGGATAATGGTAAGGGTAAGGATGATGTTTAGTGTAAGGGTTAGATTTAGTTAAGGGTAAGGGTTAGTGTAAGTTTAAGAGTAAGGGTAAGTGTAAGGGTATGTGTAAAAGTACGGGTCATTGTAAGGGTTTGAGTAAGGGTTAGGGTAAGGGTAAGTGTTAGGGTAATGGTTAGGGTTAATTTTAGGGTTAGGGTGAGGGAAACGTAAGAGTAAGTATTAGGTTACAGCTAAGTTTAAGGTTAAGAGTAAGTGTAAGGTTTAGTGTAAGGATTAGGGTTAATGTAAGGGTCAAGGTAAGGGTTGGGGTAAAGGTTTAGGTAAAGGGTAAAAATATGTATATTGTAAGGGTGAGGGGTTAGGGTAATGGTTGGATTTTAGTTAGATTTAGGTAAGGGTGAGGGTTCGGGTAAGGTTTAGAATTAGGCAAAGGGTAATTGTAGCAGAAAGGGTAAGGTTTAGGATAAGGGTAAGTGTTAGGATAAGGGTAAGGTTTAGGGTTAGCTTAATAGTAAGGTTAAGGGTAATTGTACGAGTAATTGCTGGGGTAAGTGCAAGCGTAAGTGTACATGTAAGTGTTGTTGTATGGCTTATGGTAAGGGTAAGGTCAAGGGTAAGGTTTATGTTAAGGGTAAGCGTAAGGGTAACGGATAGTGTAAGGGTGAGGGTAAGGTTAAGGGTAACAGTAAGGTTAAGGGTACAAATATGTGTTAGGGTATGGGTAAGAATTAGGGTGAGTATAAGGGTAAGGGTAAGTGTAAGGGTACAGGTCAGGGTAAGTGTAAGAGAAAGGGTTAGGGTTAGGGTTAGGGTAAGGTTAAGTGTTAGGGTAATAGTTAGGGTTAGTTTTAGGGTTAAAGACAGGAAAACGTATGCATAAGTATTAGGTTAATGTTAAGGGTAAGGTTAAGGTTAAGATTAAGTGTAAGGTTTAGGGTAAGGGTTAGGGTTAATGTAAGGGTCAGGGTAAGGGTTGGGGTAAGGTTTAGGGTAAGGGTTAGGTTAAGGATAAGTGTTAGGGTAAGGGTAAGGTTAATGGTAACCGTAAGTGTAAAGGTAAGGGTTCGGGAAAGGGTAAGAATAAGGGTATGGGTAAGGGTAAGGGTGAGGGTTAGGCTAAGGGTAAGTGTAAGATTTAGATTTAGGCATAGGGTAAGTGTAGCAGAAAGGGTAAGGTTTATGGTAAGGGTAAGTGTTAGGATAAGGGTAAGGTTTAGGGTTAGGGTAAGGGTAAGGGTAAGGGTAAGGGTAAGGGTAAGGGTAAGGGTAAGGGCCACGGTAACGGTAACGGTAAGGGTAAGGGTTACGATAAGTGTAAGGGTTACCGTAAGGGTAAGGGTTACCGTAAGGGTACGGGTACGGGTAGAAGTATGTGTTAGAGTATGGGTTATGGTAAGGGTAAGGGTTAGGGTAAGGGTAAGTGTTGGGGTAATGGTTAGGGTTAATTTTAGGGTTAGGGTGAGGGAAAAGTAAGGGTAAGTATTAGGTTAAGGTTAAGGGTAAGGTTAAGGTTAAGTGTAAGTTTTAGGGTAAGGGTTAATGTAAGGGTCAGGGTAAGGGTTCAGGTAAGGTTTAGGGTTAGGGTTAGGTTAAGGTTAAGTGTTAGGGTAAGCGTAAGTTGTATGGATAAGGATAAGTGTAAGGGATAGGGTAAGGGTAAGTGTTAGGGTAAGGGTAAGGTTAATGGTAACCGTAAGTGTAATGGTAAGGGTTAGGGTAACGGTATTAGTAAGGGGAAGGGGTAGGGGAAGTCTAAGGTTCTGGCTCAGGGTAAAAGTTAGAGTAAGGGTTAGGGTTAGGTAAGGATAAGTGTTAGGGTAATGGTTACAGTTAATTTTAGGGTTATGATGAGGGAAACGTAAGGGTATGTATTAGTTTAAGGGTAAGGTTAAAGATAAGATTAAGTGTAAGGTTCAGGATAAGGCTTAGGGTTAGAGTAAGGGTTTGGGTTAGGGTTAGGGATAGGGTTAGGGTTAGGGTTAATGTAAGGGTCAGGGTAAGGGTTGGGGTAAGGGTTAGGGTTAGGGTTTGGGTAAGGGTTACGATACACCCTTATTCCCATGCTGTGGCAGATGGGTGCATACCCAACAGTTCGTCTTATTAGTTACTTGAGAAATTGTTTGTATTAAGGTCAGGTGTAAGTTCTCATCCCAAGTTGCCCACCCCAAATCCGAGAACCGCACCCCTGCAATCATTAGGATCTGGAAAACCGTAATTTTGTTGGTCCAATTGGAGTGGTGGTCCATATCCTCGCCGGGGCCTTCTTCACCCTTGAATTGTGGATCCAAGCTGCTTGCTTCTTAATCTTAATGGCGGTGTGTGTTGTCAGTAATACTTGGTATGGTCCCATCCACTTTCCTTCCATTTTTCCTGCACGGGTTGTCCTGAAAAAGTCTTTATATATATATAATCCCCGAGCTTAAAGGGGTGGATTGGTTGATCCAACCCTCTAGCCCTGGTCCCTAAAACAAATGTAAGTACTTTATTTAATTGTTTCTGAAGTTCAGTTATATAAGCATATAAATATTCTGATCCTAACTGCGTTAGGTCCTCTCCACTAAATAGAAATTGCTATGGCCTTCCATATAAGATTTTGAAGGGACTCAAATTTCCTTTTATTCTAGGTTTAACTCTAATTCCAAGTAATGCTAAAGGGAGGGATTGAGGCCATGACAAATTAGCTTCTTATCCAATTTTAGCTATTTATTGTTTAATTAAATGGTTCATTTTTTCTACCTGTCCACTTGCCTGTGGTCTATAAGGAGTATGCAGTTGCCAATCTATCTTTAGAATCTTACTTATCTGTTCTACCACTTGTGCACAAAAATGTGAAACTCTATCAGAAGACACTGCTACTAGAATCCCAAAGCATGGTATTATTTCATTTAACAAGACTTTAACCACTTCTCTTGCTTTGGTTGTTCGACAGGGAAAGGCTTCAGGCCTTCCTGAAAACGTGTCAGTCAGAACCAGTAAATAATGATACCCCCCTTTTCTAGGGAGTTCTGAAAAATCAATTTGCCACTGTTGCCCCGAATAACTTCCTTTACCAATCGGTAAAGGAAAAATTCCAAATTTTATTCTATCCTTGGTATTGGGGTTATTGTGTAAGCAAATGCTACATTGTTGAGTTACTTGTTTTATCATATCGTCCCACTAATGTCTGACTCAGGCTCTTATGCAGTGTGCCAGCTCCCCAATGCGTTTTATTGTGTTCTGTAAGAACTATGGGCCATGTCAAACTAGAGGGTATTACTATGGGGTTATCTTTTAAATATACTCATCCATCTGGTTTCATTTTACCTTTCAAATCTTCAATTAATTTTAAGTCTTCTTTTGTATAATTTGGATATAGTTTGGATTTTACCGTCTGGTATCAAAGACAATGCCTTCACCTCAGTTATTTCAGCTGCCTGCTTAGCCTCTGCCAATCGATTTTCCAATTTCAAAATCGCTGTTCCCCTTTTGGTGTCCCTGACAATGCATGATAGCTACCTTTTCTGGTTGTTTTACAGCCTCTAACAATTTTAAAATTTCTTCAGCATACTTTGTGTTTTCACTGAGCGGTCAGCAATCCATGTTCTTTCCAAATTGCTCCATGAGCATGTACCACGACGAATGTATATTTAGAATCTGTCCAAATATTTACCCTTTTTCCCGCTGCCAGTTCCAATGCTCTCGTGAGAGCAACTATCTCCGCCTTTTGAGCTGATGTTCCAGGGGGTAAAGGCTTAGACTCGATTACCTGCTGAGTAGTTGTTATAGCATATCCAGCTTTACGTTGTCTTTGCGTAACAAAACTGCTCCCATCCGTGAACCAAGTTTCTTCCGCATCTTCCATGGGCTCCTCCTTAAGGTCTGGTCGGCTGGAATACACAGTCTCTAGAGTTTCTAAACAATCGTGAATCGCAGCTTGTGCCGGAGCATCACTAAGAAAAGAGGCTAGATTCACAATATGAATTATCACAATTTCCACGTCGTCCTGTTCTACCAATATTGCTTGATATTTCAAAATCATCAATTCTTGTTTAAGTTGTTTAAAGACTTTTTGTGCTTCTCCAGTCCAGACTAACTTTGACTGGTTAATCTTTATCAATTCACATAGAGGCTTTACCAATAGTCCATAATTATAAATCCAAAGGCGACACCAACCTGTCATTCCTAAAAAGCTTTGTAGCTCCTTTACCATTTGAGGTTCTGGAGTCCGGCAAATGACTTCCTGATGTTCAGTTCCTAGTTCTCGTTGTCCTTCCGAAATGTCAAATCCCAGATAGGTCACACTTTGTTGAGCCAGCTGGACTTTCTGTCAAGAGACTTGATATCCATTTAAACCCAGAAAATTAAGACGACTTATAGTCCATTGAATACAACTCCCTTTAGTCTCGGTAGCTATTAAGAGATCATCTACATATTGTAACAAAGCACCTTCAGTGTCCGGAGGTATCCATGTTTCGAGTTCCCTTGCTAATTGGTTTCCAAAAATAGTGGGGCTATTCTTGAATCCTTGAGGTAGTAATGTCCACGTAAGCTGCGTCTTTCTGCCTGAATCAGGATTTTCCCATTCAAAGGCGAATAGGTTTTGGCTTTCTGTGGCTAAGCCTAGGCAGAAGAAGGCATCTTTTAAATCCAGTACGGTAAACCAGACTTGACTATTCTTTAATTTAGTCAGCAAAGTATAAGGGTTTGCCACTACTGGATGTATATCCTCAGTGATTTTATTTATGGCCCTCAAATCCTGAACTAGCCTATAGCTTTTTCATCTGCCTTTTTAATTGGCAATATGGGTGCATTGTATTCTGATTCGCATTCAATCAATAATCCATACTGTAAAAATTGATCAATTATCTCTTTAATTCCTTTCCTATCTTCTATCCTCAAAGGATATTACTTAACCTTAACGGGTTTCTCTCCTGGCTTTAATTTAATAATTATTAAGGTCACATTTTTAGCTCTTCCAGGGACTTCGGTAGCCCAAACTCCTGGACATACTTGATCTGTGATCTCTAAAGGTATTTCACTTTTAGGGTCAGTTTGTATTAGTGCCAAGCTTAACACATTTATTACTTGTTCTTCTCCTGTTCTTAATTCCATTTTCCCTTTTTCAAACACAATTTCTGCTCCTACTTGCTCTAATAAATCTCTACCTAAGAGTGCCCATGAGGAGCTAGGCATAGATAAAAATCTGTGTATGCCCCATTGTTTCCCTAACTTGTACTTCAAAGGTTCACAAAAATAAGCCTTTTCGGTTACACCTTGTCCTGGTTTCAGTTAGAACAGAGTTAATTTTCTTCCTAGTAGCTGGGAGAATGCTATGTTTTGGCTTAGGATGAGAAGAGTGCTGATAACACCCCGATGTTTCAATTGTTGCAGAGCAATGCTTATACCAAGCCAAGGACATCTCAGCTTCTTGCTCTGTCCTGCCAACAGGCAGGCTGGGGGTGCAGTAAGAGCTGGGAGGGGACAGACCCAGGACAGGTGACCCACACTAGCCAAAGGGGTATTCCATAGCATCTGACGTCAGGCTAAACAATACATAGGGGTGGCTAGCCAGGGGGAGGGGGCCGGACTGCTCGGGGTTAGGCTGGGCATCGGTCAGCGGGTGGTGAGCAATTGCATTGTGCATCACTTGTTTGTACACATTATTAGTAGTGGTACTATTATCATCATTGTATTATTATTATTATTATTATTATTATTATTATTATTATTATTATTATTATTATTATTTTGTCTTATTAAACTGTCTTTATCTCAACTCACGGGCTTCACTTTCCATTTCTCTCCCCCGTCCCAGAGAGGGAGGGGGAGGGTGAGCGAACAGCTGCGTGGTGTTTAGCTGCCGGCCGGGTTAAACCACGACACACCTTTTACCCTAACATAATAATTCTGTGAAGGCATTAATGCTTGATTTAGAACTGAATACGTTGCCCCATACCAATAAGAAATTTCACTTCCATTCCTCCCCTAGCTTCATTATAACCAGTGGAGGATCCGCTAGGGTAGATTCCCCAGGTCCCCGTTATTCCTGTTGAAATCAGGGGTTGATTACCCTAGGAAAAGGCTAGTCAATTTGTCCTCCAAAGCCAGGTCCAAACCGTTTTGTTTTATTTATTTATTTATTTATTTATTTTCATTACATTTCAGAGTTGGTCCAAAAATTCCATAGGGCTTTCTTTTAGACCTTGTTGGAAGCATATTCTCAATTCCCAATTCATCCAGGTTTTAGTATTTACTTAACCGTTCATGATTTTCAGGATGATTCGGGTCTTAGTGGGGGTCGGTCAGGGGAATGCAATTGTCCACAGTTCCCTGAACGGTCCCATCAGCAATCTGAGCTCGCACATGAACTCAGGTTGTTTTAAGAGTTGACCTCTTTTCTGTTTCTGTGACAACTCTCTCGGACCGATCATGGTCCCTTTGCCCTAAAGGGCTAACACCCATGATTTTAAGATCTCTGCCTCGGGCAGAGGCAGAACTATTAACATTCCTACATCCTCTTTCCCTGCTCATTCAACTTCAAACACCTTTAACACTTTCAACAACCCTTTTAACACTTCCTTTATCTTTCTCCAGCCTGTACTTCTCTAATGCCAACATCAAAGGTTCAGTCAGGGGCCAACTTAATTCCCTACCTTTTCCCACCAAGATGCTGAAACATCAGTATACAACATTTCATCCTGTTCTGCTTCTCAAAAAACAACATTAACTGTAGCAAAATATTATAGTTTAAAGTTCCATTTAGGGGCCACTTTTCTCCACATTCCAGCTTATAAAGCGGCCACCACTGATTACGATATTTTATCAATGTTTTCCTGTTCACACTTCCACCGGCAGATCCTCCAATATCCTTCCAGTGACTTAAAACACATCCTAACACACTTTTCTTTAAAATTTCACTGCTTGTTTGCCCCCCCAGTTTCCAGTTTACACTTTCAGAATACACATGTTACTTACAAAAGCGTATCACAAAACGTATCACTCACAAAAATACGGGCACGCAATATCTTTCAGTAGCGATGCCACAAAACTACTATTACCAGCAATATTGCCAAAATCACAGTAACAATAGTCAGAGTCAAATTCCACATGCGATAAGTCAGAAAACCGAACTGTGTAACACCGTAACGATATCTTTCTTATAACAATGCCACGAACCTACTATTACCACCAGGAAAATAGCCAAAATCGCAGTAACAATAACCAGAGTTAAATACCATACTCCATGAGTCAGAAAATCGAAATAGACAGCACAATTCCAGACGGACCTTAAAGCGAGCTCCTTCCTTAAGGTCCCCAAACATGTACTTATGGTGCTAACCACAAAGTATATACCAAACACTGCCTCGCAGAAGATCACCTTCTGACTTACAGACAGTTCCAGATGACCGGTCTACCAGAAAACCAAACCAGAATAGAGAATATACTCACTTACAATGATGGGGTCCTTGTCTGCCTCCGCAGTGATCCGGTGAGTCGAGGAGTCCCTCTGGGAAATCCCGGGGGTACCCTAGGGAGTCCTGTTCCCAGCAGGTCCTGCGGTCCGGCAGAGAGGTTGTCCCATCTGGGTCGCCAAATTGATTCAAAGATCGAAGCCGAAATTCCTTTAAGTGGTATATTCTTTATTGCAGCGCTGGATACACGGGGGATCTCTCCACCTATTGTGCATACCCAAAGCAGAAAGCAGTCTTGAATTTATACAATCAATCTATCAATATTCTACAAGCACCTATACATATGCATTACCTATCCCCGCCTTCCCTCGCTTCTCATGCTAATTAGCCTTTTGGCACCTTGCGCCTGCGCAGAGCCTTCCAAGAATTGTGGGCAGGGGTCTTTGGGACGTGGGCAGGGGTCTTTGGGAGGAAGACCCCGAGTCTTCCTCACAGTGTACTTTTCACCTTTGGTCAGGAATCTGCTGAATTGGCATGTTTCTTAATTGCAAGAGCTGGTTGTTGCCAATTCTCCCGTTTGTTGTATCTTTATAATGAATTCCAATGTCCAGTTTCGAGAGTTATAGTCCTTACATTCGTTTCTCTGTCCGCCTGCCGCTTCCTTATCATGAGTTCCAGTGTCTTGTTTCGAGATATACAGTCCTTGTCTGGGGATTGTCCTTGCCTCCCCAATAGCTCCTTAATCAGCCTGCACACAATTATCTGAGAATGAAAGCTGCTTTCCAGTAATTCAGAAAGCCAAGTTACGTCTCAGCCTTTAGCATCTCGGGCTTTTGGGCCTGTCTGTAACATTTGTCACCAGCACTAATACTTTTTTTGGCATATGTTTAGCGTTTGGGGCCTGTGTCTGGGATTTGGGCCCTGTCTCGAACCACTGGGGCTTTGTCCTGGGTTTTGGAGCCTGTTTCTAGAGTTCAGGGCCTGTGATTAGGCTTTTGGGGTCTGTGTCTGGGGGCCGGTATCTGGGGGCAAGGGGGGAGCTGCTTGTAGACCCTTGGGGCCGGCATTGAGGGGGTTGGGAGCTGACTCTACACCTTTGGGGCCTGCTTCTGGGGGCGGGGTGGGGTTGAGACCAGCATCTGGGGGAGGGGTGGGAGCTCTTTGTATTCCTTTGGAGCCTGTGTCGGGGGGCGGGGGGGAAGGGGAGGGTTGGTTGGGAGCTGCTTGTACACTGTTGGAGCCTGGGTTGAGGGAGGAGGTTTGGAGCTGCTTCTACACCTTTGGGCCTGGCATCAGGGGTAGGGGGTTGGGTGCTGGTTGCAGGGGCCTGTGTTTGGGGGGGGGGCTTGGGACCTGCGTCTGGGGGAGGGGTGGGAGCTGCTTGTACACCTTTGGGGCCTGCATGTGTGGGGGGTCAGGGCCTGTGTCTAGCGGGCTGGGAACTGCTTGTACAATGTAGGAATCTGTTTCTGCAGGGTGGCTGGGAGCTGTTTGTACAACTTTGGGGCCAGCATCTGGGGGTGGCTGGGAGCTGCCTGTACACTGTAGGGGCCTGTGTTTGTGGGGGCCTTGGGGGCCTCCCTCGGGGGGGGGGGGGGAGGGTTGGGAGCTGCTTGTATAGGGTAGGGGGCGTGCCTGGCAGGGGTTGGGAGCTGCTTGTAGAATTTGGGTCGCTGTGTCTGGGGGGGGGGGTTGGGGCCTGTGTCTCAGGGGTGTTGGGAACTGGTTGTACACCTTTGGGTCCTGTCTCTGGGGGGGGAGCTTCTTGTGCCCTTACCATAAGCCGTACTCTAACACATACTTCTACCAGTACCCTTACCCTTACCGTAACCCTTACCTTTACCCTTACTCTTACCCTTACCAAAGCATTACCCTTACCCTTAACGTAAGCCTAAACCTTAACCTTATCCTTACACTTACACTTACCGTAAACCTTACCCTTTCTGCTACACTTACCCTTAGCCTAAATCTAAACCTTACACTTACCCTAACCCTAACACTTACCCTTACCATTACCCATATACTTACTCTTACCCTAACCCTAAATCTTACTCAAACACTTACCCTGACCCTTACATTAACCCTAAACCGTACCCTAAAACTTACACTTACTCTTAACCTTAACCTTACGCTTAACCTTAACCTACTACTTACCCTTTCTTATCCGTCACCCTACACCTAAAATTAACCCTAACCATTACCCTAACACTTACCCTTACCCTAACCCAAACCCTAATCCTAACTCTAAACCTTACCCTGACTTGTACACTTATCCTTATCCTTACACTTACCCTAACACTTACGATTACACTTATTCTTATACATATAACTTACCCTTACCCTAAAACTTAACCTTAACCTAACTCTAACCCTAAACCTTACCTTAACCCTTACCCTGACCCTTACATTAACCCTTACCCTTACCCTAAAACTTACACTTACTCTTAACCTTAACCTTACCCTTAACCTTAACCTAATACTTACCCTTCCGTTTCCCTCACCCTAACCCTTAAATTAACCCTAACTATTACCCTAACACCTACCCTTACCCTAACCCTTACTCTAACCCTTACAATGACCCGTACCCTTACACATACACTTACCCTTACTCTTACCCTAAACCTTACCCTTACCATAAGCCATATTCTAACAAATTCTACCCGTACCCTTACCCTTACCGTAATCCTTACCCTTTATGTTACCCTAAACCTTACCCTTACCCTAACACTTACCCTTATCGTAAACCTTACCCTTTCTGCTACATTTACCATTAGCCTAAATCTAAACCTTACACTTACCCTTACCTTAACCCAATACTTACCCTTACGTTTCCCTCACCCTAACCCTAAAATTAACCCTAACCATTATTCTAACACTTACCCTTACCCTAACCCTAACCCTTACTCTAACCCTTACCCTGACCCATACCCTTACACTCACCCTTACCCTTACATTACCCTAACTCTTACCCATACCATAACCCATACCCTAACACATATTTTTACCCTTAACCTTACCGTTACCCTTACCCTTACTCTATCCGTTACCCTTACGCTTACCCTTAACATAAACCTTACCATTAATCTTACCCTTACGCTAACCCTTACCCTTACCCTATCCCTTACACTTATCCTTATCCATACCCTTAACCTTACCCAAACCCTTACCCTTAAGCTGAACCTAACCCTAAACCTTACCCCAAACCTTTCCCTGAACCTTACATTAACCCTAACCCTTAACCTAAACCTTACACTTACTCTTAACCTTAACCTTACCCTTAACCTTAAGCTAGTACTTAACCTTACATTTTTCTCACCCTAATCCTAAAATTAACCCTAACCATTACCCTAACACTTAACCGTTACACTTACCCTTATTCTATCCGTTACCCTTACACTTTCCCTTAACATAAACCTTACCCTTTACCTTACCCTTACCATAAGCCATACATCAACACTTACATGTACACTTACGCTTACACTTATCCTAGCAATTACTCGTACAATTACCCTTAACCTAACCATAAACATTAAGGATCAGCTTAAGGGTCACCCTTAAGGTTAACGTTATCCTAACACTTACACTTAAGTTCAGGGTAAGGGTTAGAGTAAGGGTAAGTGTTAGGGTAATGGTTAGGCTAATTTTAGGTTTAGGGTGAGGGAAACATAAGGGTAAGTATTAGGTTAAGTTTAAGGATAAGGTTAAGAGTTATGGTAAGGGTTAGGTTTAATGTAAGGGTAAGGGTTTGGGAAATGTTTAGGATAAGGGTAAGAGAAGGGATAATGGTAAGGGTAAGGATGATGTTTAGTGTAAGGGTTAGATTTAGTTAAGGGTAAGGGTTAGTGTAAGTTTAAGAGTAAGGGTAAGTGTAAGGGTATGTGTAAAAGTACGGGTCATTGTAAGGGTTAGAGTAAGGGTTAGGGTAAGGGTAAGTGTTAGGGTAATGGTTAGGGTTAATTTTAGGGTTAGGGTGAGGGAAACGTAAGAGTAAGTATTAGGTTACAGCTAAGGTTAAGGTTAAGAGTAAGTGTAAGGTTTAGTGTAAGGATTAGGGTTAATGTAAGGGTCAAGGTAAGGGTTGGGGTAAAGGTTTAGGTAAAGGGTAAAAATATGTATATTGTAAGGGTGAGGGGTTAGGGTAATGGTTAGATTTTAGTTAGATTTAGGTAAGGGTGAGGGTTCGGGTAAGGTTTAGAATTAGGCAAAGGGTAATTGTAGCAGAAAGGGTAAGGTTTAGGATAAGGGTAAGTGTTAGGATAAGGGTAAGGTTTAGGGTTAGCTTAATAGTAAGGTTAAGGGTAATTGTACGAGTAATTGCTAGGGTAAGTGCAAGCGTAAGTGTACATGTAAGTGTTGTTGTATGGCTTATGGTAAGGGTAAGGTCAAGGGTAAGGTTTATGTTAAGGGTAAGCGTAAGGGTAAGGGTAAGGGATAGAGTAAGGGTAAGGGTAAGGTTAAGGGTAACGGTAAGGTTAAGGGTACAAATATGTGTTAGGGTATGGGTTATGGTATGGGTAAGAATTAGGGTAAGTATAAGGGTAAGGGTAAGTGTAAGGGTACAGGTCAGGGTAAGGGTTAGAGTAAGGGTTAGGGTTAGGGTAAGGTTAAATGTTAGGGTAATGGTTAGGGTTAGTTTTAGGGTTAAAGTCAGGAAAACGTATGCGTAAGTATTAGGTGAATGTTAAGGGTAAGGTTAAGGTTAAGAGTAAGGGTAAGGTTTAGGGTAAGGGTTAGGGTTAATGTAAGGGTCAGGGTAAGGGTTGGGGTAAGGTTTAGGGTAAGGGTTAGGTTAAGGATAAATGTTAGGGTAAGGGTAAGGTTAATGGTAACCGTAAGTGTAAAGGTAAGGGTTACGGTAAGGGTAAGAATAAGGGTATGGGTAATGGTAAGGGTGAGGGTTAGGCTAAGGGTAAGTGTAAGGTTTAGATTTCGGCTAAGGGTAAGTGTAGCAGAAAGGGTAAGCTTTAAAGTAAGGTTTAAGGTTTAGGGTTAGGGTAAGGGTAAGGGTAAGGGTAAGGGTACGGGTCAGGGTAAGGGTTAGAGTAAGGGTTTGAGTATGGGTAAGGGTAAGGGTTAGAATAAGTGTAAGGGTGCAAGCAAGGATTAGGGCAAGAGTAAGTGTAAGGGTAATAGAAAGGGTTAGGGTAAGTGTAAGGGTAAGGGAATGTGTTAGGATATGTTTTAGGGGAAGCAGAAGGGTAAGGGTTAGGTTAAGTGTAAGGGGAAGGGGAAGGTAAGGGGAAGGTTTGGAGTAAGGTATAGGGTAAGGGTAAGGTTATGGTTAAAGGAAAGAGTAAGGGTAAGGAAAAAGTAAAGGTAAGGATTTGGGTAATGGTAAGGGTGAGAAGATTTAGGGTAAGGGTTACGGTAAGGGTTAGGTAACGCAGTGTACAACCTGGGATGTCACACGCAGAGCTGCCTCTGGCAAGGTGAGTGAGGAACAGATGTAGCAGTTGTGTTGTAGGTCTCACTGTTCCTCTAGGCATCCCCTCTTTGTCTTTTAGAGGTGTTGTAGCTGTTTGAAGAGGGTAGATTGAAGCATCTGCCTCGGGGGCTGGTAAGCGGCAGAGGTAAGGGAGCAGATGAGAGTAACTTACCTAGTTGTGCTGTGTCTTTGGATGCTGCATCGGCCTATGCGTTTCTTTTTCTTTCACAGGTGTCTCGCACAGGCTCAAAGGAGCAAACTGCACTCTGAAGAGCTGTGTAAGAAGAGGGGCTGGTCATGAGCTGGGTTGGAGCAGAACGACCAAGTAGCACAAGGTGACTATGAAAGGTGTCCGTCTTGCTTTGCAGGTGCCGTGGCAGGCTCTCCACAGAAGTGGATAAGGATATGAGATAAGGCCAGAGAGCGACAAGGAGCGGCACGTGCAGGGATGGTTTTGAAGCGCTGCGGTGGCTTACTCTTCTGTTCATCAGGTGCCACAGGCAAGGTGGGTTGTAACATCAGTCGTTATATTTGCATGAAAGCAGTTCACTTGAATGCCACAGTGCATCTGAGTAGGGTGTTCTAGCAGAACAAGCTTGTCTGGCACAGCGGTGCCTGATGGCAGTGTGTTTCCTCAGGTGAAGAGGTGCCTGAAGCCCCATCCTATCTAGCCTGCACACAATTATCTGAGAATGAAAGCTGCTTTCCAGTAATTCAGAAAGCCAAGTTACGTCTCAGCCTTGAGCATCTCGGGCTTTTGGGCTTTTTTTTTTTTTTTTTACAGACACTGTAACATTTGGCACCAGCACTAATACTTTTTTTGGCATATGTTTAGCGTTTGGGGCCTGTGTCTGGGATTTGGGCCCTGTCTCAAACCACTGGGGCTTTGTCCTGGGTTTTGGAGCCTGTTTCTAGAGTTCAGGGCCTGTGATTAGGCTTTTGGGGTCTGTGTCTGGGGGCCGGTATCTGGGGGCAAGGGGGGAGCTGCTTGTAGACCCTTGGGGCCGGCATTGAGGGGGTTGGGAGCTGACTCTACACCTTTGGGGCCTGCTTCTGGGGGCGGGGGGGGGTTGAGACCAGCATCTGGGGGAGGGGTGGGAGCTCTTTGTATTCCTTTGGAGCCTGTGTCGGGGGGCGGGGGGGGGGGGGGGGGGGAAGGGGAGGGTTGGTTGGGAGGTGCTTGTACACTGTTGGAGCCTGGGTTGAGGGAGGAGGTTTGGAGCTGCTTCTACACCTTTGGGCCTGGCATCGGGGGTAGGGGGTTGGGTGCTGGTTGTAGGGGCCTGTGTTTGGGGGGGGGGGGGCTTGGGACCTGCGTCTGGGGGAGGGGTGGGAGCTGCTTGTACACCTTTGGGGCCTGCATGTGTGGGGGGTCAGGGCCTGTGTCTAGCGGGCTGGGAACTGCTTGTACAATGTAGGAATCTGTTTCTGCAGGGTGGCTGGGAGCTGTTTGTACAACTTTGGGGCCAGCATCTGGGGGTGGCTGGGAGCTGCCTGTACACTGTAGGGGCCTGTGTTTGTGGGGGCCTTGGGGGCCTCCCTCGGGGGGGGGGGGGAGGGTTGGGAGCTGCTTGTATAGGGTAGGGGGCGTGCCTGGCAGGGGTTGGGAGCTGCTTGTAGAATTTGGGTCGCTGTGTCTGGGGGGGGGGGTTGGGGCCTGTGTCTCAGGGGTGTTGGGAACTGGTTGTACACCTTTGGGTCCTGTCTCAGGGGTGGAGCTACTTGTACACTTTTGGGGTCTGTATTTGAGGGGGGTTGGGAGCTGCTTGTGCACTTTTGGACCTATGTTTAGGCTGGTTGGGAGTTGCTCATGCATTCTAGGTGCCTCCCTTTTGAAAAGGGTTGGGGCCTGCATCTGTGGGTGGTTGGGAGCTGCTTGTACACTATAGGGGCCATGGTCTTGGAGGGGGGTCTGGGCTGTTTATACACCTCTGTGGCCTGTGTTTGGGGGGGGGGGGGCCTGTGCCTGGGAAAGTTGGGAGCTGTTTGTTCACTCTAGGAGCCTCCATTTGGGGGTCTTTGGGGCCTCCCTTTGAGGGGGAGGGAGTTGGGAGTTGGTTGTACACCTCCGCATCCCGTGTCTTGGGGGGGGTGGGGGGAGTGGGATCGGTCTCTGAAGGGGCGGGTTGTGAGCTGCTTGTACACCTGTGTCGGGGGGAGGGTAGGGGGGATGGCGGGGGGCGGGTCCGGGTCTTGGGCCAGTGTCTGGGTGGAGTCCAGTTCTTGGGAGGGGGTGGTGGGGTAGGAGCTGCTTGTGGGCAGTTGGGGTCTGCATCTGGGTGTGGTTGGTGCCTGCTTCTGTTGGCAGTTTGGGGCCTGCTTGTAGACTTGTGCAGCCTGGGTTTGGGGGCTTTTCTGTAACGTTTGGGGCCTGCATTTTTGCTTTGGGATGCATCTTGAGCTTTTGAGGCCTAGCAGTAGCATTTGGGGCCTGCATCTGGGGCTTTTCTGTAGCATTTTGGTTGCGTATTTGTGATTTGGGGCCTGTATCGTGGGTTTTGCCTTTTTTGTAGTTTCCATCTTTGTGTGTGTGTGTTTCGTTGTTGGTTGTCTGGGGTTAGGGGCAGTTTGGGGTTTGGATTAAGGTCAGTGTCATTAGCGTTAGGGGGTTGATAATAAGGGTTAGGGTTGTGGTTAGAGTTGTTAGGTTTAAGGGGAATAAGGATTTCAGGGTAAGGGGATCAAGGTTGTGGGAATAAAAATGTTGTTTTTGCGCAGTTACATCCTGTAGAGGGAAGGAAGGTGGTATTGAGATATGCTTGCAGTGATAAGACAGCTTAACAGTGTGAAATGAGTTCATCTGATTCGTGTCAATATGGAACAATGCTAGGGCCGCATGATATGATGAAAAGTCTGAGAAAACCAGAGTGGTTAATATATATAGTTCTTGTATCTTGCAAAGGAATGGTCCAGCAATTCGGGTCAATAGGGGATAAGAGAACAAAGGGGTTTCAGAATAACTGCTAACTATTACAACTGTTGCATGGGACACTATGCAAGTGTCTGCCATCCAGCCAAGATGGACAAAGGAGATGGACAAGAGAAAAGCCTGGGAGGAAGACTACGAGCCTTCAGTACGAGCGGCCCCCAGAGGGACCACCGGAGACTGATAACGCCTGCACCAGTGGGAGGGTTTGGATTCTGGGAACTAATTAGAATAACCCTGCCTTTTGTAGAAGTAGTAATGAATATGTATTAGCCTAGCAGCATAAAAACCAGCCGCCTAATGTAACTTGTGTGCGTCTTGGTGGAGCAGAGACTCCTGGCGCACCCAGCGCTGCTTGCTTACCTCTATTCAATTAATAAATTGTAAATTTCAATTGCAATCCTATTTGGGACCCAGTCATTTATTACAAGCGGGCGCTCGTCCGGGAGGGCTTTGGTTCCTGATTTCTGGTTTGATCTAGGAGAGGCACCCCCACCATTTGGTGGCTGCTGTTTGAGTCAGGTCGGAACTAATGGCATCTTGAACCTGAATAAAGGTAAGCAAAGTTTCTGATTCTTTTTTTCAGCTCCCTTGCCAGCTGCAGCACTATATTTTGCCCATAATTGTGTGTGTGAAGATCCGAACGAAGATGACGGAGTCGTAAGCATTTAAAGCGTATACCGTTCGGTTGGGTGGGGTTCGGTTGCCTGTGTGTGTAAGAGTGTGACTGAGATGGAACTTAGTTCCGAAGCGATTGTGGAGGTCTTCTAACCGCGGTTCCAATCTCCCGTGAGGGACTTGGCCGGTGAAGGACCGAAGGGATTCCTATAGGATTTGTGGGTGTGTGATAGGTCCTCGACCCCCTGCAAGACACTCTTACTAAGGTAACCAAGGGCTGTGGGAATTGCCAGAGTAAAATTCCTAGATGGGTCAGACAAAATCGAAGACCAGAGACCAGAAGAAAGGGAGCAAATTACCAGTCATACCACCAGAAAGTCCATTAGGAATAACGATTCGAAATTGGAATGATAGGGACCCCAGAAAAGGAAAAAGTAAATTAAAAATGGTCCAGTATTGTGTGACAGAATGGCCAAAGGAGCCTTTAAGACTACATGTCTTTTGGCCTGTTTTTGGATCCTTCGAAGACTGGATTTGCCAGGCCTTAAATATCCATGTTAATTCAAAGGAAGCTTTTAGCCAGGAAGAAAGTGATTATGCAGGATTATGGATCAGGAGGACTTCACGTCCTTTTCCAGCCTCAATATTTACACTAAAAGCAGGTAAGAAATTTGAAGAACAAGAAGAACATGAAAAAGAAAAAGAAGATAAACGTGAGCCATTGGATAAGCTACCACCTCCATATCCTAACAATCCACTCCCGGCGGCTCCCCCTCCGGTGGCTGTGGTATCGCCACCAGTACCACCGTTGCCCCAGCTTCCACCACCAACAGCACCAGAATTAGACCGACCTCCGGCCGCATGCAGGAGAAGTAGGACGGACGTATCTGAGAGGGCTTCTCTATATCCCTTAAGGGAGGTAACTGGTGTATAACTGGTGCGCGTCTTGGTGGAGCAGAGACTCCCGGCGTACCCAGCACTGTTTGCTTACCTCTATTCATTCAGTGAATTGTAAACTTTGATTGTAATCCTATTTGGGACTTTTATTTATTATAACAGACAACCTTGTAAAACGCAGACAACCAGAATCCTTACAGCAATTAGGTGGAAATCACGGCGTAAGAAACATTACCACCTCAAAGAGTAAAAACCTCAAAAGAAATGTGACTTGTAACAGGCCAGCAGCTGTGTATTTTCTGTGAAGCACCAGCTAGATTATGAACCTTGAATAGCACAGTTAAAGGGGAAACAGGGGAGGGTCCCGGTCCTCGGCAGAAAAAAAAAGTGTATAAACTGTGTATGGAATTAGTAGGCACCCTCCTGCTTGTGGGACACCCGCCATTGTAATCTCGAATAATAATGCTACTGTACTGAGATCCTCGACTCAGCCTATGCTATTTGCTACAGATTGATTCAGGGTTTTAAGGTTTCAGGGATTGGGCACTAGGGTTGGGTTTCAGGGTAAGGGGTTTCAGGGTTTATGTTTAGGATTTTAAGGTTTTTAGGGTTGGAGTTTTAACGGTTAGGGTTTTAAGGATTTGGGGGTTAGGGTTTTAAGGGTTTCAGGGTTAGCGTGTTAGGGTATTAGAGTTTTTTGGGTTGTAGTGTTGATATGTTTTTTAGGGTTAGAGTCTTAAGGTTTTATTTTTGGTCAGTTATTTACGGTTAGGGTTTTAAGATCTTTTTTTTTTTTTTTTTTTTTTCAGGTTAGTTTCTCCAGGTCCAGGGTTTTGAGTATCCTAATTTTGGGGGTTTGGATTTTGAGCATCTTAATTTTGGGGGTTAGGCTTTTGTGTGCCCTAATTTTTTGGGATCGGCTTTCAAGCATCCTAAGTAGTTGGGTTAGGGTTTTGAGCATCTTAATATTTTGGGTCTGGGTAATGAGCATCCTCAGTTTTCAGGATAGGGTTTTGAGCATCTTAATGTTTCCAGGATAGGGTTTGGAGCGTCCTAATGTTTTGGGTTGGGGCTTTGAGCGTCCTAATGTTTTTGGGTTAGGGTTTGGAGCGTCCTAAATTTTGAGGATAGGGTTCTGAGCATCTCAGTGTTTCCAGGATAGGGTTTTGAGCGTCCTAAGTATTTGGGATAGGTCTTTGAGCTTCCTAATGTTTTTCGGATAGGGTTTGGAGCATCTTAATGTTTTGGGTTTGGGTTTTGAGCGTCCGAATGTTTTTGGGTTAGGGCTTGGAGCATCCTAATGATTTTGGGTTAGGGCTTTGAGCGTCCTGTTTTCGGGATAGGGTTTTGAGCGTCCAAAGTTTTTGGGTTTGGGTTTTGAGCGTCCAAAGTGTTATAAGTTGCCCCCTTAATTAATTTTCAGAGAGCATTGTATTAATCATAGAAAGGAATTTATTGAGTAAGCAAACATCAAGCAAAACAGCACTGGGCAGCCGGGGAGTCTCAGTTCCGCCAACGGCACGCACCTCACCCCTGCCAGGGTCCCTTTTTATACCTTGCTAATTCTGGGATTACTCAGCACATCCTGGTATATTCTGCGACTGCGCGCACTGTTGCTATGTTCCCTCAACATAACCCTAAAATTAACCGTAACCATTACCCTAACACTTATCCTTACCTAACCCTAACCCTAACCCTTACTCTAACTTTTAACCCTGACCCATAACCTTAGACTTCCCCTACCCTTACCCTTACTCTTCCCCTTACCCTAACCCTTACCCTTACACTTACGGTTACCATTAATCTTACCCTTACCCGAACACTTACCCTTACCCTATCCCTTACACTAATCCTTATCCATACAACTTCCGCTTACCCTAACACTTAACCTTAACCTAACCCTAACCCTAAACCTTACCTGAACCCTTACCCTGACCCTTACATTAACCCTAACCCTAAAACTTAACCTTAACCTTACCCTTAACCTTAACCTAATACTTACCCTTACTTTTCCCTCACCCTAACCCTAAAATTAACCCTAACCATTACCCCAACACTTACCCTTACCCTAACCCTTACCCTTACCATAACCCATACTCTAACACATACTTCTACCCGTACCCGTACCCTTACCGTAACCCTTACCCTTACCGTTACCGTAACCCTTACCCTTACCCTATCCCTTACCCTTAACCTAACCCTAAACCTTACCCTTATCCTAACACTTACCCTTACCATAAACCTTACCCTTTCTGCTACACTTACCCTTAGCCTAAATCTAAACCTTACACTTACCCTTAGCCTAACCCTCGCCCTTACCATTACCCATACCCTTATTCTTACCCTTACCGTAACCCTACGGTTACCATTAACCTTACCCTTACCCTAACACTTATCCTTAACCTAACCCTTACCCTAAACCTTACCCCAACCCTTACCCTGACCCTTACATTAACCCTAACCCTTACCCTAAACCTTACACTTACTTTTAACCTTAACCTTACCCTTAACATTAACTTAATACTTACGCATACATTTTCCTGACTTTAACCCTAAAACTAACCCTTACCCTAACCCTAACCCTAACCCTTACTCTAACCCTTACCCTGACCTGTACCCTTACACTTACCCTTACCCTTATACTTACCCTAATTCTTACCCATACCATAACCCATACCCTAACACATATTTGTACCCTTAACCTTACCCTTAACCTTACTCTATCCGTTACCCTTACGCTTACCCTTAACATAAACCTTACCCTTGACCTTACCCTTACCATAAGCCCTACAACAACACTTACATATACACTTACGCTTACACTTACCCTAGCAATTACTCGTACAATTACCCTTACCCTTACCCTTACCCTTAACCTAAGCCGAAACCTTAAACCTTACAGTAAACCTTACCCTTTCTGCTACACTTACCCTTAGCCTAAATCTAAACCTTACACTTACCCTTACTGTAACCCTCACCCTTACTGTTGCCAATACCCTTACTCTTACCCTTACCCTAACCCTTCTCCTTACACTTACTGTTACCTTTAACATTACCCTTACCCTAACACTTACACTTATCCTTATCCATACCCTTACCCTTACCCTAATCCTTACCCTTAACCTAACCCTAACCCTAAACCTTACCCCAGCCCTTACCCTGACCCTTACATTAACCCTAACCCTTACCCTAAAAGTTACACTTACTCTTAACCTTAACCTTACCCTTAACTATTACCCTAACACTTACCCTTATGTTTCCCTCACCCTAACCCTAAAATTAACCCTAACCATTACCCTAACACTTACCCTTACCCTAACCCTTACCCTTACCATAACCCATATCCTAACACGTACTTGTAGCCTTAACTTTACCATTCCCCTTACCCTTACCTTTACTGTCTCCGTTACCCTTACACTTACACTTAACATAAACCTTAAAGTTAACCTAACCCTTGTTATAAATGGCTCAGGATTCAAATTAGGATTAAATAAAAAAATAGGATTTATTGAAAGAATATAAAGGAATAGAGGTAAGCAAACAGCGCTGGGTGCACCGGGAGTCTCCGCTCCACCAGGACGCACACCAGTTACATCAAGCAGCTGATTTTTATGCTCCTAGACTAATACATATTCATTACTACTTCTAAAAAAAATAGATTATTAAAATTAGCTTCCGGGGTGCAGTCCCTCCTACTGGAGCATGCGCAGTCTCCTCTGGGGTCTCTTCTGGGGGTCTCTAGGGGTCTTTCATGCTGAAGGCTCGTAGTCTTCCTCTCCCCCTTTGTACTTACTTGGCACCATACCAAGTTTATAGAACATTCTCTTCAAGACTTGTCTCCCAGCCGTCCTTCAGCTTCTTTTTCCTTCCTCTTAATCTCTCGGCCCCCCTAACCAGATACCAAAGATCCGCATAGTATCCCATAACAGTCACTAGTTGTTATCAGTTGTTCTGAAACTCCCAGACATCAAACACAAACAGCTTCACGAGTAATTAAAACATTCTTCCCCAGCCATTCACAGACACATCTATAGCAGTGTTAGAAATAGAAGTCTGGAATAACAAAAGCAAACAGGTTCATAAATTTAAGGAGTGATAAATTGACTAGAATGAGGGGGAGACTGGGACACACTGCAGCTGAGGTTCAAGAATTAAATTGCCAGTGCAGGGCCCAGAGGCAGACAGGATTCAAACAGAATTGTTCTTTATGGACACGAATTGTTAAAACATTCCTCACAATCCCTTATCTTCTTTTTAACATCCCCAATTCGTGTCTCTTCTGTTATTAATAATTGGATTTCATCAGTTTGTTCTTGGAGGGTCCAATTCTTAAGCATCATAATTGACATATTCCCTTCTTTTTTTAATGAAGTTATTACAAATGTACTATTTATCACCCGGTGTATTAATAATGTAAGACAAGGTATCATACAAGGTACAAATAATAATGTAATTACACCACATAACAATAAAAATAACACTCTTTTGACCCATGGTCCACCAGGCAGCCATGAAAATAAATCCCATTCCATATCCTTCCAGGTTTGTGTTTGCTCGCTCACCTCCCCCCTCCTTCTCTGGGATGGGAGAGAGAAATGGGAAAGTGAAGCCTGTGAGTTGAGATAAAAACAAGAAGATAATAACAATAATGATGATAATAGTACTACTAGTAATAATGTGTACGAAACAAGTGATGCACAATGCAATTGCTCACCACCTGCTGTCCGATGCCCAACCTAACCCCGAGCAGTCCGGCCCTCCTCCCAGCCTGCCTGCTGGCAGGACAGTGAGAAGCTGAATTTGGCTTGGTCCTTGGCTTGGTGTAAGCACTGCTCTGTAACAATTAAAAACAATTAAAACATCAGCATATTATTAACATTCTTCTCATCCTAAACCAGAACATAACATTCTATCAGTTACTAGGAAGAAACACCTTTTCATCAGTCTTTAAACAGTAATTACTAAAGTTAAATTTTCCACAGACTTCTCCTTCTTGTGCTAGCAAACAATCCAAAACTAGGCAATTTTGATACAAAGCAGTTCTCATCTTTATAACTCATTTAGATCAGTTCTCATCATTTATAACTATTTCTATTACAGCTAATAACCTAATTATTCTATTAAGTATATATACTGAGGTCCTATAGCCCCAGGATCTGTCTTCTGCCCATGTAGCTGGATCATAATAGGCAAACGCCTTCAGGGTCGATTCAGGCTTGTGTTACCGTTCGGCCTGTCAGGGTGATCCAGCTCCTGTAAAACGAATCACAATTTTATATAGGTTTAAAAAAGAGGTTTTTTATGTTATTTTCTCGGGACAACCTGATCTTAGTGTGGGAGAAGTCCGGTCGAGGCCCTCTCATTCGGCAGTCAATACCGATAGGGGTTGCCTCCCTCAGTAGACCATACACACCACAGTGGAGGGTCCTGCCCCAGTCTTGCCTTCTCCCTTTTCTCCCTTTAGGCTTGTCCTTTTTATTTGGCATCCTTAATTCATGCAGAGCCTCGTTGCCAGAATATTAGTTCTCCCTTAGCTTGAGTTTCAGTTTCCCAGGAGCGGACTCAACCCTCCAAGTTTCAGTAGTTACTGGTCCTTTTATTCTGGATGCGTGGGTCCCTTTCTGCAGTTCTCACAGCTGTTTCAGTAGTCAGTAAAACAAGGTACAGGCCCTCACATCGAGGGTTCAGTGATTCTTCCCTCCCGTGGCTGCTTGTTGAAACACTTTATTTTTTATCTTCTGACAAGTTAAATAACAGTTATTTAATTTGCTTTGCCGTATGGCCCTTTCCAGGTTCCTGTAGCAGGATTCATCTGATAGCCTTTCAGGTTGATACAGATTTGACTACAGGGTTTTGGCATTCATCACTATCTCCACAGTTTCACAGCTGGACAGTCACATTCATTTATGTTGCATTCCTTCAGGGGCTCATCACCCCAGTCCTTGCAGTCTCTCTGCTGGTTACACACTTTATTGATATCTATGCATTCTCCACTTCTGCACTTGAATTTGCCAGGTCCAGAGCACTGAATAACATTGTTACAGTTTGCTTCATCAGTGCCATCCAGACAGTCTCTCACACCACTGCACTGCCTACTCCCATGGACACAGTTCACATCTGAACTGGTCTGGCCTACAGGTCCAGGAAGGGCAGTTAATTTCATCTCTTCCATCCTTACAGTAAGGATCTCTATCACATCGCCACAATTCTCTTCATCTTCTCCACTGTCACAGTCTTTTTCACCATCACATTTCCATGACACTGTTCTCATATGACACAGCTCAGCACTTTCATCAGACCCATCTTCACAATCCAGATCCCCATCACACTGCCATCTGTTTGGCACACACTGACCACCGTTGCACACAAAGTCAGATTCAGCACACATCTTCTTCACACATCTTCTTCACACAAACACTCTCATCACTGCCATCTGAGCAGTCTTCACATTTTACTCTAGCACCGTCGGCAGCAGTGCACAGTCAGGCGAAGGCGAGCAGCAGGCAGAGCGCCTTGCCTCGCACCGTCACCTGTGTCACTTATACTACTCCTATTACCCATGCTGTTAGTGTCAGTGGCATCCTCCTTTTCTTTTTGCCACTGACCATTCACCACAAATGGATGAGACACATGATTACTAGTTAGGAAAGAGAGTGTAACGTCTGCTATATGGCTGCAGGCAGTGCCAGCTGCAACCTTAGGTTTGTGAAAGAGCCTGCTGGTGGTCATTTGGCAGTGTAATCTGCGTCTCTGCACTCCTGCCCTGCAATAGAGCTTAGTCGTCATTAGTAACAGTTATAACACCGATCTGGGGACTAATAGTCTTTTTTGCATTGCAAGATAAACCTTTTATAAAAAGAATGCTAGAGTGAAGCAGCACAGCCGCTGCTGCCGCTGCCTCCATGGTTACGTCAGACAGGCTGCAGGGTCCTGATGTCCGCCCCTCTGCTCTGTGCCGACTGGCCACACGGTGAGGGTCGGCTACCGGTGTCCACTGACGCCTCTGGTCTCCCGTAGCAACTCGATCTTGGATGTCCCGCAATTACTTCAATTCCCCGCGTTTTCCGGCTTCTGTCCGGTCTATTCTGTGTCTCTCAGAGCCGTCCGTGGCTCTGCAGCGTCTCTCAGGGCTCTCTCCGTCCAGTGGTAGTCCCTCCGTAGTGTCTCGGGTCTCCCAGCGCCACTCCAGTCTCTCGGCACCGCTCCGGTCTCTCGGCCTGTTCAGGTCTCAGCGAGTCCAGGTCTCGGCCTGTGCAGGCCTCATATGTTGCAGAAAGCATGTCATATCATGCTCCTGCCTTTTTCTTGTCACAGTCAAAACATTTAAGAGCAAAAATAGGATACACAAGATACACAAGATACACTGGGCACCACCACTCAAAACTTGGATAAAACAGCACTTCTTTTCAGTCTGTCAAGCACTTCGTTCGTCTCTGCCCACTCCCCTTGTGGAGAGTACGGAACAACGGATCGGAACTCTGCACTCGCTTTGCAGCAACGCTGCGTCTCACTCACACAGCACAATCGCACACGGAGGCCTCCAGCACATCTCATTCATACCACAGGAATATAATTTAGAATGATAACCAACCAAACAAGTATTGTCTCTGACTGTGTTCTTCGTGAAGTGACTTGTAACACTTTGTTTCAAACCCTTACATTTACACAAATACTTTCAACACAAAATACATACAATATGCAAATATTACAATATACAAAATGTCAACACAAAATACATACATAAAAACACATACAATTATTAACACTCCAGTTAGTATCCCTCCAGCAGCTGAAAACATACCGTTTGTCTGCAGTTTCAGGAGATCTTTGCTCCTGCGGTGAGCAGCTGAGAGTGGAGTCCCCTCCGAGCAAAAACGCTCAGGGTGCACCTAGGGGCGTCCGCGCTGCAGCCGATCCCGCAGCCGAGCAGAGTGTCTCCTGCCTGGCTCACCAAAATGACTCACAGAAAGCTGACTCCACAATCAGTAAGATTGTAAAGTAGGTATGTTTACTCAGTTCCATGCAGCACGGGGCGGGTAGTCCCACCAAAGTCGTGCACGCCTAACGTGGCAAATTGCTCTAGTAAAGAGTTACATATACATGAACATTCCTATACATATACATATTCCTAAGCTGTCCCTTTGTGAGCAGTCCTCCTTATCTCAGACCCCTTGATTAATGTCCGAACCATGAGGTTGTTTTTGATCTGGTTCTCGGGGTCCGAGAGGCTCCTGTTATCTGGTGGTATAAGTGCAGCACAGGCACAAATGTAGCACATATTCATTCTTAATCAATTGCTCTCAAATTTCTAATTCCAATGTTTCAGCTTGCTCTTTTCTGGATCCATGGGTATTCTACTATTAATGTTCAAAGCCTGACAGACCCCGTCCTCCGTGGATCAAAATACATGGGGTCTTAAGAGTTCTTTTGGTCATTCTATCATATAATACAGGATCATTTTTAATTTACTCTTTAATTTTCTGGGGCCCCTATTGTTCCAATTTCTAATCATTATTCGTAATGGACTTTTTGGTCATATATCTGGTAATTTGCTCCCTTTCTGGTCCTTGGTCTTCGATTTTATCTGACCCATCCGGGAATTTTACTAGTGGCAATTCCCACAGTCCTTGGTTGCCCCTAGTGAGAGTGTCTTGCAGGAGGTTTAGGACCTATCACCCACCCACGTATCCCTCTCTTCACCAGCCCAGCACCCCCGACAGGAGATTAGAACTGGTGAGAAAACAAAAAGACCTCCACACGGACTTTAGAAGTCTCAGTTACACTCTAACACACAAACACTAGCAACCGCACCTTTACCCAACCGGACGGTATCTTACGAATCAGTCGAATTCATCCAGAATCCAACTGGACGGTATCCACAAGCATCTCTGCTGTCTTCTATGAAAGAATATAAAGGAATAGAGGTAAGCAAACAGCGCTGGGTGCACCGGGAGTCTCCGCTCCACCAGGACGCACACCAGTTACATCAAGCAGCTGATTTTTATGCTCCTAGACTAATACATATTCATTACTACTTCTAAAAAAAATAGATTATTAAAATTAGCTTCCGGGGTGCAGTCCCTCCTACTGGAGCATGCGCAGTCTCCTCTGGGGTCTCTTCTGGGGGTCTCTAGGGGTCTTTCATGCTGAAGGCTCGTAGTCTTCCTCTCCCCCTTTGTACTTACTTGGCACCATACCAAGTTTATAGAACATTCTCTTCAAGACTTGTCTCCCAGCCATCCTTCAGCTTCTTTTTCCTTCCTCTTAATCTCTCGGCCCCCCTAACCAGATACCAAAGATCCGCATAGTATCCCATAACAGTCACTAGTTGTTATCAGTTGTTCTGAAACTCCCAGACATCAAACACAAACAGCTTCACGAGTAATTAAAACATTCTTCCCCAGCCATTCACGGACACATCTATAGCAGTGTTAGAAATAGAAGTCCGGAATAACAAAAGCAAACAGGTTCATAAATTTAAGGAGTGATAAATTGACTAGAATGAGGGGGAGACTGGGACACACTGCAGCTGAGGTTCAAGAATTAAATTGCCAGTGCAGGGCCCAGAGGCAGACAGGATTCAAACAGAATTGTTCTTTATGGACACGAATTGTTAAAACATTCCTCACACCCTTATCATAAGCCATACAACAACAGTTACATGTACACTTACGCTTGCACTTACCCTAGCAATTACTCGTACAATTACCCTTAACCTTACTATTAAGCTAACCCTAAACCTTACCCTTATCCTAACACTTACCCTTATCCTAAACCTTACCCTTTTTGCTACACTTACCCTTTGCCTAATTCTAAACCTTACCCTAACCCTCACCCTTACCCTTACCATTATACTTACTTTTACCCTTGACCTAAACCTTACCCCAACCCTTACCCTGACCCTTACATTAACCCTAACCCTTACCCTAACCCTAACTCTAATCCTAACCCTTAACCTAAACCTTACACTTAATCTTACCTTTAACCTTACCCTTAAACTAATACATACCCTTACCTTTCCCTCACCATAACCCTAAAATTAACCGTAACCATTACCTGAACACTTATCCTTACCTAACCCTAACCCTTACTCTAACTTTTACCCGGACCCGGACCCTTAGACTTCCCCTTCCCCTTCCCCTTACTCTTCCCCTTACCCTAACCCTTACCCTTACACTTACGGTTACCATTTACCTTACCCTTACCCTAACACTTAACCTTAACCTAACCCTTACCCTAAACCTTACCCCAACCCTTACCCTGACCCTTACATTAACCCTAACCCTTACCCTAAACCTTACCCTTACTCTTAACCTTAACCTTACCCTTAACATTCACCTAATACTTACGCATACATTTTCCTGACTTTAACCCTAAAAATAACCCTAACCATTACCCTAACACTTAACCTTACCCTAACCCTAACCCTTACTCTAACCCTTACCCTGACCTGTACCCTTACACTTACATTACCCTTATACTTACCCTAATTCTTACCCATACCATAACCCATAACCTAACACATATTTGTACCCTTAACCTTACCGTTACCCTTAACCTTACCCTTACCCTTACTCTATCCCTTACCCTTACCCTTACGCTTACCCTTAACATAAACCTTACCCTTGACCTTACCCTTACCATAAGCCATACAACAACACTTACATGTACACTTACGCTTGCACTTACCCTAGCAATTACTCGTACAATTACCCTTAACCTTACTATTAAGCTAACCCTAAACCTTACCCTTATCCTAACACTTACCCTTATCCTAAACCTTACCCTTTCTGCTACACTTACCCTTTACCTAATTCTAAACCTTACCCGAACCCTCACCCTTACCTAAATCTAACTAAAATCTAACCATTACCCTAACCCCTCACCCTTACAATGTACATATTTTTACCCTTTACCTAAACCTTTACCCCAACCCTTACCTTGACCCTTACATTAACCCTAATCCTTACACTAAACCTTACACTTACTCTTAACCTTAACCTTAGCTGTAACCTAATACTTACTCTTACGTTTCCCTCACCCTAAACCTAAAATTAGCCTAACCATTACCCTAACACTTACCCTTACTCTAACCCTTACCATGAACTTAAGTGTAAGTGTTAGGATAACGTTAACCTTAAGGGTGACCCTTAAGCTTATCCTTAATGTTTATGGTTAGGTTAAGGGTAATTGTACGAGTAATTACTAGGATAAGTGTAAGCGTAAGTGTACATGTAAGTGTTGATGTATGGCTTATGGTAAGGGTAAGGTAAAGGGTAAGGTTTATGTTAAGGGAAAGTGTAAGAGTAACGGATAGAATAAGGGTAAGTGTAATGGTTAAGTGTTAGGGTAATGGTTAGGGTTAATTTTAGGATTAGGGTGAGAAAAATGTAAGGTTAAGTACTAGCTTAAGTTTAAGGGTAAGGTTAAGGTTAAGAGTAAGTGTAAGGTTTAGGTTAAGGGTTATGGTTAATGTAAGGTTCAGGGAAAGGTTTGGGGTAAGGTTTAGGGTTAGGTTCAGCTTAAGGGTAAGGGTTGAGGTAAGGTTAAGGGTATGGATAAGGATAAGTGTAAGGGATAGGGTAAGGGTAAGGGTTAGCGTAAGGGTAAGATTAATCGTAAGGTTTATGTTAAGGGTAAGCGTAAGGGTAACGGATAGAGTAAGGGTAAGGGTAACGGTAAGGTTAAGGGTAAAAATATGTGTTAGGGTATGGGTTATGGTATGGGTAAGAGTTAGGGTAATGTAAGGGTAAGGGTGAGTGTAAGGGTATGGGTCAGGGTAAGGGTTAGAGTAAGGGTTAGGGTTAGGGTAAGGGTAAGTGTTACAATAATGGTTAGGGTTAATTTTAGGGTTAGGGTGAGGGAAACGTAAGGGTAAGTATTGGGTTAAGGTAAGGGTAAGTGTAAGGTTTAGATTTAGGCTAATGGTAAATGTAGCAGAAAGGGTAAGGTTTACGATAAGGGTAAGTGTTAGGGTAAGGGTAAGGTTTAGGGTAACATAAAGGGTAAGGATTACGGTAAGGGTAAGGGTACGGGTAGAATTTGTTAGAATATGGCTTATGGTAAGGGTAAGGTTTAGGGTAAGAGTAAGGGTAAGTGTATGTGTAAGGGTACGGGTCATTGTAAGGGTTAGAGTAAGGGTTAGGGTAAGGGTAGGTGTTAGGGTAATGGTTAGGGTTAATTTTAGGGTTAGGGTGAGGGAAACGGAAGGGTAAGTATTAGGTTAAGGTTAAGGGTAAGGTTAAGGTTAAGAGTAAGTGTAAGTTTTAGGGTAAGGGTAAGGGTTAATGTAAGGGTCAGGGTAAGGGTTAAGGTAAGGTTTAGGGTTAGAGTTAGGTTAAGGTTAAGTTTTAGGGTAAGGGTAAGTTATATGTATAAGGATAAGTGTAATCGTAAGTGTTAGGGTAAGTGTAAGGATAAGGATAAGTGTACAAGTCAGGGTAAGGTTTAGAGTTAGGATTAGGGTTTGGGTTAGGGTAAGGGTAAGTGTTAGGGTAATGGTTAGGGTTAATTTTAGGTGTAGGGTGACGGATAAGAAAGGGTAAGTAGTAGGTTAAGGTTAAGCGTAAGGTTAAGGTTAAGAGTAAGTGTAAGTTTTAGGGTACGGTTTAGGGTTAATGTAAGGGTCAGGGTAAGTGTTTGAGTAAGATTTAGGGTTAGGGTAAGAGTAAGTATATGGGTAATGGTAAGGGTAAGTGTTAGGGTTAGGGTAAGTGTAAGGTTTAGATTTAGGCTAAGGGTAAGTGTAGCAGAAAGGGTAAGGTTTACGGTAAGTGTAAGTGTAAGGATAAGGTTAAGGTTTAGGCTTACGTTAAGGGTAAGGGTAATGCTTTGGTAAGGGTAAGAGTAAGGGTAAAGGTAAGGGTTACGGTAAGGGTAAGGGTACTGGTAGAAGTATGTGTTAGAGTACGGCTTATGGTAAGGGTACAAGTAGCTCCTCCCCCAGAGACAGGACCCAAAGGTGTACAACCAGTTCCCAACACCCCTGAGACACAGGTCCCAACCCCCCCCCCAGACACAGGGCCCCAAATTCTACAAGCAGCTCCCAACCCCTGCCAGGCAGGCCCCCTACCCTATACAAGCAGCTCCCAACCCTCCCCCCCCCCCGAGGGAGGCCCCCAAGGCCCCCACAAACACAGGCCCCTACAGTGTACAGGCAGCTCCCAGCCACCCCCAGATGCTGGCCCCAAAGTTGTACAAACAGCTCCCAGCCACCCTGCAGAAACAGATTCCTACATTGTACAAGCAGTTCCCAGCCCGCTAGACACAGGCCCTGACCCCCCACACATGCAGGCCCCAAAGGTGTACAAGCAGCTCCCACCCCTCCCCCAGACGCAGGTCCCAAGCCCCCCCCCCCCCAAACACAGGCCCCTACAACCAGCACCCAACCCCCTACCCCCGATGCCAGGCCCAAAGGTGTAGAAGCAGCTCCAAACCTCCTCCCTCAACCCAGGCTCCAACAGTGTACAAGCACCTCCCAACCAACCCTCCCCTTCCCCCCCCCCCCCCCCCCGCCCCCCGACACAGGCTCCAAAGGAATACAAAGAGCTCCCACCCCTCCCCCAGATGCAGGTCTCAACCCCCCCCCCCCCAGAAGCAGGCCCCAAAGGTGTAGAGTCAGCTCCCAACCCCCTCAATGCTGGCCCCAAGGGTCTACAAGCAGCTCCCCCCTTGCCCCCAGATACCGGCCCCCAGACACAGACCCCAAAAGCCTAATCACAGGCCCTGAACTCTAGAGGCAGGCTCCAAAACCCAGGACAAAGCCCCAGTGGTTCGAGACAGGGCCCAAATCCCAGACACAGGCCCCAAACGCTAAACATATGCCAAAAAAAGTATTAGTGCTGGTGCCAAATGTTACAGACAGGCCCAAAAGCCCGAGATGCTAAAGGCTGAGACGTAACTTGGCTTTCTGAATTACTGGAAAGCAGCTTTCATTGTCAGATAATTGTGTGAAGGCTGATTAAGGAGCTATTGGGGAGGCAAGGACAATCCCCAGACAAGGACTGTATATCTCGAAACAAGATACTGGAACTCATGATAAGGAAGCGGCAGGCAGACAGAGAAACGAATGTAAGGACTATAACTCTCGAAACTGGACATTGGAATTCATTATAAAGATACAACAAACGGGAGAATTGGCAACAACCAGCTCTTGCAATTAAGAAACATGCCAATTCAGCAGATTCCTGACCAAAGGTGAAAAGTACACTGTGAGGAAGACTCGGGGTCTTCCTCCCAAAGACCCCTGCCCACGTCCCAAAGACCCCTGCCCACAATTCTTGGAAGGCTCTGCGCAGGCGCAAGGTGCCAAAAGGCTAATTAGCATGAGAAGCGAGGGAAGGCGGGGATAGGTAATGCATATGTATAGGTGCTTGTAGAATATTGATAGATTGATTGTATAAATTCAAGACTGCTTTCTGCTTTGGGTATGCACGATAGGTGGAGAGATCCCCCGTGCATCCAGCGCTGCAATAAAGAATATACCACTTAAAGGAATTTCGGCTTCGATCTTTGAATCAATTTGGCGACCCAGATGGGACAACCTCTCTGCCGGACTGCAGGACCCGCTGGGAACAGGACTCCCTAGGGTACCCCCGGGATTTCCCAGAGGGACTCCTCGACTCACCGGATCACTGCGGAGGCAGACAAGGACCCCATCATTGTAAGTGAGTATATTCTTTATTCTGGTTTGGTTTTCTGGTAGACCGGTCATCTGGAACTGTCTGTAAGTCAGAAGGTGATCTTCTGCGAGGCAGTGTTTGGTATATACTTTGTGGTTAGCACCATAAGTACATGTTTGGGGACCTTAAGGAAGGAGCTCGCTTTAAGGTCCGTCTGGAATTGTGCTGTCTATTTCGGTTTTCTGACTCATGGAGTATGGTATTTAACTCTGGTTATTGTTACTGCGATTTTGGCTATTTTCCTGGTGGTAATAGTAGGTTCGTGGCATTGTTATAAGAAAGATATCGTTACGGTGTTACACAGTTCGGTTTTCTGACTTATCGCATGTGGAATTTGACTCTGACTATTGTTACTGTGATTTTGGCAATATTGCTGGTAATAGTAGTTTTGTGGCATCGCTACTGAAAGATATTGCGTGCCCGTATTTTTGTGAGTGATACGTTTTGTGATACGCTTTTGTAAGTAACATGTGTATTCTGAAAGTGTAAACTGGAAACTGGGGGGGCAAACAAGCAGTGAAATTTTAAAGAAAAGTGTGTTAGGATGTGTTTTAAGTCACTGGAAGGATATTGGAGGATCTGCCGGTGGAAGTGTGAACAGGAAAACATTGATAAAATATCGTAATCAGTGGTGGCCGCTTTATAAGCTGGAATGTGGAGAAAAGTGGCCCCTAAATGGAACTTTAAACTATAATATTTTGCTACAGTTAATGTTGTTTTTTGAGAAGCAGAACAGGATGAAATGTTGTATACTGATGTTTCAGCATCTTGGTGGGAAAAGGTAGGGAATTAAGTTGGCCCCTGACTGAACCTTTGATGTTGGCATTAGAGAAGTACAGGCTGGAGAAAGATAAAGGAAGTGTTAAAAGGGTTGTTGAAAGTGTTAAAGGTGTTTGAAGTTGAATGAGCAGGGAAAGAGGATGTAGGAATGTTAATAGTTCTGCCTCTGCCCGAGGCAGAGATCTTAAAATCATGGGTGTTAGCCCTTTAGGGCAAAGGGACCATGATCGGTCCGAGAGAGTTGTCACAGAAACAGAAAAGAGGTCAACTCTTAAAACAACCTGAGTTCATGTGCGAGCTCAGATTGCTGATGGGACCGTTCAGGGAACTGTGGACAATTGCATTCCCCTGACCGACCCCCACTAAGACCCGAATCATCCTGAAAATCATGAACGGTTAAGTAAATACTAAAACCTGGATGAATTGGGAATTGAGAATATGCTTCCAACAAGGTCTAAAAGAAAGCCCTATGGAATTTTTGGACCAACTCTGAAATGTAATGAAAATAAATAAATAAATAAATAAATAAAACAAAACGGTTTGGACCTGGCTTTGGAGGACAAATTGACTAGCCTTTTCCTAGGGTAATCAACCCCTGATTTCAACAGGAATAACGGGGACCTGGGGAATCTACCCTAGCGGATCCTCCACTGGTTATAATGAAGCTAGGGGAGGAATGGAAGTGAAATTTCTTATTGCTATGGGGCAACGTATTCAGTTCTAAATCAAGCATTAATGCCTTCACAGAATTATTATGTTAGGGTAAAAGGTGTGTCGTGGTTTAACCCAGCCGGCAGCTAAACACCACGCAGCTGTTCACTCCCCCTCCCCCTCCCTCTCTGGGATGGGGGAGAGAAATGGAAAGTGAAGCCTGTGAGTTGAGATAAAGACAGTTTAATAAGACAAAATAATAATAATAATAATAATAATAATAATAATAATAATAATAATAATAATAATACAATGATGATAATAGTACCACTACTAATAATGTGTACAAACAAGTGATGCACAATGCAATTGCTCACCACCCGCTGACCGATGCCCAGCCTAACCCCGAGCAGTCCGGCCCCCTCCCCCTGGCTAGCCACCCCTATGTATTGTTTAGCCTGACGTCAGATGCTATGGAATACCCCTTTGGCTAGTGTGGGTCACCTGTCCTGGGTCTGTCCCCTCCCAGCTCTTACTGCACCCCCAGCCTGCCTGTTGGCAGGACAGAGCAAGAAGCTGAGATGTCCTTGGCTTGGTATAAGCATTGCTCTGCAACAATTGAAACATCGGGGTGTTATCAGCACTCTTCTCATCCTAAGCCAAAACATAGCATTCTCCCAGCTACTAGGAAGAAAATTAACTCTGTTCTAACTGAAACCAGGACAAGGTGTAACCGAAAAGGCTTATTTTTGTGAACCTTTGAAGTACAAGTTAGGGAAACAATGGGGCATACACAGATTTTTATCTATGCCTAGCTCCTCATGGGCACTCTTAGGTAGAGATTTATTAGAGCAAGTAGGAGCAGAAATTGTGTTTGAAAAAGGGAAAATGGAATTAAGAACAGGAGAAGAACAAGTAATAAATGTGTTAAGCTTGGCACTAATACAAACTGACCCTAAAAGTGAAATACCTTTAGAGATCACAGATCAAGTATGTCCAGGAGTTTGGGCTACCGAAGTCCCTGGAAGAGCTAAAAATGTGACCTTAATAATTATTAAATTAAAGCCAGGAGAGAAACCCGTTAAGGTTAAGTAATATCCTTTGAGGATAGAAGATAGGAAAGGAATTAAAGAGATAATTGATCAATTTTTACAGTATGGATTATTGATTGAATGTGAATCAGAATACAATGCACCCATATTGCCAATTAAAAAGGCAGATGAAAAAGCTATAGGCTAGTTCAGGATTTGAGGGCCATAAATAAAATCACTGAGGATATACATCCAGTAGTGGCAAACCCTTATACTTTGCTGACTAAATTAAAGAATAGTCAAGTCTGGTTTACCGTACTGGATTTAAAAGACGCCTTCTTCTGCCTAGGCTTAGCCACAGAAAGCCAAAACCTATTCGCCTTTGAATGGGAAAATCCTGATTCAGGCAGAAAGACGCAGCTTACGTGGACATTACTACCTCAAGGATTCAAGAATAGCCCCACTATTTTTGGAAACCAATTAGCAAGGGAACTCGAAACATGGATACCTCCGGACACTGAAGGTGCTTTGTTACAATATGTAGATGATCTCTTAATAGCTACCGAGACTAAAGGGAGTTGTATTCAATGGACTATAAGTCGTCTTAATTTTCTGGGTTTAAATGGATATCAAGTCTCTTGACAGAAAGTCCAGCTGGCTCAACAAAGTGTGACCTATCTGGGATTTGACATTTCGGAAGGACAACGAGAACTAGGAACTGAACATCAGGAAGTCATTTGCCGGACTCCAGAACCTCAAATGGTAAAGGAGCTACAAAGCTTTTTAGGAATGACAGGTTGGTGTCGCCTTTGGATTTATAATTATGGACTATTGGTAAAGCCTCTATGTGAATTGATAAAGATTAACCAGTCAAAGTTAGTCTGGACTGGAGAAGCACAAAAAGTCTTTAAACAACTTAAACAAGAATTGATGATTTTGAAATATCAAGCAATATTGGTAGAACAGGACGACGTGGAAATTGTGATAATTCATATTGTGAATCTAGCCTCTTTTCTTAGTGATGCTCCGGCACAAGCTGCGATTCACGATTGTTTAGAAACTCTAGAGACTGTGTATTCCAGCCGACCAGACCTTAAGGAGGAGCCCATGGAAGATGCGGAAGAAACTTGGTTCACGGATGGGAGCAGTTTTGTTACGCAAAGACAACGTAAAGCTGGATATGCTATAACAACTACTCAGCAGGTAATCGAGTCTAAGCCTTTACCCCCTGGAACATCAGCTCAAAAGGCGGAGATAGTTGCTCTCACGAGAGCATTGGAACTGGCAGCGGGAAAAAGGGTAAATATTTGGACAGATTCTAAATATACATTCGTCGTGGTACATGCTCATGGAGCAATTTGGAAAGAACATGGATTGCTGACCGCTCAGTGAAAACACAAAGTATGCTGAAGAAATTTTAAAATTGTTAGAGGCTGTAAAACAACCAGAAAAGGTAGCTATCATGCATTGTCAGGGACACCAAAAGGGGAACAGCGATTTTGAAATTGGAAAATCGATTGGCAGAGGCTAAGCAGGCAGCTGAAATAACTGAGGTGAAGGCATTGTCTTTGATACCAGACGGTAAAATCCAAACTATATCCAAATTATACAAAAGAAGACTTAAAATTAATTGAAGATTTGAAAGGTAAAATGAAACCAGATGGATGAGTATATTTAAAAGATAACCCCATAGTAATACCCTCTAGTTTGACATGGCCCATAGTTCTTACAGAACACAATAAAACGCATTGGGGAGCTGGCACACTGCATAAGAGCCTGAGTCAGACATTAGTGGGACGATATGATAAAACAAGTAACTCAACAATGTAGCATTTGCTTACACAATAACCCCAATACCAAGGATAGAATAAAATTTGGAATTTTTCCTTTACCGATTGGTAAAGGAAGTTATTCGGGGCAACAGTGGCAAATTGATTTTTCAGAACTCCCTAGAAAAGGGGGGTATCATTATTTACTGGTTCTGACTGACACGTTTTCAGGAAGGCCTGAAGCCTTTCCCTGTCGAACAACCAAAGCAAGAGAAGTGGTTAAAGTCTTGTTAAATGAAATAATACCATGCTTTGGGATTCTAGTAGCAGTGTCTTCTGATAGAGTTTCACATTTTTGTGCACAAGTGGTAGAACAGATAAGTAAGATTCTAAAGATAGATTGGCAACTGCATACTCCTTATAGACCACAGGCAAGTGGACAGGTAGAAAAAATGAACCATTTAATTAAACAATAAATAGCTAAAATTGGATAAGAAGCTAATTTGTCATGGCCTCAATCCCTCCCTTTAGCATTACTTGGAATTAGAGTTAAACCTAGAATAAAAGGAAATTTGAGTCCCTTCAAAATCTTATATGGAAGGCCATAGCAATTTCTATTTAGTGGAGAGGACCTAACGCAGTTAGGATCAGAATATTTATATGCTTATATAACTGAACTTCAGAAACAATTAAATAAAGTACTTACATTTGTTTTAGGGACCAGGGCTAGAGGGTTGGATCAACCAATCCACCCCTTTAAGCTCGGGGATTATATATATATAAAGACTTTTTCAGGACAACCCGTGCAGGAAAAATGGAAGGAAAGTGGATGGGACCATACCAAGTATTACTGACAACACACACCGCCATTAAGATTAAGAAGCAAGCAGCTTGGATCCACAATTCAAGGGTGAAGAAGGCCCCGGCGAGGATATGGACCACCACTCCAATTGGACCAACAAAATTACGGTTTTCCAGATCCTAATGATTGCAGGGGTGCGGTTCTCGGATTTGGGGTGGGCAACTTGGGATGAGAACTTACACCTGACCTTAATACAAACAATTTCTCAAGTAACTAATAAGACGAACTGTTGGGTATGCACCCATCTGCCACAGCATGGGAATAAGGGTGTATCGTAACCCTTACCCAAACCCTAACCCTAACCCTTACCCCAACCCTTACCCTGACCCTTACATTAACCCTAACCCTAACCCTATCCCTAACCCTAACCCAAACCCTTACTCTAACCCTAAGCCTTATCCTGAACCTTACACTTAATCTTATCTTTAACCTTACCCTTAAACTAATACATACCCTTACGTTTCCCTCATCATAACCCTAAAATTAACCGTAACCATTACCCTAACACTTATCCTTACCTAACCCTAACCCTTACTCTAACTTTTACCCTGAGCCAGAACCTTAGACTTCCCCTACCCCTTCCCCTTACTAATACCGTTACCCTAACCCTTACCATTACACTTACGGTTACCATTAACCTTACCCTTACCCTAACACTTACCCTTACCCTATCCCTTACACTTATCCTTATCCATACAACTTACGCTTACCCTAACACTTAACCTTAACCTAACCCTAACCCTAAACCTTACCTGAACCCTTACCCTGACCCTTACATTAACCCTTACCCTAAAACTTACACTTAACCTTAACCTTACCCTTAACCTTAACCTAATACTTACCCTTACTTTTCCCTCACCCTAACCCTAAAATTAACCCTAACCATTACCCCAACACTTACCCTTACCCTAACCCTTACCCTTACCATAACCCATACTCTAACACATACTTCTACCCGTACCCGTACCCTTACGGTAACCCTTACCCTTACGGTAACCCTTACACTTATCGTAACCCTTACCCTTACCGTTACCGTTACCGTGGCCCTTACCCTTACCCTTACCCTTACCCTTACCCTTACCCTTACCCTAACCCTAAACCTTACCCTTATCCTAACACTTACCCTTACCATAAACCTTACCCTTTCTGCTACACTTACCCTATGCCTAAATCTAAACCTTACACTTACCCTTAGCCTAACCCTCACCCTTACCCTTACCCATACCCTTATTCTTACCCTTTCCCGAACCCTTACCTTTACACTTACGGTTACCATTAACCTTACCCTTACCCTAACACTTATCCTTAACCTAACCCTTACCCTAAACCTTACCCCAACCCTTACCCTGACCCTTACATTAACCCTAACCCTTACCCTAAACCTTACACTTAATCTTAACCTTAACCTTACCCTTAACATTAACCTAATACTTATGCATACGTTTTCCTGTCTTTAACCCTAATACTAACCCTAACCATTACCCTAACACTTAACCTTACCCTAACCCTAACCCTAACCCTTTCTCTTACACTTACCCTGACCTGTACCCTTACACTTACCCTTACCCTTATACTCACCCTAATTCTTACCCATACCCTAACACATATTTGTACCCTTAACCTTACTGTTACCCTTAACCTTACCCTCACCCTTACACTATCCGTTACCCTTACGCTTACCCTTAACATAAACCTTACCCTTGACCTTACCCTTACCATAAGCCATACAACAACACTTACATGTACACTTACGCTTGCACTTACCCCAGCAATTACTCGTACAATTACCCTTAACCTTACTATTAAGCTAACCCTAAACCTTACCCTTATCCTAACACTTACCCTTATCCTAAACCTTACCCTTTCTGCTACAATTACCCTTTGCCTAATTCTAAACCTTACCCGAACCCTCACCCTTACCTAAATCTAACTAAAATCTAACCATTACCCTAACCCCTCACCCTTACAATATACATATTTTTACCCTTTACCTAAACCTTTACCCCAACCCTTACCTTGACCCTTACATTAACCCTAATCCTTACACTAAACCTTACACTTACTCTTAACCTTAAACTTAGCTGTAACCTAATACTTACTCTTACGTTTCCCTCACCCTAACCCTAAAATTAACCCTAACCATTACCCTAACACTTACCCTTACCCTAACCCTTACTCAAACCCTTACAATGACCCGTACTTTTACACATACCCTTACACTTACCCTTACTCTTAAACTTACACTAACCCTTACCCTTAACTAAATCTAACCCTTACACTAAACATCATCCTTACCCTTACCATTATCCCTTCTCTTACCCTTATCCTAAACGTTTCCCAAACCCTTACCCTTACATTAAACCTAACCCTTACCATAACTCTTAACCTTATCCTTAAACTTAACCTAATACTTACCCTTATGTTTCCCTCACCCTAAACCTAAAATTAGCCTAACCATTACCCTAACACTTACCCTTACTCTAACCCTTACCCTGAACTTAAGTGTAAGTGTTAGGATAACGTTAACCTTAAGGGTGACCCTTAAGCTTATCCTTAATGTTTATGGTTAGGTTAAGGGTAATTGTACGAGTAATTGCTAGGATAAGTGTAAGCGTAAGTGTACATGTAAGTGTTGATGTATGGCTTATGGTAAGGGTAAGGTTTATGTTAAGGGAAAGCGTAAGAGTAATGGATAGAATAAGGGTAAGTGTAACGGTTAAGTGTTAGGGTAATGGTTAGGGTTAATTTTAGGATTAGGGTGAGAAAAATGTAAGGTTAAGTACTAGCTTAAGGTTAAGTGTAAGGTTAAGGTTAAGATTAAGTGTAAGGTTTAGGTTAAGGGTAAGGCTTCAGGGAAGGGGTAAAGTTCAGGGAAAGGTTTGGGGTAAGGTTTAGGGTTAGGTTCAGCTTAAGGGGAAGGGTTGGTGTAAGGTTAAGGGTATGGATAAGGATAAGGGTAAGGGTAAGGGTAAGCGTAAGGGTAAGATTAATGGTAAGGTTTATGTTAAGGGTAAGCGTAAGAGTAACGGATAGAGTAAGGGTAAGGGTACAAATATGTGTTATGGTATGGGTTATGGTATGGGTAAGAGTTAGGGTAATGAAAGGGTAAGGGTGAGTGTAAGGGTATGGGTCAGGGTAAGGGTAAGAGTAAGGGTTAGGGTTAGGGTAAGGGTAAGTGTTGGAATAATGGTTAGGGTTAATTTTAGGGTTAGGGTGAGGGAAACGTAAGGGTAAGTATAGGGTTAAGGTAAGGGTAAGTGTAAGGTTTAGATTTAGGCTAAGGGTAAGTGTAGCAGAAAGGGTAAGGTTTACTGTAAGGTTTAAGGTTTCGGCTTAGGTTAAGGGTAAGGGTAAGAGTAAGGGTAATTGTACGAGTAATTGCTAGGGTAAGTGTAAGCGTAAGTGTACATGTAAGTGTTGTTGTATGGCTTATGGTATGGTAAGGTCAAGGGTAAGGTTTATGTTAAGGGTAAGCGTAAGGGTAAGGGATAGAGTAAGGGTAAGGGTAAGGTTAAGGGTAACGGTAAGGTTAAGGGTACAAATATGTGTTAGGGTATGGGTTATGGTATGGGTAAGAATTAGGGTAAGTATAAGGGTAAGGGTAAGTGTAAGGGTACAGGTCAGGGTAAGGGTTAGAGTAAGGGTTAGGGTTAGGGTTAGGGTAAGGTTAAGTGTTAGGGTAATGGTTAGGGTTAGTTTTAGGGTTAAAGTCAGGAAAACGTATGCGTAAGTATTAGGTTAATGTTAAGGGTAAGGTTAAGGTTAAGAGTAAGTGTAAGGTTTAGGGTAAGGGTTTGGGTTAATGTAAGGGTCAGGGTAAGGGTTGGGGTAAGGTTTAGGGTAAGGGTTAGGTTAAGGATAAGTGTTAGGGTAAGGGTAAGGTTAAAGGTAACCGTAAGTGTAAAGGTAAGGGTTCGGGAAAGGGTAAGAATAAGGGTATGGGTAATGGTAAGGGTGAGGTTTAGGCTAAGGGTAAGTGTAAGGTTTAGATTTACGCTAAGGGTAAATGTAGCAGAAAGGGTAAGGTTTACGGTAAGGGTAAGTGTTAGGATAAGGGTAAGCTTTAAGTTTAGGTTAAGGGTAAGGTATAGGGTAAGGGTAAGAGTAAGGGTAAGGGTAAGGGTAAGGGTAAGGGCAATGGTAACGGTAACAGTAAGGGTAAGTGTTACGGTAAGGGTAAGGGTTACCGTAAGGGTACTGGTACGGGTAGAGGTATGTGTTAGAGTATGGGTTATGGTAAGGGTAAGGGTTAGGGTAAGGGTAAGTGTTGGGGTAATGGTTAGGGTTAATTTTAGGGTTAGGGTGCGGGAAACGTAAGGGTAAGTATTAGGTTAAGGTTAAGGGTAAAGTTAAGGTTAAGTGTAAGTTTTAGGGTAAGGGTTAATGTAAGGGTCAGGGTAAGGGTTCAGGTAAGGTTTAGGGTTAGGGTTAGGTTAAGGTTAAGTGTTAGGGTAAGCGTAAGTTGTATGGATAAGGATAAGTGTAAGGGATAGGGTAAGGGTAAGTGTTAGGGTAAGGGTAAGATTAATGGTAAACGTAAGTGTTAGGGTAAGGGTAAGAGTAAGGGGAAGAGTAAGGGGAAGGGGAAGTCTAAGGGTCCGGGTCAGGGTAAAAGTTAGAGTAAGGGTTAGGGTTAGGGTTCGGTAAGGATAAGTGTTAGGGTAATGGTTACGGTTAATTTTAGGGTTATGATGAGGGAAACATAAGGGTATGTATTAGTTTAAGGGTAAGGTTAAAGTTAAGATTAAGTGTAAGGTTTAGGTTAAGGGTTAAGGTTAGAGTAAGGGTTAGGGTTAGGGTTAGGGTTAGGGTTAGGGTTAGGGTTAGGGTTAGGGTTAGGGTTAGGGTTAGGGTTAGGGTAAGGGTTAGGGATAATGTAAGGGTCAGGGTAAGGGTTGGGGTAAGGTTTAGGTTAAGGGTAAAAGTAAGTATAATGGTAAGGGTAAGAGTGAAGGTTAGGGTAATGGTTAGATTTAGGTAAGGGTGAGGGTTAGGGTAAGATTTAGAATTAGGCAAAGGGTAAGTGTAGCAGAAAGGGTAAGGTTTAGGATAAGGGTAAGTGTTAGGATAAGGGTAAGGTTTAGGGTTAGCTTAATAGTAAGGTTAAGGGTAATTGTACGAGTAATTGCTAGGGTAAGTACAAGCGTAAGTGCACATGCAAGTGTTGTTGTATGGCTTATGATAAGGGTTAGGTTAAGGTTAAGGTTTATGTTAAGTGTAAGTGTAAGGGTAACGGAGACAGTAAAGGTAAGGGTAAGGGTAAGGGGAACGGTTAGGTTAAGGCTACAAGTACGTGTTAGGGTATGGGTCATGGTAAGGGAAAGGCTTAGGGTAAGGGTAAGTGTAAGGGTACGGGTCAGGGTAAGGGTTAGAGTAAGGGTTAGAGTTACGGTTAGGGTTAGGGTAAGGTTAAGTGTTAGGGTAATGGTTAGGGTTAATTTTAGGGTTAGGGTGAGGGAAACGTAAGGGTAAGTATTAGGTTAATGTTAAGGGTAAGGTTACGGTTAAGAGTAAGTGTAAGTTTTAGGGTAAGGGTTAGGGTTAATGTAAGGGTCAGGGTAAGGGCTGGGGTAAGGTTTAGGGTTAGGGTTAGGTTAAGGGTAAGGATTAGGGTAAGGGTAAGGGTAAGGGCATGGATAAGGATAAGTGTAAGTGTTAGGGTAAGGGTAATGTTAAAGGTAACAGTAAGTGTAAGGAGAAGGGTTAGGGTAAGGGTAAGAGAAAGGGTATTGGTAATGATAAGGGTGAGAGTTACAGTAAGGGTAAGATTTAAAGTAATGTTTAGTAAGATTTAAAGTAAGGTTTAGATTTAGGCTAAGGGTAAATGTAGCAGAAAGGGTAAGGTTTACTGTAAGGTTTAAGGTTTCGGCTTAGGTTAAGGGTAAGGGTAAGGGTAAGGGTAATTGTACTAGGAATTGCTAGGGTAAGTGTAAGCGTAAGTGTACATGTAAGTGTTGTTGTATGGCTTATGGTAAGGGTAAGGTCAAAAGTAAGGTTTATGTAAAGAGTAAGCTTAAGGGTAATGGATAGAGTAAGGTTAAGGGTAAGGTTAAGGGTAACGGTAAGGTTAAGGGTACAAATATGTGTTAGGGTATGGGTTATGGTATGGGTAAGAATTAGAGTAAGTAAAAGGGTAAGGGTAAGGGTAAGGGTAAGTGTAAGGGTAAGGGTCAGGGTAAGGGTTAGAGTAAGGGTTAGGGTTAGGGTAAGGTTAAGTGTTATGGTAATGGTTAGGATTAGTTTAAGGGTTAAAGTCAGGAAAACGTATGCGTAAGTATTAGGTTAATGTTAAGGGTAAGGTTAAGAGTAAGTGTAAGGTTTAGGGTAAGGGTTAGGGTTAATGTAAGGGTCAGGATAAGGGTTGGGGTACGGTTTAGCGTAAGGGTTAGGTTAAGGATAAGTGTTAGGGTAAGGGTAAGGTTAATGGTAACCGTAAGTGTAAAGGTAAGGGTTATGGTAAGGGTAAGAATAAGGGTATGGGTAATGGTAGCAGAAAGGGTAAGGTTTCCGGTAAGGGTAAGTGTTAGGATAAGGGTAAGGTTTAGGGTTAGGGTAAGGGTAAGGGATAGGGTAAGGGTAAGGGTAAGAGTAAGGGAAAGGGAAAGGGTAAGGGTAAGGGTAAGGATAAGGGTAAGGGTAAGGGTAAGGGTAGGGTAAGGGTAAGGGTTACGGTAAGGGTAAGGGTTACCGTAAGGGTACGGGTACGGGTAGAAGTATGTGTTAGAGTATGGGTTATGGTAAGGGTAAGGGTTAGGGTAAGGGTAAGTGTAGGGGTAATGGTTAGGGTTAATTTTAGGATTAGGCTGAGGGAAAAGTAAGGGTAAGTATTAGGTTAAGGTTAAGGGTAAGGTTAAGGTTAAGTGTAAGTTTTAGGGTAAGGGTTAATGTAAGGGTCAGGGTAAGGGTTCAGGTAAGGTTTAGGGTTAGGGTTAGGTTAAGGTTAAGTGTTAGGGTAAACGTAAGTTGTATGGATAAGTATAAGTGTAAGGGATAGGGTAAGAGTAAGTGTTAGGGTAAGGGTAAGGTTAATGGTAACCGTAAGTGTAAGGGTAAGGGTTAGGGTAAGGGTAAGCGTAAGGGGAAGGGTAAGGGGAAGTCTAAGGTTACGGGTCAGGGTTTAAAGTTAGAGTAAGGTTTAGGGTTAGGGTTAGGTAAGGATAAGTGTTAGGGTAATGGTTACGGTTAATTTTAGGGTTATGATGAGGGAAACGTAAGGGTATGTATTAGTTTAAGGGTAAGGTTAAAGTTAAGATTAAGTGTAAGGTTAAAGTTAAGATTAAGTGTAAGGTTTAGATTAAGGGTTAGGGTTAGAGTAAGGGTTAGGGTTAGGGTTAGGGTTAGGGTAAGGGTTAGGGTAAGTGTTAGGGTAATGGTTAGGGTTAATTTTAGGACTTAGGGTGAGGGAAACGTAAGGGTAAGTGTTAGGGTAATGGTTAAGGGTAAGGTTAAGGTTAAGAGTAAGTGTAAGCTTTAGGGTAAGGGTTAGGGTTAATGTAAGGGTCAGGGTAAAGGCTGGGATAAGGTTTAGGGTTAGGGTTAGGTTAAGGGTAAAGATTAGGGTAAGGGTAAGGGCATGGATAAGGATAAGTGTAAGTGTTAGGGTAAGGGTAATGTTAAAGGTAACAGTAAGTGTAAAGGTAAGGGTTAGGGAAAGGGTAAGAATAAGGGTATGGGTAAGGGTAAGGGTGAGGGTTACAGTAGGGGTAAGTGTAAGGTTTAGATTTAGGCTAAGGGTAAGTGTAGCAGAAAGGGTAAGGTTTACTGTAAGGTTTAGGCTTAGGTTAAGGGTAAGGGTAAGGGTAATTGTACGAGTAATTTTAGGGTTAGGTTAAGGTTAAGTGTTAGGGTAATGGTTAGGGTAAATTTAAGGGTTAAAGTCAGGAAAACATATGCGTAAGTATTAGGTTAATGTTAAGAGTAAAGTTAAGGTTAAGAGTAAGTGTAAGGTTTAGGGTAAGGCTTAGCGTTAATGTAAGGGTCAGGGTAAGGGTTGGGGTAAGGTTTAGGTTAAGGGTTAATGTAAGCATTATGATAAGGGTAAGGGTGAGTGTAGGGTAAGGTTTAGAATTAGGCAAAGAGTAAGTGTAGCAGAAAGGGTAAGGATTACGGTAAGGGTAAGTGCTAGGATAAGTGTAAGGTTGAGGATTAGGTTAAGGGTAAGGGTAATGGTTTGGTAAGGGTAAGGGTAAGTTTAATTGTACGAGTAGTTGCCAGGGTAAGTGGAAACGTAAGTGAACATGTAAGTGTTGTTCTATGGCTTATGGTAAGGGTAAGGTTAAGAGTAAGTTTTAAGTTAAGGATAAGCGTAAGAGTAACAAATAGAGTAAGGGTAAGGGTAACAGTAAGGTTAAGGGTAGAAGTATGTGTTAGAGTATGGGCTATGGTAAGGGTAAGGGTAGAGTAAGAGTAAGGGTAAGGGTATGTGTAAGCGTATGGTTCATTGTAAGGGTTACAGTAAGGGTTAGGGTAAGGGTAAGTGTTAGGGTAATGGTTAGGGTTAATTTTAGGGTTAGGGTGAGGGAAACGTAAGGGTAAGTATTAGATTACAGCTAAGGTTAAGGTTAAGAGTAAGTGTAAGATTTAGGGTAAGGGTTAGGGTTAATGTAAGGGTCAGGGTAAGGGTTGGGGTAAGGTTTAGGGTAAGGGTTAGGTTAAGGATAAGCGTTAGGGTAAGGGTAAGGTTAATGGTAACCGTAAGTGTAAAGGTAAGGGTTAGGCTAAGGGTAAGAATAAGAGTATGGGTAAGGGTAAGGGTGAGGGTTAGGCTAAGGGTAAGTGTAGCAGAAAGGGTAAGGTTTACTGTAAGGTTTAATGTTTCAGCTTCGGTTAAGGGTAAGGGTAAGGGTAATTGTACGAGGAATTGCTAGGGTAAGTGTAAGCGTAAGTGTACATGTAAGTGTACATGTAAGTGTTGTTGTATGGCTTATGGTAAGGGTAAGGTCAAGGGTAAGGTTTATATTAAGGGTAAGCGTAAGGGTAAGGGATAGAGTAAGGGTAAGGGTAAGGTTAAGGGTAACGGTAAGGTTAAGGGTACAAATATGTGTTAGGGTATGGGTTATGGTATGGGTAAGAATTAGGGTGAGTATAAGGGTAAGGGTAAGTGTAAGGGTACAGGTCAGGGTAAGGGTTAGAGTAAGGGTTAGGGTTAGGGTTAGGGTTAGGGTAAGGTTAAGTGTTAGGGTAATGGTTAGGGTTAGTTTTAGGGTTAAAGTCAGGAAAACGTATGCGTAAGTATTAGGTTAATGTTAAGGGTAAGGTTAAGGTTAAGAGTAAGTGTAAGGTTTAGGGTAAGGGTTAGGGTTAATGTAAGGGTCAGGGTAAGGGTTGGGGTAAGGGTTAGGTTAAGGATAAGTGTTAGGGTAAGGGTAAGGTTAATGGTAACCGTAAGTGTAAAGGTAAGGGTTAGGGAAAGGGTAAGAATAAGGGTATGGGTAAGGGTAAGGGTGAGGGTAAGGCTAAGGGTAAGTGTAAGGTTTAGATTTACGCTAAGGATAAGTGTAGCAGAAAGGGTAAGGTTTACGGTAAGGGTAAGTGTTAGGATAAGGGTAAGATTTAGGGTTAGGGTAAGGGTAAGGGTAAGGGTAAGGGTAAGGGTAAGGGTAAGGGTAAGGGTAAGGGTAAGGGTAAGGGTAAGGGTAAGGGTAAGGGTAAGGGTAAGGGCCACGGTAACGGTAACGGTAACGGTAACGGTAAGGGTTACGGTAAGGGTAAGAGTTACCGTCAGCGTACGGGTACGGGTAGAAGTATGTGTTAGAGTATGGGTTATGGTAAGGGTAAGGGTTAGGGTAAGGGTAAGTGTTGGGGTAATGGTTAGGGTTAATTTTAGGGTTAGGGTGAGGGAAAAGTAAGGGTAAGTATTAGGTTAAGGTTAAGGGTAAGGTTAAGGTTAAGTGTAAGTTTTAGGGTAAGGGTTAATGTAAGGGTCAGAGTAAGGGTTCAGGTAAGGTTTAGGGTTAGGGTTAGGTTAAGGTTAAGTGTTAGGGAAAGCGTAATTTGTATGGATAAGATAAGTGTAAGGGATAGGGTAAGGGTAAGTGTTAGGGTAAGGGTAAGGTTAATGGTAACTGTAAGTGTATGGGTAAGGGTTATGGTAACGGTATTAGTAAGGGGAAGGGGAAGGGCAAGTCTAAGGTTCTGGCTCAGGGTAAAAGTTAGAGTAAGGTTTAGGGTTCGGTAAGTATAAGTGTTAGGGTAATGGTTACGGTTAATTTTAGGGTTACGATGAGGGAAACGTAAGGGTATGTATTAGTTTAAGGGTAAGGTTAAAGATAAGATTAAGTGTAAGGTTTAGGTTAAGGGTTAGGTTTAGAGTAAGGGTTAGGGCTAGGGTTAGGGTTAGGGTTAGGGTCAGGGTCAGGGTCAGGGTCAGGGTTAGGGTTAGGGTTAGGGTTAGCGTAAGGTTTAGGGTTAATGTAAGGGTCAGGGTAACGGTTGGGGTAAGGTTTAGGTTAAGGGTAAAAGTAAGTATAATGGTAAGGGTAAGGGTGAGGCTTAGGGTAATGGTTAGATTTAGGTAAGGGTGAGGGTTAGGGTAAGATTTAGAATTAGGCAAACGGTAAGTGCAGCAGAAAGGGTAAGGTTTAGGATAAGGGTAAGTGTTATCATAGGGGTAAGGTTTAGGGTTAGCTTAATAGTAAGGTTAAGGGTAATTGTACGAGTAATTGCTAGGGTAAGTCAAGCGTAAATTTACATGTAAGTGTTGTTGTATGGCTTATGATAAGAGTTAGGTTAAGGTTAAGGTTTATGTTAAGTGTAAGTGTAAGGGTAACGGAGACAGTAAAGGTAAGGGTAAGGGGAACGGTAAGGTTAAGGCTACAAGTACGTGTTAGGGTATGGGTCATGGTAAGGGAAAGGCTTAGGGTAAGGGTAAGTGTAAGGGTACGGGTCAGGGTAAGGGTTACAGTAAGGGTTAGAGTTACGGTTAGGGTTAGGGTAAGGGTAAGTGTTAGGGTAATGGTTAGGGTTAATTTTCGGGTTAGGTTGAGGGAAACGTAAGGGTAAGTGTTAGGGTAATGGTTAAGGGTAAGGTTACGGTTAAGAGTAAGTGTAAGTTATAGGGTAAGGGTTAGGGTTAATGTAAGGGTCAGGGTAAGGGCTGGGATAAGGTTTAGGGTTAGGGTTAGGTTAAGGGTAAAGATTAGGCTAAGGGTAAGAGTAAGGTTTAGATTTAGGCTAAGGGTAAGTGTAGCAGAAAGGGTAAGGTTTACTGTATGGTTTAGGCTTAGGTTAAGGGTAAGGGTAAGCGTAAGGGTAATTGTACGAGTAATTTTAGGGTTAGGGTAAGGTTAAGTGTTAGGGTAATGGTTAGGGTTAATTTTAGGGTTAGGGTGAGGGAAACGTAAGGGTAAGTATTAGGTTACAGCTAAGGTTAAGGTTAAGAGTAAGTGTAAGGTTTAGGGTAAGGGTTAGGGTTAATGTAAGGGTCAGGGTAAGGGTTGGGGTAAGGTTTAGGGTAAGGGTTAGGTTAAGGATAAGTGTTAGGGTAAGGGTAAGGTTAATGGTAACCGTAAGTGTAAAGGTAAGGGTTAGGGTAAGAGTAAGAATAAGGGTATGGGTAATGGTAAGGGTGAGGGTTAGGCTAAGGTTAAGTGTAAGGTTTAGATTTAGGCATAGGGTAAGTGTAGCAGAAAGGGTAAGGTTTACGGTAAGGGTAAGTGTTAGGATAAGGGTAAGGTTTAGGGTTAGGTTAAGGGTAAGGGATAGGGTAAGGGATTGGGTAAGGGATAGGGTAAGAGTAAGGGTAAGGGTAAGGGTAAGGGTAAGGGTAAGGGTAAGGGTAAGGGTAAGGGTAAGGGTAAGGGTAAGGGTAAGGGTAAGGGTAAGAGTAAGAGTTAGGGTAACGGAAAGCGTAAGGGTATGGGTGGAAGTATGTGTTAGAGTATGGGTTATGATAAGGGTAAGGGTTAGGGTAAGAGTAAGTGTAAGGGTATGTGTAAGTGTACGGGTCACTGTAAGTGTTAGAGTAAGGATTAGGTTAGGGGTAACTGTTAGGGTAATGGTTAGGGTTAATTTTAGGGTTAGTGTGAGGAAAACGTAAAGGTAAGTATTAGGTTAAGGTTAAGAGCAAGTGTAAGGTTTAGGTTAAGGGTAAGGGTTAATGTAATGGTACTGGAAAGGGTTCAGGTAAGGTTTAGGGTTAGAGTTAGGTTAGGGTTAAGTGTTAGGAAAAGGGTAAGTTGTATGTAGAAGAATAAGTGTAAGAGTAAGGGTATTGGTAATGATAAGGGTGAGGGTTAAGGATAAGGTATAAGGATAATGGTATTTAAATTTTTTAATTCAATTTATTTTAAATTAAAATTTTTTAATTTAATTAATTAATATTTTAATTGTACGAGTAATTGCTAGGGCAAGTTTAAGCGTAAGTGTACATTTAAGTGTTGTTGTGTGGCTTATTGTAAGGGTAAGGTTAAGTGTTAGGGTAATTGTTATGGTTAATTATAGGGTTAGGGTGAGAAAAACGTAAGATTAAGTATTAGCTAAAGGTTAAGGGTAAGGTTAATGTTAAGAGTAAGTGTAAGGTTTAGGGTAACGGTTAGGTTAAGGATAAGTGTTAGGGTAAGGGTAAGGTTAAAGGTAACCGTAAGTGTAAAGGAAAGGGTTAGGATAAGAGTAAGAATAAGGGTATGGGTAATGGTAAGGGTGAGGGTTAGGCTAAGGGTAAGTGTAAGGTTTAGATTTACGCTAAGGGTAAGTGTAGCAGAAAGGGTAAGGTTTACGGTAAGGTTTAAGGTTTAGGGTTAGGTTAAGGGGAAGGGGAAGGGGAAGGTAAGGGGAAGGGTTGGAGTAAGGTATAGGGTAAGGGTAAGGTTATGGTTAAAGGAAAGAGTAAGGGTAAGGAAAAAGTAAAGGTAAGGATTTGGGTAATGGTAAGGGTGAGAAGGGTTAGGGTAAGGGTTACGGTAAGGGTTAGGTAACGCAGTGTACAACCTGGGACGTCACACGCAGAGCTGCCTCTGGCAAGGTGAGTGAGGAACAGATGTAGCAGTTGTTGTGTTGTAGGTCTCACTGTTCCTCTAGGCATCCCCTCTTTGTCTTTTAGAGGTGTTGTAGCTGTTTGAAGAGGGTAGATTGAAGCATCTGCCTCGGGGGCTGGTAAGCGGCAGAGGTAAGGGAGCAGATGAGAGTAACTTACCTAGTTGTGCTGTGTCTTTGGATGCTGCATCGGCCTATGCGTTTCTTTTTCTTTCACAGGTGTCTCGCACAGGCTCAAAGGAGCAAACTGCACTCTGAAGAGCTGTGTAAGAAGAGGGGCTGGTCATGAGCTGGGTTGGAGCAGAACGACCAAGTAGCACAAGGTGACTATGAAAGGTGTCCGTCTTGCTTTGCAGGTGCCGTGGCAGGCTCTCCACAGAAGTGGATAAGGATATGAGATAAGGCCAGAGAGCGACAAGGAGCGGCACGTGCAGGGATGGTTTTGAAGCGCTGCGGTGGCTTACTCTTCTGTTCATCAGGTGCCACAGGCAAGGTGGGTTGTAACATCAGTCGTTATATTTGCATGAAAGCAGTTCACTTGAATGCCACAGTGCATCTGAGTAGGGTGTTCTAGCAGAACAAGCTTGTCTGGCACAGCGGTGCCTGATGGCAGTGTGTTTCCTCAGGTGAAGAGGTGCCTGAAGCCCCATCCTATCTAGCCTGCACACAATTATCTGAGAATGAAAGCTGCTTTCCAGTAATTCAGAAAGCCAAGTTACGTCTCAGCCTTGAGCATCTCGGGCTTTTGGGCTTTTTTTTTTTTTTTTACAGACACTGTAACATTTGGCACCAGCACTAATACTTTTTTTGGCATATGTTTAGCGTTTGGGGCCTGTGTCTGGGATTTGGGCCCTGTCTCAAACCACTGGGGCTTTGTCCTGGGTTTTGGAGCCTGTTTCTAGAGTTCAGGGCCTGTGATTAGGCTTTTGGGGTCTGTGTCTGGGGGCCGGTATCTGGGGGCAAGGGGGGAGCTGCTTGTAGACCCTTGGGGCCGGCATTGAGGGGGTTGGGAGCTGACTCTACACCTTTGGGGCCTGCTTCTGGGGGCGGGGGGGGGTTGAGACCAGCATCTGGGGGAGGGGTGGGAGCTCTTTGTATTCCTTTGGAGCCTGTGTCGGGGGGCGGGGGGGGGGGGGGGGGAAGGGGAGGGTTGGTTGGGAGGTGCTTGTACACTGTTGGAGCCTGGGTTGAGGGAGGAGGTTTGGAGCTGCTTCTACACCTTTGGGCCTGGCATCGGGGGTAGGGGGTTGGGTGCTGGTTGTAGGGGCCTGTGTTTGGGGGGGGGGGGGCTTGGGACCTGCGTCTGGGGGAGGGGTGGGAGCTGCTTGTACACCTTTGGGGCCTGCATGTGTGGGGGGTCAGGGCCTGTGTCTAGCGGGCTGGGAACTGCTTGTACAATGTAGGAATCTGTTTCTGCAGGGTGGCTGGGAGCTGTTTGTACAACTTTGGGGCCAGCATCTGGGGGTGGCTGGGAGCTGCCTGTACACTGTAGGGGCCTGTGTTTGTGGGGGCCTTGGGGGCCTCCCTCGGGGGGGGGGGGGAGGGTTGGGAGCTGCTTGTATAGGGTAGGGGGCGTGCCTGGCAGGGGTTGGGAGCTGCTTGTAGAATTTGGGTCGCTGTGTCTGGGGGGGGGGGTTGGGGCCTGTGTCTCAGGGGTGTTGGGAACTGGTTGTACACCTTTGGGTCCTGTCTCAGGGGTGGAGCTACTTGTACACTTTTGGGGTCTGTATTTGAGGGGGGTTGGGAGCTGCTTGTGCACTTTTGGACCTATGTTTAGGCTGGTTGGGAGTTGCTCATGCATTCTAGGTGCCTCCCTTTTGAAAAGGGTTGGGGCCTGCATCTGTGGGTGGTTGGGAGCTGCTTGTACACTATAGGGGCCATGGTCTTGGAGGGGGGTCTGGGCTGTTTATACACCTCTGTGGCCTGTGTTTGGGGGGGGGGGGGCCTGTGCCTGGGAAAGTTGGGAGCTGTTTGTTCACTCTAGGAGCCTCCATTTGGGGGTCTTTGGGGCCTCCCTTTGAGGGGGAGGGAGTTGGGAGTTGGTTGTACACCTCCGCATCCCGTGTCTTGGGGGGGGTGGGGGGAGTGGGATCGGTCTCTGAAGGGGCGGGTTGTGAGCTGCTTGTACACCTGTGTCGGGGGGAGGGTAGGGGGGATGGCGGGGGGCGGGTCCGGGTCTTGGGCCAGTGTCTGGGTGGAGTCCAGTTCTTGGGAGGGGGTGGTGGGGTAGGAGCTGCTTGTGGGCAGTTGGGGTCTGCATCTGGGTGTGGTTGGTGCCTGCTTCTGTTGGCAGTTTGGGGCCTGCTTGTAGACTTGTGCAGCCTGGGTTTGGGGGCTTTTCTGTAACGTTTGGGGCCTGCATTTTTGCTTTGGGATGCATCTTGAGCTTTTGAGGCCTAGCAGTAGCATTTGGGGCCTGCATCTGGGGCTTTTCTGTAGCATTTTGGTTGCGTATTTGTGATTTGGGGCCTGTATCGTGGGTTTTGCCTTTTTTGTAGTTTCCATCTTTGTGTGTGTGTGTTTCGTTGTTGGTTGTCTGGGGTTAGGGGCAGTTTGGGGTTTGGATTAAGGTCAGTGTCATTAGCGTTAGGGGGTTGATAATAAGGGTTAGGGTTGTGGTTAGAGTTGTTAGGTTTAAGGGGAATAAGGATTTCAGGGTAAGGGGATCAAGGTTGTGGGAATAAAAATGTTGTTTTTGCGCAGTTACATCCTGTAGAGGGAAGGAAGGTGGTATTGAGATATGCTTGCAGTGATAAGACAGCTTAACAGTGTGAAATGAGTTCATCTGATTCGTGTCAATATGGAACAATGCTAGGGCCGCATGATATGATGAAAAGTCTAAGAAAACCAGAGTGGTTAATATATATAGTTCTTGAATCTTGCAAAGGAATGGTCCAGCAATTCGGGTCAATAGAGGATAAGAGAACATAGGGGTTTCAGAATAACTGCTAACTATTACAACTGTTGCATGGGACACTATGCAAGTGTCTGCCATCCAGCCAAGATGGACAAAGGAGATGGACAAGAGAAAAGCCTGGGAGGAAGACTACGAGCCTTCAGTACGAGCGGCCCCCAGAGGGACCACCGGAGACTGATAACGCCTGCACCAGTGGGAGGGTTTGGATTCTGGGAACTAATTAGAATAACCCTGCCTTTTGTAGAAGTAGTAATGAATATGTATTAGCCTAGCAGCATAAAAACCAGCCGCCTAATGTAACTTGTGTGCGTCTTGGTGGAGCAGAGACTCCTGGCGCACCCAGCGCTGCTTGCTTACCTCTATTCATTTAATAAATTGTAAATTTCAATTGCAATCCTATTTGGGACCCAGTCATTTATTACAAGTGGGCTCTCGTCCGGGAGGGCTTTGGTTCCTGATTTCTGGTTTGATCTAGGAGAGGCACCCCCACCATTTGGTGGCTGCTGTTTGAGTCAGGTCGGAACTAATGGCATCTTAAACCTGAATAAAGGTAAGCAAAGTTTCTGATTCTTTTTTTCAGCTCCCTTGCCAGCTGCAGCACTATATTTTGCCCATAATTGTGTGTGTGAAGATCCGAACGAAGATGACGGAGTCGTAAGCATTTAAAGCGTATACCGTTCGGTTGGGTGGGGTTCGGTTGCCTGTGTGTGTAAGAGTGTGACTGAGATGGAACTTAGTTCCGAAGTGATTGTGGAGGTCTTCTAACCGCGGTTCCAATCTCCCGCGAGGGACTTGGCCGGTGAAGGACCGAAGGGATTCCTATAGGACTTGTGGGTGTGTGATAGGTCCTCGACCCCCTGCAAGACACTCTTACTAAGGTAACCAAGGGCTATGGGAATTGCCATAGTAAAATTCCTAGATGGGTCAGACAAAATCAAAGACCAGAGACCAGAAGAAAGGGAGCAAATTACCAGTCATACCACCAGAAAGTCCATTAGGAATAACGATTCGAAATTGGAATGATAGGGACCCCAGAAAAGGAAAAAGTAAATTAAAAATGGTCCAGTATTATGTGACAGAATGGCCAAAGGAGCCTTTAAGACTACATGTCTTTTGGCCTGTTTTTGGAACCTTCGAAGACTGGATTTGCCAGGCCTTAAATATCCATGTTAATTCAAAGGAAGCTTTTAGCCAGGAAGAAAGCGATTATGCAGGATTATGGATCAGGAGGACTTCACGTCCTTTTCCAGCCTCAATATTTACACTAAAAGCAGGTAAGAAATTTGAAGAACAAGAAGAACATGAAAAAGAAAAAGAAGATAAACGTGAGCCGTTGGATAAGCTACCACCTCCATATCCTAACAATCCACCCCCGGCGGCTCCCCCTCCGGTGGCTGTGGTATCGCCACCAGTATCACCGTTGCCCCAGCTTCCACCACCAACAGCACCAGAATTAGACCGACCTCCGGCCGCATGCAGGAGAAGTAGGACGGATGTATCTGAGAGGGCTTCTCTATATCCCTTAAGGGAGGTAACTGGTGTATAACTGGTGCGCGTCTTGGTGGAGCAGAGACTCCCGGCATACCCAGCACTGTTTGCTTACCTCTATTCATTCAGTGAATTGTAAACTTTGATTGTAATCCTATTTGGGACTTTTATTTATTATAACAGACAACCTTGTAAAACGCAGACAACCAGAATCCTTACAGCAATTAGGTGGAAATCACGGCGTAAGAAACATTACCACCTCAAAGAGTAAAAACCTCAAAAGAAATGTGACTTGTAACAGGCCAGCAGCTGTGTATTTTCTGTGAAGCACCAGCTAGATTATGAACCTTGAATAGCACAGTTAAAGGGGAAACAGGGGAGGGTCCCGGTCCTCGGCAGAAAAAAAAAGTGTATAAACTGTGTATGGAATTAGTAGGCACCCTCCTGCTTGTGGGACACCCGCCATTGTAATCTCGAATAATAATGCTACTGTACTGAGATCCTCGACTCAGCCTATGCTATTTGCTACAGATTGATTCAGGGTTTTAAGGTTTCAGGGATTGGGCACTAGGGTTGGGTTTCAGGGTAAGGGGTTTCAGGGTTTATGTTTAGGATTTTAAGGTTTTTAGGGTTGGAGTTTTAACGGTTAGGGTTTTAAGGATTTGGGGGTTAGGGTTTTAAGGGTTTCAGGGTTAGCGTGTTAGGGTATTAGAGTTTTTTGGGTTGTAGTGTTGATATGTTTTTTAGGGTTAGAGTCTTAAGGTTTTATTTTTGGTCAGTTATTTACGGTTAGGGTTTTAAGATCTTTTTTTTTTTTTTTTTTTTTTCAGGTTAGTTTCTCCAGGTCCAGGGTTTTGAGTATCCTAATTTTGGGGGTTTGGATTTTGAGCATCTTAATTTTGGGGGTTAGGCTTTTGTGTGCCCTAATTTTTTGGGATCGGCTTTCAAGCATCCTAAGTAGTTGGGTTAGGGTTTTGAGCATCTTAATATTTTGGGTCTGGGTAATGAGCATCCTCAGTTTTCAGGATAGGGTTTTGAGCATCTTAATGTTTCCAGGATAGGGTTTGGAGCGTCCTAATGTTTTGGGTTGGGGCTTTGAGCGTCCTAATGTTTTTGGGTTAGGGTTTGGAGCGTCCTAAATTTTGAGGATAGGGTTCTGAGCATCTCAGTGTTTCCAGGATAGGGTTTTGAGCGTCCTAAGTATTTGGGATAGGTCTTTGAGCTTCCTAATGTTTTTCGGATAGGGTTTGGAGCATCTTAATGTTTTGGGTTTGGGTTTTGAGCGTCCGAATGTTTTTGGGTTAGGGCTTGGAGCATCCTAATGATTTTGGGTTAGGGCTTTGAGCGTCCTGTTTTCGGGATAGGGTTTTGAGCGTCCAAAGTTTTTGGGTTTGGGTTTTGAGCGTCCAAAGTGTTATAAGTTGCCCCCTTAATTAATTTTCAGAGAGCATTGTATTAATCATAGAAAGGAATTTATTGAGTAAGCAAACATCAAGCAAAACAGCACTGGGCAGCCGGGGAGTCTCAGTTCCGCCAACGGCACGCACCTCACCCCTGCCAGGGTCCCTTTTTATACCTTGCTAATTCTGGGATTACTCAGCACATCCTGGTATATTCTGCGACTGCGCGCACTGTTGCTATGTTCCCTCAACATAACCCTAAAATTAACCGTAACCATTACCCTAACACTTATCCTTACCTAACCCTAACCCTAACCCTTACTCTAACTTTTAACCCTGACCCATAACCTTAGACTTCCCCTACCCTTACCCTTACTCTTCCCCTTACCCTAACCCTTACCCTTACACTTACGGTTACCATTAATCTTACCCTTACCCGAACACTTACCCTTACCCTATCCCTTACACTAATCCTTATCCATACAACTTCCGCTTACCCTAACACTTAACCTTAACCTAACCCTAACCCTAAACCTTACCTGAACCCTTACCCTGACCCTTACATTAACCCTAACCCTAAAACTTAACCTTAACCTTACCCTTAACCTTAACCTAATACTTACCCTTACTTTTCCCTCACCCTAACCCTAAAATTAACCCTAACCATTACCCCAACACTTACCCTTACCCTAACCCTTACCCTTACCATAACCCATACTCTAACACATACTTCTACCCGTACCCGTACCCTTACCGTAACCCTTACCCTTACCATTACCGTAACCCTTACCCTTACCCTATCCCTTACCCTTAACCTAACCCTAAACCTTACCCTTATCCTAACACTTACCCTTACCATAAACCTTACCCTTTCTGCTACACTTACCCTTAGCCTAAATCTAAACCTTACACTTACCCTTAGCCTAACCCTCGCCCTTACCATTACCCATACCCTTATTCTTACCCTTACCGTAACCCTACGGTTACCATTAACCTTACCCTTACCCTAACACTTATCCTTAACCTAACCCTTACCCTAAACCTTACCCCAACCCTTACCCTGACCCTTACATTAACCCTAACCCTTACCCTAAACCTTACACTTACTTTTAACCTTAACCTTACCCTTAACATTAACTTAATACTTACGCATACATTTTCCTGACTTTAACCCTAAAACTAACCCTTACCCTAACCCTAACCCTAACCCTTACTCTAACCCTTACCCTGACCTGTACCCTTACACTTACCCTTACCCTTATACTTACCCTAATTCTTACCCATACCATAACCCATACCCTAACACATATTTGTACCCTTAACCTTACCCTTAACCTTACTCTATCCGTTACCCTTACGCTTACCCTTAACATAAACCTTACCCTTGACCTTACCCTTACCATAAGCCCTACAACAACACTTACATATACACTTACGCTTACACTTACCCTAGCAATTACTCGTACAATTACCCTTACCCTTACCCTTACCCTTAACCTAAGCCGAAACCTTAAACCTTACAGTAAACCTTACCCTTTCTGCTACACTTACCCTTAGCCTAAATCTAAACCTTACACTTACCCTTACTGTAACCCTCACCCTTACTGTTGCCAATACCCTTACTCTTACCCTTACCCTAACCCTTCTCCTTACACTTACTGTTACCTTTAACATTACCCTTACCCTAACACTTACACTTATCCTTATCCATACCCTTACCCTTACCCTAATCCTTACCCTTAACCTAACCCTAACCCTAAACCTTACCCCAGCCCTTACCCTGACCCTTACATTAACCCTAACCCTTACCCTAAAAGTTACACTTACTCTTAACCTTAACCTTACCCTTAACTATTACCCTAACACTTACCCTTATGTTTCCCTCACCCTAACCCTAAAATTAACCCTAACCATTACCCTAACACTTACCCTTACCCTAACCCTTACCCTTACCATAACCCATATCCTAACACGTATTTGTAGCCTTAACTTTACCATTCCCCTTACCCTTACCTTTACTGTCTCCGTTACCCTTACACTTACACTTAACATAAACCTTAAAGTTAACCTAACCCTTGTTATAAATGGCTCAGGATTCAAATTAGGATTAAATAAAAAAATAGGATTTATTGAAAGAATATAAAGGAATAGAGGTAAGCAAACAGCGCTGGGTGCACCGGGAGTCTCCGCTCCACCAGGACGCACACCAGTTACATCAAGCAGCTGATTTTTATGCTCCTAGACTAATACATATTCATTACTACTTCTAAAAAAAATAGATTATTAAAATTAGCTTCCGGGGTGCAGTCCCTCCTACTGGAGCATGCGCAGTCTCCTCTGGGGTCTCTTCTGGGGGTCTCTAGGGGTCTTTCATGCTGAAGGCTCGTAGTCTTCCTCTCCCCCTTTGTACTTACTTGGCACCATACCAAGTTTATAGAACATTCTCTTCAAGACTTGTCTCCCAGCCGTCCTTCAGCTTCTTTTTCCTTCCTCTTAATCTCTCGGCCCCCCTAACCAGATACCAAAGATCCGCATAGTATCCCATAACAGTCACTAGTTGTTATCAGTTGTTCTGAAACTCCCAGACATCAAACACAAACAGCTTCACGAGTAATTAAAACATTCTTCCCCAGCCATTCACAGACACATCTATAGCAGTGTTAGAAATAGAAGTCTGGAATAACAAAAGCAAACAGGTTCATAAATTTAAGGAGTGATAAATTGACTAGAATGAGGGGGAGACTGGGACACACTGCAGCTGAGGTTCAAGAATTAAATTGCCAGTGCAGGGCCCAGAGGCAGACAGGATTCAAACAGAATTGTTCTTTATGGACACGAATTGTTAAAACATTCCTCACAATCCCTTATCTTCTTTTTAACATCCCCAATTCGTGTCTCTTCTGTTATTAATAATTGGATTTCATCAGTTTGTTCTTGGAGGGTCCAATTCTTAAGCATCATAATTGACATATTCCCTTCTTTTTTTAATGAAGTTATTACAAATGTACTATTTATCACCCGGTGTATTAATAATGTAAGACAAGGTATCATACAAGGTACAAATAATAATGTAATTACACCACATAACAATAAAAATAACACTCTTTTGACCCATGGTCCACCAGGCAGCCATGAAAATAAATCCCATTCCATATCCTTCCAGGTTTGTGTTTGCTCGCTCACCTCCCCCCTCCTTCTCTGGGATGGGAGAGAGAAATGGGAAAGTGAAGCCTGTGAGTTGAGATAAAAACAAGAAGATAATAACAATAATGATGATAATAGTACTACTAGTAATAATGTGTACGAAACAAGTGATGCACAATGCAATTGCTCACCACCTGCTGTCCGATGCCCAACCTAACCCCGAGCAGTCCGGCCCTCCTCCCAGCCTGCCTGCTGGCAGGACAGTGAGAAGCTGAATTTGGCTTGGTCCTTGGCTTGGTGTAAGCACTGCTCTGTAACAATTAAAAACAATTAAAACATCAGCATATTATTAACATTCTTCTCATCCTAAACCAGAACATAACATTCTATCAGTTACTAGGAAGAAACACCTTTTCATCAGTCTTTAAACAGTAATTACTAAAGTTAAATTTTCCACAGACTTCTCCTTCTTGTGCTAGCAAACAATCCAAAACTAGGCAATTTTGATACAAAGCAGTTCTCATCTTTATAACTCATTTAGATCAGTTCTCATCATTTATAACTATTTCTATTACAGCTAATAACCTAATTATTCTATTAAGTATATATACTGAGGTCCTATAGCCCCAGGATCTGTCTTCTGCCCATGTAGCTGGATCATAATAGGCAAACGCCTTCAGGGTCGATTCAGGCTTGTGTTACCGTTCGGCCTGTCAGGGTGATCCAGCTCCTGTAAAACGAATCACAATTTTATATAGGTTTAAAAAAGAGGTTTTTTATGTTATTTTCTCGGGACAACCTGATCTTAGTGTGGGAGAAGTCCGGTCGAGGCCCTCTCATTCGGCAGTCAATACCGATAGGGGTTGCCTCCCTCGGTAGACCATACACACCACAGTGGAGGGTCCTGCCCCAGTCTTGCCTTCTCCCTTTTCTCCCTTTAGGCTTGTCCTTTTTATTTGGCATCCTTAATTCATGCAGAGCCTCGTTGCCAGAATATTAGTTCTCCCTTAGCTTGAGTTTCAGTTTCCCAGGAGCGGACTCAACCCTCCAAGTTTCAGTAGTTACTGGTCCTTTTATTCTGGATGCGTGGGTCCCTTTCTGCAGTTCTCACAGCTGTTTCAGTAGTCAGTAAAACAAGGTACAGGCCCTCACATCGAGGGTTCAGTGATTCTTCCCTCCCGTGGCTGCTTGTTGAAACACTTTATTTTTTATCTTCTGACAAGTTAAATAACAGTTATTTAATTTGCTTTGCCGTATGGCCCTTTCCAGGTTCCTGTAGCAGGATTCATCTGATAGCCTTTCAGGTTGATACAGATTTGACTACAGGGTTTTGGCATTCATCACTATCTCCACAGTTTCACAGCTGGACAGTCACATTCATTTATGTTGCATTCCTTCAGGGGCTCATCACCCCAGTCCTTGCAGTCTCTCTGCTGGTTACACACTTTATTGATATCTATGCATTCTCCACTTCTGCACTTGAATTTGCCAGGTCCAGAGCACTGAATAACATTGTTACAGTTTGCTTCATCAGTGCCATCCAGACAGTCTCTCACACCACTGCACTGCCTACTCCCATGGACACAGTTCACATCTGAACTGGTCTGGCCTACAGGTCCAGGAAGGGCAGTTAATTTCATCTCTTCCATCCTTACAGTAAGGATCTCTATCACATCGCCACAATTCTCTTCATCTTCTCCACTGTCACAGTCTTTTTCACCATCACATTTCCATGACACTGTTCTCATATGACACAGCTCAGCACTTTCATCAGACCCATCTTCACAATCCAGATCCCCATCACACTGCCATCTGTTTGGCACACACTGACCACCGTTGCACACAAAGTCAGATTCAGCACACATCTTCTTCACACATCTTCTTCACACAAACACTCTCATCACTGCCATCTGAGCAGTCTTCACATTTTACTCTAGCACCGTCGGCAGCAGTGCACAGTCAGGCGAAGGCGAGCAGCAGGCAGAGCGCCTTGCCTCGCACCGTCACCTGTGTCACTTATACTACTCCTATTACCCATGCTGTTAGTGTCAGTGGCATCCTCCTTTTCTTTTTGCCACTGACCATTCACCACAAATGGATGAGACACATGATTACTAGTTAGGAAAGAGAGTGTAACGTCTGCTATATGGCTGCAGGCAGTGCCAGCTGCAACCTTAGGTTTGTGAAAGAGCCTGCTGGTGGTCATTTGGCAGTGTAATCTGCGTCTCTGCACTCCTGCCCTGCAATAGAGCTTAGTCGTCATTAGTAACAGTTATAACACCGATCTGGGGACTAATAGTCTTTTTTGCATTGCAAGATAAACCTTTTATAAAAAGAATGCTAGAGTGAAGCAGCACAGCCGCTGCTGCCGCTGCCTCCATGGTTACGTCAGACAGGCTGCAGGGTCCTGATGTCCGCCCCTCTGCTCTGTGCCGACTGGCCACACGGTGAGGGTCGGCTACCGGTGTCCACTGACGCCTCTGGTCTCCCGTAGCAACTCGATCTTGGATGTCCCGCAATTACTTCAATTCCCCGCGTTTTCCGGCTTCTGTCCGGTCTATTCTGTGTCTCTCAGAGCCGTCCGTGGCTCTGCAGCGTCTCTCAGGGCTCTCTCCGTCCAGTGGTAGTCCCTCCGTAGTGTCTCGGGTCTCCCAGCGCCACTCCAGTCTCTCGGCACCGCTCCGGTCTCTCGGCCTGTTCAGGTCTCAGCGAGTCCAGGTCTCGGCCTGTGCAGGCCTCATATGTTGCAGAAAGCATGTCATATCATGCTCCTGCCTTTTTCTTGTCACAGTCAAAACATTTAAGAGCAAAAATAGGATACACAAGATACACAAGATACACTGGGCACCACCACTCAAAACTTGGATAAAACAGCACTTCTTTTCAGTCTGTCAAGCACTTCGTTCGTCTCTGCCCACTCCCCTTGTGGAGAGTACGGAACAACGGATCGGAACTCTGCACTCGCTTTGCAGCAACGCTGCGTCTCACTCACACAGCACAATCGCACACGGAGGCCTCCAGCACATCTCATTCATACCACAGGAATATAATTTAGAATGATAACCAACCAAACAAGTATTGTCTCTGACTGTGTTCTTCGTGAAGTGACTTGTAACACTTTGTTTCAAACCCTTACATTTACACAAATACTTTCAACACAAAATACATACAATATGCAAATATTACAATATACAAAATGTCAACACAAAATACATACATAAAAACACATACAATTATTAACACTCCAGTTAGTATCCCTCCAGCAGCTGAAAACATACCGTTTGTCTGCAGTTTCAGGAGATCTTTGCTCCTGCGGTGAGCAGCTGAGAGTGGAGTCCCCTCCGAGCAAAAACGCTCAGGGTGCACCTAGGGGCGTCCGCGCTGCAGCCGATCCCGCAGCCGAGCAGAGTGTCTCCTGCCTGGCTCACCAAAATGACTCACAGAAAGCTGACTCCACAATCAGTAAGATTGTAAAGTAGGTATGTTTACTCAGTTCCATGCAGCACGGGGCGGGTAGTCCCACCAAAGTCGTGCACGCCTAACGTGGCAAATTGCTCTAGTAAAGAGTTACATATACATGAACATTCCTATACATATACATATTCCTAAGCTGTCCCTTTGTGAGCAGTCCTCCTTATCTCAGACCCCTTGATTAATGTCCGAACCATGAGGTTGTTTTTGATCTGGTTCTCGGGGTCCGAGAGGCTCCTGTTATCTGGTGGTATAAGTGCAGCACAGGCACAAATGTAGCACATATTCATTCTTAATCAATTGCTCTCAAATTTCTAATTCCAATGTTTCAGCTTGCTCTTTTCTGGATCCATGGGTATTCTACTATTAATGTTCAAAGCCTGACAGACCCCGTCCTCCGTGGATCAAAATACATGGGGTCTTAAGAGTTCTTTTGGTCATTCTATCATATAATACAGGATCATTTTTAATTTACTCTTTAATTTTCTGGGGCCCCTATTGTTCCAATTTCTAATCATTATTCGTAATGGACTTTTTGGTCATATATCTGGTAATTTGCTCCCTTTCTGGTCCTTGGTCTTCGATTTTATCTGACCCATCCGGGAATTTTACTAGTGGCAATTCCCACAGTCCTTGGTTGCCCCTAGTGAGAGTGTCTTGCAGGAGGTTTAGGACCTATCACCCACCCACGTATCCCTCTCTTCACCAGCCCAGCACCCCCGACAGGAGATTAGAACTGGTGAGAAAACAAAAAGACCTCCACACGGACTTTAGAAGTCTCAGTTACACTCTAACACACAAACACTAGCAACCGCACCTTTACCCAACCGGACGGTATCTTACGAATCAGTCGAATTCATCCAGAATCCAACTGGACGGTATCCACAAGCATCTCTGCTGTCTTCTATGAAAGAATATAAAGGAATAGAGGTAAGCAAACAGCGCTGGGTGCACCGGGAGTCTCCGCTCCACCAGGACGCACACCAGTTACATCAAGCAGCTGATTTTTATGCTCCTAGACTAATACATATTCATTACTACTTCTAAAAAAAATAGATTATTAAAATTAGCTTCCGGGGTGCAGTCCCTCCTACTGGAGCATGCGCAGTCTCCTCTGGGGTCTCTTCTGGGGGTCTCTAGGGGTCTTTCATGCTGAAGGCTCGTAGTCTTCCTCTCCCCCTTTGTACTTACTTGGCACCATACCAAGTTTATAGAACATTCTCTTCAAGACTTGTCTCCCAGCCATCCTTCAGCTTCTTTTTCCTTCCTCTTAATCTCTCGGCCCCCCTAACCAGATACCAAAGATCCGCATAGTATCCCATAACAGTCACTAGTTGTTATCAGTTGTTCTGAAACTCCCAGACATCAAACACAAACAGCTTCACGAGTAATTAAAACATTCTTCCCCAGCCATTCACAGACACATCTATAGCAGTGTTAGAAATAGAAGTCCGGAATAACAAAAGCAAACAGGTTCATAAATTTAAGGAGTGATAAATTGACTAGAATGAGGGGGAGACTGGGACACACTGCAGCTGAGGTTCAAGAATTAAATTGCCAGTGCAGGGCCCAGAGGCAGACAGGATTCAAACAGAATTGTTCTTTATGGACACGAATTGTTAAAACATTCCTCACACCCTTATCATAAGCCATACAACAACAGTTACATGTACACTTACGCTTGCACTTACCCTAGCAATTACTCGTACAATTACCCTTAACCTTACTATTAAGCTAACCCTAAACCTTACCCTTATCCTAACACTTACCCTTATCCTAAACCTTACCCTTTTTGCTACACTTACCCTTTGCCTAATTCTAAACCTTACCCTAACCCTCACCCTTACCCTTACCATTATACTTACTTTTACCCTTGACCTAAACCTTACCCCAACCCTTACCCTGACCCTTACATTAACCCTAACCCTTACCCTAACCCTAACTCTAATCCTAACCCTTAACCTAAACCTTACACTTAATCTTACCTTTAACCTTACCCTTAAACTAATACATACCCTTACCTTTCCCTCACCATAACCCTAAAATTAACCGTAACCATTACCTGAACACTTATCCTTACCTAACCCTAACCCTTACTCTAACTTTTACCCGGACCCGGACCCTTAGACTTCCCCTTCCCCTTCCCCTTACTCTTCCCCTTACCCTAACCCTTACCCTTACACTTACGGTTACCATTTACCTTACCCTTACCCTAACACTTAACCTTAACCTAACCCTTACCCTAAACCTTACCCCAACCCTTACCCTGACCCTTACATTAACCCTAACCCTTACCCTAAACCTTACCCTTACTCTTAACCTTAACCTTACCCTTAACATTCACCTAATACTTACGCATACATTTTCCTGACTTTAACCCTAAAAATAACCCTAACCATTACCCTAACACTTAACCTTACCCTAACCCTAACCCTTACTCTAACCCTTACCCTGACCTGTACCCTTACACTTACATTACCCTTATACTTACCCTAATTCTTACCCATACCATAACCCATAACCTAACACATATTTGTACCCTTAACCTTACCGTTACCCTTAACCTTACCCTTACCCTTACTCTATCCCTTACCCTTACCCTTACGCTTACCCTTAACATAAACCTTACCCTTGACCTTACCCTTACCATAAGCCATACAACAACACTTACATGTACACTTACGCTTGCACTTACCCTAGCAATTACTCGTACAATTACCCTTAACCTTACTATTAAGCTAACCCTAAACCTTACCCTTATCCTAACACTTACCCTTATCCTAAACCTTACCCTTTCTGCTACACTTACCCTTTACCTAATTCTAAACCTTACCCGAACCCTCACCCTTACCTAAATCTAACTAAAATCTAACCATTACCCTAACCCCTCACCCTTACAATGTACATATTTTTACCCTTTACCTAAACCTTTACCCCAACCCTTACCTTGACCCTTACATTAACCCTAATCCTTACACTAAACCTTACACTTACTCTTAACCTTAACCTTAGCTGTAACCTAATACTTACTCTTACGTTTCCCTCACCCTAAACCTAAAATTAGCCTAACCATTACCCTAACACTTACCCTTACTCTAACCCTTACCATGAACTTAAGTGTAAGTGTTAGGATAACGTTAACCTTAAGGGTGACCCTTAAGCTTATCCTTAATGTTTATGGTTAGGTTAAGGGTAATTGTACGAGTAATTACTAGGATAAGTGTAAGCGTAAGTGTACATGTAAGTGTTGATGTATGGCTTATGGTAAGGGTAAGGTAAAGGGTAAGGTTTATGTTAAGGGAAAGTGTAAGAGTAACGGATAGAATAAGGGTAAGTGTAATGGTTAAGTGTTAGGGTAATGGTTAGGGTTAATTTTAGGATTAGGGTGAGAAAAATGTAAGGTTAAGTACTAGCTTAAGTTTAAGGGTAAGGTTAAGGTTAAGAGTAAGTGTAAGGTTTAGGTTAAGGGTTATGGTTAATGTAAGGTTCAGGGAAAGGTTTGGGGTAAGGTTTAGGGTTAGGTTCAGCTTAAGGGTAAGGGTTGAGGTAAGGTTAAGGGTATGGATAAGGATAAGTGTAAGGGATAGGGTAAGGGTAAGGGTTAGCGTAAGGGTAAGATTAATGGTAAGGTTTATGTTAAGGGTAAGCGTAAGGGTAACGGATAGAGTAAGGGTAAGGGTAACGGTAAGGTTAAGGGTAAAAATATGTGTTAGGGTATGGGTTATGGTATGGGTAAGAGTTAGGGTAATGTAAGGGTAAGGGTGAGTGTAAGGGTATGGGTCAGGGTAAGGGTTAGAGTAAGGGTTAGGGTTAGGGTAAGGGTAAGTGTTACAATAATGGTTAGGGTTAATTTTAGGGTTAGGGTGAGGGAAACGTAAGGGTAAGTATTGGGTTAAGGTAAGGGTAAGTGTAAGGTTTAGATTTAGGCTAATGGTAAATGTAGCAGAAAGGGTAAGGTTTACGATAAGGGTAAGTGTTAGGGTAAGGGTAAGGTTTAGGGTAACATAAAGGGTAAGGATTACGGTAAGGGTAAGGGTACGGGTAGAATTTGTTAGAATATGGCTTATGGTAAGGGTAAGGTTTAGGGTAAGAGTAAGGGTAAGTGTATGTGTAAGGGTACGGGTCATTGTAAGGGTTAGAGTAAGGGTTAGGGTAAGGGTAGGTGTTAGGGTAATGGTTAGGGTTAATTTTAGGGTTAGGGTGAGGGAAACGGAAGGGTAAGTATTAGGTTAAGGTTAAGGGTAAGGTTAAGGTTAAGAGTAAGTGTAAGTTTTAGGGTAAGGGTAAGGGTTAATGTAAGGGTCAGGGTAAGGGTTAAGGTAAGGTTTAGGGTTAGAGTTAGGTTAAGGTTAAGTTTTAGGGTAAGGGTAAGTTATATGTATAAGGATAAGTGTAATCGTAAGTGTTAGGGTAAGTGTAAGGATAAGGATAAGTGTACAAGTCAGGGTAAGGTTTAGAGTTAGGATTAGGGTTTGGGTTAGGGTAAGGGTAAGTGTTAGGGTAATGGTTAGGGTTAATTTTAGGTGTAGGGTGACGGATAAGAAAGGGTAAGTAGTAGGTTAAGGTTAAGCGTAAGGTTAAGGTTAAGAGTAAGTGTAAGTTTTAGGGTACGGTTTAGGGTTAATGTAAGGGTCAGGGTAAGTGTTTGAGTAAGATTTAGGGTTAGGGTAAGAGTAAGTATATGGGTAATGGTAAGGGTAAGTGTTAGGGTTAGGGTAAGTGTAAGGTTTAGATTTAGGCTAACGGTAAGTGTAGCAGAAAGGGTAAGGTTTACGGTAAGTGTAAGGATAAGGTTAAGGTTTAGGCTTACGTTAAGGGTAAGGGTAATGCTTTGGTAAGGGTAAGAGTAAGGGTAAAGGTAAGGGTTACGGTAAGGGTAAGGGTACTGGTAGAAGTATGTGTTAGAGTACGGCTTATGGTAAGGGTACAAGTAGCTCCTCCCCCAGAGACAGGACCCAAAGGTGTACAACCAGTTCCCAACACCCCTGAGACACAGGTCCCAACCCCCCCCCCAGACACAGGGCCCCAAATTCTACAAGCAGCTCCCAACCCCTGCCAGGCAGGCCCCCTACCCTATACAAGCAGCTCCCAACCCTCCCCCCCCCCCGAGGGAGGCCCCCAAGGCCCCCACAAACACAGGCCCCTACAGTGTACAGGCAGCTCCCAGCCACCCCCAGATGCTGGCCCCAAAGTTGTACAAACAGCTCCCAGCCACCCTGCAGAAACAGATTCCTACATTGTACAAGCAGTTCCCAGCCCGCTAGACACAGGCCCTGACCCCCCACACATGCAGGCCCCAAAGGTGTACAAGCAGCTCCCACCCCTCCCCCAGACGCAGGTCCCAAGCCCCCCCCCCCCCAAACACAGGCCCCTACAACCAGCACCCAACCCCCTACCCCCGATGCCAGGCCCAAAGGTGTAGAAGCAGCTCCAAACCTCCTCCCTCAACCCAGGCTCCAACAGTGTACAAGCAGCTCCCAACCAACCCTCCCCTTCCCCCCCCCCCCGACACAGGCTCCAAAGGAATACAAAGAGCTCCCACCCCTCCCCCAGATGCAGGTCTCAACCCCCCCCCCCCCCAGAAGCAGGCCCCAAAGGTGTAGAGTCAGCTCCCAACCCCCTCAATGCTGGCCCCAAGGGTCTACAAGCAGCTCCCCCCTTGCCCCCAGATACCGGCCCCCAGACACAGACCCCAAAAGCCTAATCACAGGCCCTGAACTCTAGAGGCAGGCTCCAAAACCCAGGACAAAGCCCCAGTGGTTCGAGACAGGGCCCAAATCCCAGACACAGGCCCCAAACGCTAAACATATGCCAAAAAAAGTATTAGTGCTGGTGCCAAATGTTACAGACAGGCCCAAAAGCCCGAGATGCTAAAGGCTGAGACGTAACTTGGCTTTCTGAATTACTGGAAAGCAGCTTTCATTGTCAGATAATTGTGTGAAGGCTGATTAAGGAGCTATTGGGGAGGCAAGGACAATCCCCAGACAAGGACTGTATATCTCGAAACAAGATACTGGAACTCATGATAAGGAAGCGGCAGGCAGACAGAGAAACGAATGTAAGGACTATAACTCTCGAAACTGGACATTGGAATTCATTATAAAGATACAACAAACGGGAGAATTGGCAACAACCAGCTCTTGCAATTAAGAAACATGCCAATTCAGCAGATTCCTGACCAAAGGTGAAAAGTACACTGTGAGGAAGACTCGGGGTCTTCCTCCCAAAGACCCCTGCCCACGTCCCAAAGACCCCTGCCCACAATTCTTGGAAGGCTCTGCGCAGGCGCAAGGTGCCAAAAGGCTAATTAGCATGAGAAGCGAGGGAAGGCGGGGATAGGTAATGCATATGTATAGGTGCTTGTAGAATATTGATAGATTGATTGTATAAATTCAAGACTGCTTTCTGCTTTGGGTATGCACGATAGGTGGAGAGATCCCCCGTGCATCCAGCGCTGCAATAAAGAATATACCACTTAAAGGAATTTCGGCTTCGATCTTTGAATCAATTTGGCGACCCAGATGGGACAACCTCTCTGCCGGACTGCAGGACCCGCTGGGAACAGGACTCCCTAGGGTACCCCCGGGATTTCCCAGAGGGACTCCTCGACTCACCGGATCACTGCGGAGGCAGACAAGGACCCCATCATTGTAAGTGAGTATATTCTTTATTCTGGTTTGGTTTTCTGGTAGACCGGTCATCTGGAACTGTCTGTAAGTCAGAAGGTGATCTTCTGCGAGGCAGTGTTTGGTATATACTTTGTGGTTAGCACCATAAGTACATGTTTGGGGACCTTAAGGAAGGAGCTCGCTTTAAGGTCCGTCTGGAATTGTGCTGTCTATTTCGGTTTTCTGACTCATGGAGTATGGTATTTAACTCTGGTTATTGTTACTGCGATTTTGGCTATTTTCCTGGTGGTAATAGTAGGTTCGTGGCATTGTTATAAGAAAGATATCGTTACGGTGTTACACAGTTCGGTTTTCTGACTTATCGCATGTGGAATTTGACTCTGACTATTGTTACTGTGATTTTGGCAATATTGCTGGTAATAGTAGTTTTGTGGCATCGCTACTGAAAGATATTGCGTGCCCGTATTTTTGTGAGTGATACGTTTTGTGATACGCTTTTGTAAGTAACATGTGTATTCTGAAAGTGTAAACTGGAAACTGGGGGGGCAAACAAGCAGTGAAATTTTAAAGAAAAGTGTGTTAGGATGTGTTTTAAGTCACTGGAAGGATATTGGAGGATCTGCCGGTGGAAGTGTGAACAGGAAAACATTGATAAAATATCGTAATCAGTGGTGGCCGCTTTATAAGCTGGAATGTGGAGAAAAGTGGCCCCTAAATGGAACTTTAAACTATAATATTTTGCTACAGTTAATGTTGTTTTTTGAGAAGCAGAACAGGATGAAATGTTGTATACTGATGTTTCAGCATCTTGGTGGGAAAAGGTAGGGAATTAAGTTGGCCCCTGACTGAACCTTTGATGTTGGCATTAGAGAAGTACAGGCTGGAGAAAGATAAAGGAAGTGTTAAAAGGGTTGTTGAAAGTGTTAAAGGTGTTTGAAGTTGAATGAGCAGGGAAAGAGGATGTAGGAATGTTAATAGTTCTGCCTCTGCCCGAGGCAGAGATCTTAAAATCATGGGTGTTAGCCCTTTAGGGCAAAGGGACCATGATCGGTCCGAGAGAGTTGTCACAGAAACAGAAAAGAGGTCAACTCTTAAAACAACCTGAGTTCATGTGCGAGCTCAGATTGCTGATGGGACCGTTCAGGGAACTGTGGACAATTGCATTCCCCTGACCGACCCCCACTAAGACCCGAATCATCCTGAAAATCATGAACGGTTAAGTAAATACTAAAACCTGGATGAATTGGGAATTGAGAATATGCTTCCAACAAGGTCTAAAAGAAAGCCCTATGGAATTTTTGGACCAACTCTGAAATGTAATGAAAATAAATAAATAAATAAATAAATAAAACAAAACGGTTTGGACCTGGCTTTGGAGGACAAATTGACTAGCCTTTTCCTAGGGTAATCAACCCCTGATTTCAACAGGAATAACGGGGACCTGGGGAATCTACCCTAGCGGATCCTCCACTGGTTATAATGAAGCTAGGGGAGGAATGGAAGTGAAATTTCTTATTGCTATGGGGCAACGTATTCAGTTCTAAATCAAGCATTAATGCCTTCACAGAATTATTATGTTAGGGTAAAAGGTGTGTCGTGGTTTAACCCAGCCGGCAGCTAAACACCACGCAGCTGTTCACTCCCCCTCCCCCTCCCTCTCTGGGATGGGGGAGAGAAATGGAAAGTGAAGCCTGTGAGTTGAGATAAAGACAGTTTAATAAGACAAAATAATAATAATAATAATAATAATAATAATAATAATACAATGATGATAATAGTACCACTACTAATAATGTGTACAAACAAGTGATGCACAATGCAATTGCTCACCACCCGCTGACCGATGCCCAGCCTAACCCCGAGCAGTCCGGCCCCCTCCCCCTGGCTAGCCACCCCTATGTATTGTTTAGCCTGACGTCAGATGCTATGGAATACCCCTTTGGCTAGTGTGGGTCACCTGTCCTGGGTCTGTCCCCTCCCAGCTCTTACTGCACCCCCAGCCTGCCTGTTGGCAGGACAGAGCAAGAAGCTGAGATGTCCTTGGCTTGGTATAAGCATTGCTCTGCAACAATTGAAACATCGGGGTGTTATCAGCACTCTTCTCATCCTAAGCCAAAACATAGCATTCTCCCAGCTACTAGGAAGAAAATTAACTCTGTTCTAACTGAAACCAGGACAAGGTGTAACCGAAAAGGCTTATTTTTGTGAACCTTTGAAGTACAAGTTAGGGAAACAATGGGGCATACACAGATTTTTATCTATGCCTAGCTCCTCATGGGCACTCTTAGGTAGAGATTTATTAGAGCAAGTAGGAGCAGAAATTGTCTTTGAAAAAGGGAAAATGGAATTAAGAAGAGGAGAAGAACAACTAATAAATGTGTTAAGCTTGGCACTAATACAAACTGACCCTAAAAGTGAAATACCTTTAGAGATCACAGATCAAGTATGTCCAGGAGTTTGGGCTACCGAAGTCCCTGGAAGAGCTAAAAATGTGACCTTAATAATTATTAAATTAAAGCCAGGAGAGAAACCCGTTAAGGTTAAGTAATATCCTTTGAGGATAGAAGATAGGAAAGGAATTAAAGAGATAATTGATCAATTTTTACAGTATGGATTATTGATTGAATGCGAATCAGAATACAATGCACCCATATTGCCAATTAAAAAGGCAGATGAAAAAGCTATAGGCTAGTTCAGGATTTGAGGGCCATAAATAAAATCACTGAGGATATACATCCAGTAGTGGCAAACCCTTATACTTTGCTGACTAAATTAAAGAATAGTCAAGTCTGGTTTACCGTACTGGATTTAAAAGATGCCTTCTTCTGCCTAGGCTTAGCCACAGAAAGCCAAAACCTATTCGCCTTTGAATGGGAAAATCCTGATTCAGGCAGAAAGACGCAGCTTACGTGGACATTACTACCTCAAGGATTCAAGAATAGCCCCACTATTTTTGGAAACCAATTAGCAAGGGAACTCGAAACATGGATACCTCCGGACACTGAAGGTGCTTTGTTACAATATGTAGATGATCTCTTAATAGCTACCGAGACTAAAGGGAGTTGTATTCAATGGACTATAAGTCGTCTTAATTTTCTGGGTTTAAATGGATATCAAGTCTCTTGACAGAAAGTCCAGCTGGCTCAACAAAGTGTGACCTATCTGGGATTTGACATTTCGGAAGGACAACGAGAACTAGGAACTGAACATCAGGAAGTCATTTGCCGGACTCCAGAACCTCAAATGGTAAAGGAGCTACAAAGCTTTTTAGGAATGACAGGTTGGTGTCGCCTTTGGATTTATAATTATGGACTATTGGTAAAGCCTCTATGTGAATTGATAAAGATTAACCAGTCAAAGTTAGTCTGGACTGGAGAAGCACAAAAAGTCTTTAAACAACTTAAACAAGAATTGATGATTTTGAAATATCAAGCAATATTGGTAGAACAGGACGACGTGGAAATTGTGATAATTCATATTGTGAATCTAGCCTCTTTTCTTAGTGATGCTCCGGCACAAGCTGCGATTCACGATTGTTTAGAAACTCTAGAGACTGTGTATTCCAGCCGACCAGACCTTAAGGAGGAGCCCATGGAAGATGCGGAAGAAACTTGGTTCACGGATGGGAGCAGTTTTGTTACGCAAAGACAACGTAAAGCTGGATATGCTATAACAACTACTCAGCAGGTAATCGAGTCTAAGCCTTTACCCCCTGGAACATCAGCTCAAAAGGCGGAGATAGTTGCTCTCACGAGAGCATTGGAACTGGCAGCGGGAAAAAGGGTAAATATTTGGACAGATTCTAAATATACATTCGTCGTGGTACATGCTCATGGAGCAATTTGGAAAGAACATGGATTGCTGACCGCTCAGTGAAAACACAAAGTATGCTGAAGAAATTTTAAAATTGTTAGAGGCTGTAAAACAACCAGAAAAGGTAGCTATCATGCATTGTCAGGGACACCAAAAGGGGAACAGCGATTTTGAAATTGGAAAATCGATTGGCAGAGGCTAAGCAGGCAGCTGAAATAACTGAGGTGAAGGCATTGTCTTTGATACCAGACGGTAAAATCCAAACTATATCCAAATTATACAAAAGAAGACTTAAAATTAATTGAAGATTTGAAAGGTAAAATGAAACCAGATGGATGAGTATATTTAAAAGATAACCCCATAGTAATACCCTCTAGTTTGACATGGCCCATAGTTCTTACAGAACACAATAAAACGCATTGGGGAGCTGGCACACTGCATAAGAGCCTGAGTCAGACATTAGTGGGACGATATGATAAAACAAGTAACTCAACAATGTAGCATTTGCTTACACAATAACCCCAATACCAAGGATAGAATAAAATTTGGAATTTTTCCTTTACCGATTGGTAAAGGAAGTTATTCGGGGCAACAGTGGCAAATTGATTTTTCAGAACTCCCTAGAAAAGGGGGGTATCATTATTTACTGGTTCTGACTGACACGTTTTCAGGAAGGCCTGAAGCCTTTCCCTGTCGAACAACCAAAGCAAGAGAAGTGGTTAAAGTCTTGTTAAATGAAATAATACCATGCTTTGGGATTCTAGTAGCAGTGTCTTCTGATAGAGTTTCACATTTTTGTGCACAAGTGGTAGAACAGATAAGTAAGATTCTAAAGATAGATTGGCAACTGCATACTCCTTATAGACCACAGGCAAGTGGACAGGTAGAAAAAATGAACCATTTAATTAAACAATAAATAGCTAAAATTGGATAAGAAGCTAATTTGTCATGGCCTCAATCCCTCCCTTTAGCATTACTTGGAATTAGAGTTAAACCTAGAATAAAAGGAAATTTGAGTCCCTTCAAAATCTTATATGGAAGGCCATAGCAATTTCTATTTAGTGGAGAGGACCTAACGCAGTTAGGATCAGAATATTTATATGCTTATATAACTGAACTTCAGAAACAATTAAATAAAGTACTTACATTTGTTTTAGGGACCAGGGCTAGAGGGTTGGATCAACCAATCCACCCCTTTAAGCTCGGGGATTATATATATATAAAGACTTTTTCAGGACAACCCGTGCAGGAAAAATGGAAGGAAAGTGGATGGGAGCATACCAAGTATTACTGACAACACACACCGCCATTAAGATTAAGAAGCAAGCAGCTTGGATCCACAATTCAAGGGTGAAGAAGGCCCCGGCGAGGATATGGACCACCACTCCAATTGGACCAACAAAATTACGGTTTTCCAGATCCTAATGATTGCAGGGGTGCGGTTCTCGGATTTGGGGTGGGCAACTTGGGATGAGAACTTACACCTGACCTTAATACAAACAATTTCTCAAGTAACTAATAAGACGAACTGTTGGGTATGCACCCATCTGCCACAGCATGGGAATAAGGGTGTATCGTAACCCTTACCCAAACCCTAACCCTAACCCTTACCCCAACCCTTACCCTGACCCTTACATTAACCCTAACCCTAACCCTATCCCTAACCCTAACCCAAACCCTTACTCTAACCCTAAGCCTTATCCTGAACCTTACACTTAATCTTATCTTTAACCTTACCCTTAAACTAATACATACCCTTACGTTTCCCTCATCATAACCCTAAAATTAACTGTAACCATTACCCTAACACTTATCCTTACCTAACCCTAACCCTTACTCTAACTTTTACCCTGAGCCAGAACCTTAGACTTCCCCTACCCCTTCCCCTTACTAATACCGTTACCCTAACCCTTACCATTACACTTACGGTTACCATTAACCTTACCCTTACCCTAACACTTACCCTTACCCTATCCCTTACACTTATCCTTATCCATACAACTTACGCTTACCCTAACACTTAACCTTAACCTAACCCTAACCCTAAACCTTACCTGAACCCTTACCCTGACCCTTACATTAACCCTTACCCTAAAACTTACACTTAACCTTAACCTTACCCTTAACCTTAACCTAATACTTACCCTTACTTTTCCCTCACCCTAACCCTAAAATTAACCCTAACCATTACCCCAACACTTACCCTTACCCTAACCCTTACCCTTACCATAACCCATACTCTAACACATACTTCTACCCGTACCCGTACCCTTACGGTAACCCTTACCCTTACGGTAACCCTTACACTTATCGTAACCCTTACCCTTACCGTTACCGTTACCGTGGCCCTTACCCTTACCCTTACCCTTACCCTTACCCTTACCCTTACCCTTACCCTAACCCTAAACCTTACCCTTATCCTAACACTTACCCTTACCATAAACCTTACCCTTTCTGCTACACTTACCCTATGCCTAAATCTAAACCTTACACTTACCCTTAGCCTAACCCTCACCCTTACCCTTACCCATACCCTTATTCTTACCCTTTCCCGAACCCTTACCTTTACACTTACGGTTACCATTAACCTTACCCTTACCCTAACACTTATCCTTAACCTAACCCTTACCCTAAACCTTACCCCAACCCTTACCCTGACCCTTACATTAACCCTAACCCTTACCCTAAACCTTACACTTAATCTTAACCTTAACCTTACCCTTAACATTAACCTAATACTTATGCATACGTTTTCCTGTCTTTAACCCTAAAACTAACCCTAACCATTACCCTAACACTTAACCTTACCCTAACCCTAACCCTAACCCTTTCTCTTACACTTACCCTGACCTGTACCCTTACACTTACCCTTACCCTTATACTCACCCTAATTCTTACCCATACCCTAACACATATTTGTACCCTTAACCTTACTGTTACCCTTAACCTTACCCTCACCCTTACACTATCCGTTACCCTTACGCTTACCCTTAACATAAACCTTACCCTTGACCTTACCCTTACCATAAGCCATACAACAACACTTACATGTACACTTACGCTTGCACTTACCCCAGCAATTACTCGTACAATTACCCTTAACCTTACTATTAAGCTAACCCTAAACCTTACCCTTATCCTAACACTTACCCTTATCCTAAACCTTACCCTTTCTGCTACAATTACCCTTTGCCTAATTCTAAACCTTACCCGAACCCTCACCCTTACCTAAATCTAACTAAAATCTAACCATTACCCTAACCCCTCACCCTTACAATATACATATTTTTACCCTTTACCTAAACCTTTACCCCAACCCTTACCTTGACCCTTACATTAACCCTAATCCTTACACTAAACCTTACACTTACTCTTAACCTTAAACTTAGCTGTAACCTAATACTTACTCTTACGTTTCCCTCACCCTAACCCTAAAATTAACCCTAACCATTACCCTAACACTTACCCTTACCCTAACCCTTACTCAAACCCTTACAATGACCCGTACTTTTACACATACCCTTACACTTACCCTTACTCTTAAACTTACACTAACCCTTACCCTTAACTAAATCTAACCCTTACACTAAACATCATCCTTACCCTTACCATTATCCCTTCTCTTACCCTTATCCTAAACGTTTCCCAAACCCTTACCCTTACATTAAACCTAACCCTTACCATAACTCTTAACCTTATCCTTAAACTTAACCTAATACTTACCCTTATGTTTCCCTCACCCTAAACCTAAAATTAGCCTAACCATTACCCTAACACTTACCCTTACTCTAACCCTTACCCTGAACTTAAGTGTAAGTGTTAGGATAACGTTAACCTTAAGGGTGACCCTTAAGCTTATCCTTAATGTTTATGGTTAGGTTAAGGGTAATTGTACGAGTAATTGCTAGGATAAGTGTAAGCGTAAGTGTACATGTAAGTGTTGATGTATGGCTTATGGTAAGGGTAAGGTTTATGTTAAGGGAAAGCGTAAGAGTAATGGATAGAATAAGGGTAAGTGTAACGGTTAAGTGTTAGGGTAATGGTTAGGGTTAATTTTAGGATTAGGGTGAGAAAAATGTAAGGTTAAGTACTAGCTTAAGGTTAAGTGTAAGGTTAAGGTTAAGATTAAGTGTAAGGTTTAGGTTAAGGGTAAGGCTTCAGGGAAGGGGTAAAGTTCAGGGAAAGGTTTGGGGTAAGGTTTAGGGTTAGGTTCAGCTTAAGGGGAAGGGTTGGTGTAAGGTTAAGGGTATGGATAAGGATAAGGGTAAGGGTAAGGGTTAGCGTAAGGGTAAGATTAATGGTAAGGTTTATGTTAAGGGTAAGCGTAAGAGTAACGGATAGAGTAAGGGTAAGGGTACAAATATGTGTTATGGTATGGGTTATGGTATGGGTAAGAGTTAGGGTAATGAAAGGGTAAGGGTGAGTGTAAGGGTATGGGTCAGGGTAAGGGTAAGAGTAAGGGTTAGGGTTAGGGTAAGGGTAAGTGTTGGAATAATGGTTAGGGTTAATTTTAGGGTTAGGGTGAGGGAAACGTAAGGGTAAGTATAGGGTTAAGGTAAGGGTAAGTGTAAGGTTTAGATTTAGGCTAAGGGTAAGTGTAGCAGAAAGGGTAAGGTTTACTGTAAGGTTTAAGGTTTCGGCTTAGGTTAAGGGTAAGGGTAAGAGTAAGGGTAATTGTACGAGTAATTGCTAGGGTAAGTGTAAGCGTAAGTGTACATGTAAGTGTTGTTGTATGGCTTATGGTATGGTAAGGTCAAGGGTAAGGTTTATGTTAAGGGTAAGCGTAAGGGTAAGGGATAGAGTAAGGGTAAGGGTAAGGTTAAGGGTAACGGTAAGGTTAAGGGTACAAATATGTGTTAGGGTATGGGTTATGGTATGGGTAAGAATTAGGGTAAGTATAAGGGTAAGGGTAAGTGTAAGGGTACAGGTCAGGGTAAGGGTTAGAGTAAGGGTTAGGGTTAGGGTTAGGGTAAGGTTAAGTGTTAGGGTAATGGTTAGGGTTAGTTTTAGGGTTAAAGTCAGGAAAACGTATGCGTAAGTATTAGGTTAATGTTAAGGGTAAGGTTAAGGTTAAGAGTAAGTGTAAGGTTTAGGGTAAGGGTTTGGGTTAATGTAAGGGTCAGGGTAAGGGTTGGGGTAAGGTTTAGGGTAAGGGTTAGGTTAAGGATAAGTGTTAGGGTAAGGGTAAGGTTAAAGGTAACCGTAAGTGTAAAGGTAAGGGTTCGGGAAAGGGTAAGAATAAGGGTATGGGTAATGGTAAGGGTGAGGTTTAGGCTAAGGGTAAGTGTAAGGTTTAGATTTACGCTAAGGGTAAATGTAGCAGAAAGGGTAAGGTTTACGGTAAGGGTAAGTGTTAGGATAAGGGTAAGCTTTAAGTTTAGGTTAAGGGTAAGGTATAGGGTAAGGGTAAGAGTAAGGGTAAGGGTAAGGGTAAGGGTAAGGGTAAGGGCAATGGTAACGGTAACAGTAAGGGTAAGTGTTACGGTAAGGGTAAGGGTTACCGTAAGGGTACTGGTACGGGTAGAGGTATGTGTTAGAGTATGGGTTATGGTAAGGGTAAGGGTTAGGGTAAGGGTAAGTGTTGGGGTAATGGTTAGGGTTAATTTTAGGGTTAGGGTGCGGGAAACGTAAGGGTAAGTATTAGGTTAAGGTTAAGGGTAAAGTTAAGGTTAAGTGTAAGTTTTAGGGTAAGGGTTAATGTAAGGGTCAGGGTAAGGGTTCAGGTAAGGTTTAGGGTTAGGGTTAGGTTAAGGTTAAGTGTTAGGGTAAGCGTAAGTTGTATGGATAAGGATAAGTGTAAGGGATAGGGTAAGGGTAAGTGTTAGGGTAAGGGTAAGATTAATGGTAAACGTAAGTGTTAGGGTAAGGGTAAGAGTAAGGGGAAGAGTAAGGGGAAGGGGAAGTCTAAGGGTCCGGGTCAGGGTAAAAGTTAGAGTAAGGGTTAGGGTTAGGGTTCGGTAAGGATAAGTGTTAGGGTAATGGTTACGGTTAATTTTAGGGTTATGATGAGGGAAACATAAGGGTATGTATTAGTTTAAGGGTAAGGTTAAAGTTAAGATTAAGTGTAAGGTTTAGGTTAAGGGTTAAGGTTAGAGTAAGGGTTAGGGTTAGGGTTAGGGTTAGGGTTAGGGTTAGGGTTAGGGTTAGGGTTAGGGTTAGGGTTAGGGTTAGGGTTAGGGTTAGGGTTAGGGTAAGGGTTAGGGATAATGTAAGGGTCAGGGTAAGGGTTGGGGTAAGGTTTAGGTTAAGGGTAAAAGTAAGTATAATGGTAAGGGTAAGAGTGAAGGTTAGGGTAATGGTTAGATTTAGGTAAGGGTGAGGGTTAGGGTAAGATTTAGAATTAGGCAAAGGGTAAGTGTAGCAGAAAGGGTAAGGTTTAGGATAAGGGTAAGTGTTAGGATAAGGGTAAGGTTTAGGGTTAGCTTAATAGTAAGGTTAAGGGTAATTGTACGAGTAATTGCTAGGGTAAGTACAAGCGTAAGTGCACATGCAAGTGTTGTTGTATGGCTTATGATAAGGGTTAGGTTAAGGTTAAGGTTTATGTTAAGTGTAAGTGTAAGGGTAACGGAGACAGTAAAGGTAAGGGTAAGGGTAAGGGGAACGGTTAGGTTAAGGCTACAAGTACGTGTTAGGGTATGGGTCATGGTAAGGGAAAGGCTTAGGGTAAGGGTAAGTGTAAGGGTACGGGTCAGGGTAAGGGTTAGAGTAAGGGTTAGAGTTACGGTTAGGGTTAGGGTAAGGTTAAGTGTTAGGGTAATGGTTAGGGTTAATTTTAGGGTTAGGGTGAGGGAAACGTAAGGGTAAGTATTAGGTTAATGTTAAGGGTAAGGTTACGGTTAAGAGTAAGTGTAAGTTTTAGGGTAAGGGTTAGGGTTAATGTAAGGGTCAGGGTAAGGGCTGGGGTAAGGTTTAGGGTTAGGGTTAGGTTAAGGGTAAGGATTAGGGTAAGGGTAAGGGTAAGGGCATGGATAAGGATAAGTGTAAGTGTTAGGGTAAGGGTAATGTTAAAGGTAACAGTAAGTGTAAGGAGAAGGGTTAGGGTAAGGGTAAGAGAAAGGGTATTGGTAATGATAAGGGTGAGAGTTACAGTAAGGGTAAGATTTAAAGTAATGTTTAGTAAGATTTAAAGTAAGGTTTAGATTTAGGCTAAGGGTAAATGTAGCAGAAAGGGTAAGGTTTACTGTAAGGTTTAAGGTTTCGGCTTAGGTTAAGGGTAAGGGTAAGGGTAAGGGTAATTGTACTAGGAATTGCTAGGGTAAGTGTAAGCGTAAGTGTACATGTAAGTGTTGTTGTATGGCTTATGGTAAGGGTAAGGTCAAAAGTAAGGTTTATGTAAAGAGTAAGCTTAAGGGTAATGGATAGAGTAAGGTTAAGGGTAAGGTTAAGGGTAACGGTAAGGTTAAGGGTACAAATATGTGTTAGGGTATGGGTTATGGTATGGGTAAGAATTAGAGTAAGTAAAAGGGTAAGGGTAAGGGTAAGGGTAAGTGTAAGGGTAAGGGTCAGGGTAAGGGTTAGAGTAAGGGTTAGGGTTAGGGTAAGGTTAAGTGTTATGGTAATGGTTAGGATTAGTTTAAGGGTTAAAGTCAGGAAAACGTATGCGTAAGTATTAGGTTAATGTTAAGGGTAAGGTTAAGAGTAAGTGTAAGGTTTAGGGTAAGGGTTAGGGTTAATGTAAGGGTCAGGATAAGGGTTGGGGTACGGTTTAGCGTAAGGGTTAGGTTAAGGATAAGTGTTAGGGTAAGGGTAAGGTTAATGGTAACCGTAAGTGTAAAGGTAAGGGTTATGGTAAGGGTAAGAATAAGGGTATGGGTAATGGTAGCAGAAAGGGTAAGGTTTCCGGTAAGGGTAAGTGTTAGGATAAGGGTAAGGTTTAGGGTTAGGGTAAGGGTAAGGGATAGGGTAAGGGTAAGGGTAAGAGTAAGGGAAAGGGAAAGGGTAAGGGTAAGGGTAAGGATAAGGGTAAGGGTAAGGGTAAGGGTAGGGTAAGGGTAAGGGTTACGGTAAGGGTAAGGGTTACCGTAAGGGTACGGGTACGGGTAGAAGTATGTGTTAGAGTATGGGTTATGGTAAGGGTAAGGGTTAGGGTAAGGGTAAGTGTAGGGGTAATGGTTAGGGTTAATTTTAGGATTAGGCTGAGGGAAAAGTAAGGGTAAGTATTAGGTTAAGGTTAAGGGTAAGGTTAAGGTTAAGTGTAAGTTTTAGGGTAAGGGTTAATGTAAGGGTCAGGGTAAGGGTTCAGGTAAGGTTTAGGGTTAGGGTTAGGTTAAGGTTAAGTGTTAGGGTAAACGTAAGTTGTATGGATAAGTATAAGTGTAAGGGATAGGGTAAGAGTAAGTGTTAGGGTAAGGGTAAGGTTAATGGTAACCGTAAGTGTAAGGGTAAGGGTTAGGGTAAGGGTAAGCGTAAGGGGAAGGGTAAGGGGAAGTCTAAGGTTACGGGTCAGGGTTTAAAGTTAGAGTAAGGTTTAGGGTTAGGGTTAGGTAAGGATAAGTGTTAGGGTAATGGTTACGGTTAATTTTAGGGTTATGATGAGGGAAACGTAAGGGTATGTATTAGTTTAAGGGTAAGGTTAAAGTTAAGATTAAGTGTAAGGTTAAAGTTAAGATTAAGTGTAAGGTTTAGATTAAGGGTTAGGGTTAGAGTAAGGGTTAGGGTTAGGGTTAGGGTTAGGGTAAGGGTTAGGGTAAGTGTTAGGGTAATGGTTAGGGTTAATTTTAGGACTTAGGGTGAGGGAAACGTAAGGGTAAGTGTTAGGGTAATGGTTAAGGGTAAGGTTAAGGTTAAGAGTAAGTGTAAGCTTTAGGGTAAGGGTTAGGGTTAATGTAAGGGTCAGGGTAAAGGCTGGGATAAGGTTTAGGGTTAGGGTTAGGTTAAGGGTAAAGATTAGGGTAAGGGTAAGGGCATGGATAAGGATAAGTGTAAGTGTTAGGGTAAGGGTAATGTTAAAGGTAACAGTAAGTGTAAGGAGAAGGGTTAGGGTAAGGGTAAGAGTAAGGGTATTGGTAATGATAAGGGTGAGGGTTACAGTAGGGGTAAGTGTAAGGTTTAGATTTAGGCTAAGGGTAAGTGTAGCAGAAAGGGTAAGGTTTACTGTAAGGTTTAGGCTTAGGTTAAGGGTAAGGGTAAGGGTAATTGTACGAGTAATTTTAGGGTTAGGTTAAGGTTAAGTGTTAGGGTAATGGTTAGGGTAAATTTAAGGGTTAAAGTCAGGAAAACATATGCGTAAGTATTAGGTTAATGTTAAGAGTAAAGTTAAGGTTAAGAGTAAGTGTAAGGTTTAGGGTAAGGCTTAGTGTTAATGTAAGGGTCAGGGTAAGGGTTGGGGTAAGGTTTAGGTTAAGGGTTAATGTAAGCATTATGATAAGGGTAAGGGTGAGTGTAGGGTAAGGTTTAGAATTAGGCAAAGAGTAAGTGTAGCAGAAAGGGTAAGGATTACGGTAAGGGTAAGTGCTAGGATAAGTGTAAGGTTGAGGATTAGGTTAAGGGTAAGGGTAATGGTTTGGTAAGGGTAAGGGTAAGTTTAATTGTACGAGTAGTTGCCAGGGTAAGTGGAAACGTAAGTGAACATGTAAGTGTTGTTCTATGGCTTATGGTAAGGGTAAGGTTAAGAGTAAGTTTTAAGTTAAGGATAAGCGTAAGAGTAACAAATAGAGTAAGGGTAAGGGTAACAGTAAGGTTAAGGGTAGAAGTATGTGTTAGAGTATGGGCTATGGTAAGGGTAAGGGTAGAGTAAGAGTAAGGGTAAGGGTATGTGTAAGCGTATGGTTCATTGTAAGGGTTACAGTAAGGGTTAGGGTAAGGGTAAGTGTTAGGGTAATGGTTAGGGTTAATTTTAGGGTTAGGGTGAGGGAAACGTAAGGGTAAGTATTAGATTACAGCTAAGGTTAAGGTTAAGAGTAAGTGTAAGATTTAGGGTAAGGGTTAGGGTTAATGTAAGGGTCAGGGTAAGGGTTGGGGTAAGGTTTAGGGTAAGGGTTAGGTTAAGGATAAGCGTTAGGGTAAGGGTAAGGTTAATGGTAACCGTAAGTGTAAAGGTAAGGGTTAGGCTAAGGGTAAGAATAAGAGTATGGGTAAGGGTAAGGGTGAGGGTTAGGCTAAGGGTAAGTGTAGCAGAAAGGGTAAGGTTTACTGTAAGGTTTAATGTTTCAGCTTCGGTTAAGGGTAAGGGTAAGGGTAATTGTACGAGGAATTGCTAGGGTAAGTGTAAGCGTAAGTGTACATGTAAGTGTACATGTAAGTGTTGTTGTATGGCTTATGGTAAGGGTAAGGTCAAGGGTAAGGTTTATATTAAGGGTAAGCGTAAGGGTAAGGGATAGAGTAAGGGTAAGGGTAAGGTTAAGGGTAACGGTAAGGTTAAGGGTACAAATATGTGTTAGGGTATGGGTTATGGTATGGGTAAGAATTAGGGTGAGTATAAGGGTAAGGGTAAGTGTAAGGGTACAGGTCAGGGTAAGGGTTAGAGTAAGGGTTAGGGTTAGGGTTAGGGTTAGGGTAAGGTTAAGTGTTAGGGTAATGGTTAGGGTTAGTTTTAGGGTTAAAGTCAGGAAAACGTATGCGTAAGTATTAGGTTAATGTTAAGGGTAAGGTTAAGGTTAAGAGTAAGTGTAAGGTTTAGGGTAAGGGTTAGGGTTAATGTAAGGGTCAGGGTAAGGGTTGGGGTAAGGGTTAGGTTAAGGATAAGTGTTAGGGTAAGGGTAAGGTTAATGGTAACCGTAAGTGTAAAGGTAAGGGTTAGGGAAAGGGTAAGAATAAGGGTATGGGTAAGGGTAAGGGTGAGGGTAAGGCTAAGGGTAAGTGTAAGGTTTAGATTTACGCTAAGGATAAGTGTAGCAGAAAGGGTAAGGTTTACGGTAAGGGTAAGTGTTAGGATAAGGGTAAGATTTAGGGTTAGGGTAAGGGTAAGGGTAAGGGTAAGGGTAAGGGTAAGGGTAAGGGTAAGGGTAAGGGTAAGGGTAAGGGTAAGGGTAAGGGTAAGGGTAAGGGTAAGGGTAAGGGTAAGGGCCACGGTAACGGTAACGGTAACGGTAACGGTAAGGGTTACGGTAAGGGTAAGAGTTACCGTCAGCGTACGGGTACGGGTAGAAGTATGTGTTAGAGTATGGGTTATGGTAAGGGTAAGGGTTAGGGTAAGGGTAAGTGTTGGGGTAATGGTTAGGGTTAATTTTAGGGTTAGGGTGAGGGAAAAGTAAGGGTAAGTATTAGGTTAAGGTTAAGGGTAAGGTTAAGGTTAAGTGTAAGTTTTAGGGTAAGGGTTAATGTAAGGGTCAGAGTAAGGGTTCAGGTAAGGTTTAGGGTTAGGGTTAGGTTAAGGTTAAGTGTTAGGGAAAGCGTAATTTGTATGGATAAGATAAGTGTAAGGGATAGGGTAAGGGTAAGTGTTAGGGTAAGGGTAAGGTTAATGGTAACTGTAAGTGTATGGGTAAGGGTTATGGTAACGGTATTAGTAAGGGGAAGGGGAAGGGCAAGTCTAAGGTTCTGGCTCAGGGTAAAAGTTAGAGTAAGGTTTAGGGTTCGGTAAGTATAAGTGTTAGGGTAATGGTTACGGTTAATTTTAGGGTTACGATGAGGGAAACGTAAGGGTATGTATTAGTTTAAGGGTAAGGTTAAAGATAAGATTAAGTGTAAGGTTTAGGTTAAGGGTTAGGTTTAGAGTAAGGGTTAGGGCTAGGGTTAGGGTTAGGGTTAGGGTCAGGGTCAGGGTCAGGGTCAGGGTTAGGGTTAGGGTTAGGGTTAGCGTAAGGTTTAGGGTTAATGTAAGGGTCAGGGTAACGGTTGGGGTAAGGTTTAGGTTAAGGGTAAAAGTAAGTATAATGGTAAGGGTAAGGGTGAGGCTTAGGGTAATGGTTAGATTTAGGTAAGGGTGAGGGTTAGGGTAAGATTTAGAATTAGGCAAACGGTAAGTGCAGCAGAAAGGGTAAGGTTTAGGATAAGGGTAAGTGTTATCATAGGGGTAAGGTTTAGGGTTAGCTTAATAGTAAGGTTAAGGGTAATTGTACGAGTAATTGCTAGGGTAAGTCAAGCGTAAATTTACATGTAAGTGTTGTTGTATGGCTTATGATAAGAGTTAGGTTAAGGTTAAGGTTTATGTTAAGTGTAAGTGTAAGGGTAACGGAGACAGTAAAGGTAAGGGTAAGGGGAACGGTAAGGTTAAGGCTACAAGTACGTGTTAGGGTATGGGTCATGGTAAGGGAAAGGCTTAGGGTAAGGGTAAGTGTAAGGGTACGGGTCAGGGTAAGGGTTACAGTAAGGGTTAGAGTTACGGTTAGGGTTAGGGTAAGGGTAAGTGTTAGGGTAATGGTTAGGGTTAATTTTCGGGTTAGGTTGAGGGAAACGTAAGGGTAAGTGTTAGGGTAATGGTTAAGGGTAAGGTTACGGTTAAGAGTAAGTGTAAGTTATAGGGTAAGGGTTAGGGTTAATGTAAGGGTCAGGGTAAGGGCTGGGATAAGGTTTAGGGTTAGGGTTAGGTTAAGGGTAAAGATTAGGCTAAGGGTAAGAGTAAGGTTTAGATTTAGGCTAAGGGTAAGTGTAGCAGAAAGGGTAAGGTTTACTGTATGGTTTAGGCTTAGGTTAAGGGTAAGGGTAAGCGTAAGGGTAATTGTACGAGTAATTTTAGGGTTAGGGTAAGGTTAAGTGTTAGGGTAATGGTTAGGGTTAATTTTAGGGTTAGGGTGAGGGAAACGTAAGGGTAAGTATTAGGTTACAGCTAAGGTTAAGGTTAAGAGTAAGTGTAAGGTTTAGGGTAAGGGTTAGGGTTAATGTAAGGGTCAGGGTAAGGGTTGGGGTAAGGTTTAGGGTAAGGGTTAGGTTAAGGATAAGTGTTAGGGTAAGGGTAAGGTTAATGGTAACCGTAAGTGTAAAGGTAAGGGTTAGGGTAAGAGTAAGAATAAGGGTATGGGTAATGGTAAGGGTGAGGGTTAGGCTAAGGTTAAGTGTAAGGTTTAGATTTAGGCATAGGGTAAGTGTAGCAGAAAGGGTAAGGTTTACGGTAAGGGTAAGTGTTAGGATAAGGGTAAGGTTTAGGGTTAGGTTAAGGGTAAGGGATAGGGTAAGGGATTGGGTAAGGGATAGGGTAAGAGTAAGGGTAAGGGTAAGGGTAAGGGTAAGGGTAAGGGTAAGGGTAAGGGTAAGGGTAAGGGTAAGGGTAAGAGTAAGAGTTAGGGTAACGGAAAGCGTAAGGGTATGGGTGGAAGTATGTGTTAGAGTATGGGTTATGATAAGGGTAAGGGTTAGGGTAAGAGTAAGTGTAAGGGTATGTGTAAGTGTACGGGTCACTGTAAGTGTTAGAGTAAGGATTAGGTTAGGGGTAACTGTTAGGGTAATGGTTAGGGTTAATTTTAGGGTTAGTGTGAGGAAAACGTAAAGGTAAGTATTAGGTTAAGGTTAAGAGCAAGTGTAAGGTTTAGGTTAAGGGTAAGGGTTAATGTAATGGTACTGGAAAGGGTTCAGGTAAGGTTTAGGGTTAGAGTTAGGTTAGGGTTAAGTGTTAGGAAAAGGGTAAGTTGTATGTAGAAGAATAAGTGTAAGAGTAAGGGTATTGGTAATGATAAGGGTGAGGGTTAAGGATAAGGTATAAGGATAATGGTATTTAAATTTTTTAATTCAATTTATTTTAAATTAAAATTTTTTAATTTAATTAATTAATATTTTAATTGTACGAGTAATTGCTAGGGCAAGTTTAAGCGTAAGTGTACATTTAAGTGTTGTTGTGTGGCTTATTGTAAGGGTAAGGTTAAGTGTTAGGGTAATTGTTATGGTTAATTATAGGGTTAGGGTGAGAAAAACGTAAGATTAAGTATTAGCTAAAGGTTAAGGGTAAGGTTAATGTTAAGAGTAAGTGTAAGGTTTAGGGTAACGGTTAGGTTAAGGATAAGTGTTAGGGTAAGGGTAAGGTTAAAGGTAACCGTAAGTGTAAAGGAAAGGGTTAGGATAAGAGTAAGAATAAGGGTATGGGTAATGGTAAGGGTGAGGGTTAGGCTAAGGGTAAGTGTAAGGTTTAGATTTACGCTAAGGGTAAGTGTAGCAGAAAGGGTAAGGTTTACGGTAAGGTTTAAGGTTTAGGGTTAGGTTAAGGGGAAGGGGAAGGGGAAGGTAAGGGGAAGGGTTGGAGTAAGGTATAGGGTAAGGGTAAGGTTATGGTTAAAGGAAAGAGTAAGGGTAAGGAAAAAGTAAAGGTAAGGATTTGGGTAATGGTAAGGGTGAGAAGGGTTAGGGTAAGGGTTACGGTAAGGGTTAGGTAACGCAGTGTACAACCTGGGACGTCACACGCAGAGCTGCCTCTGGCAAGGTGAGTGAGGAACAGATGTAGCAGTTGTTGTGTTGTAGGTCTCACTGTTCCTCTAAGCATCCCCTCTTTGTCTTTTAGAGGTGTTGTAGCTGTTTGAAGAGGGTAGATTGAAGCATCTGCCTCGGGGGCTGGTAAGCGGCAGAGGTAAGGGAGCAGATGAGAGTAACTTACCTAGTTGTGCTGTGTCTTTGGATGCTGCATCGGCCTATGCGTTTCTTTTTCTTTCACAGGTGTCTCGCACAGGCTCAAAGGAGCAAACTGCACTCTGAAGAGCTGTGTAAGAAGAGGGGCTGGTCATGAGCTGGGTTGGAGCAGAACGACCAAGTAGCACAAGGTGACTATGAAAGGTGTCCGTCTTGCTTTGCAGGTGCCGTGGCAGGCTCTCCACAGAAGTGGATAAGGATATGAGATAAGGCCAGAGAGCGACAAGGAGCGGCACGTGCAGGGATGGTTTTGAAGCGCTGCGGTGGCTTACTCTTCTGTTCATCAGGTGCCACAGGCAAGGTGGGTTGTAACATCAGTCGTTATATTTGCATGAAAGCAGTTCACTTGAATGCCACAGTGCATCTGAGTAGGGTGTTCTAGCAGAACAAGCTTGTCTGGCACAGCGGTGCCTGATGGCAGTGTGTTTCCTCAGGTGAAGAGGTGCCTGAAGCCCCATCCTATCTAGCCTGCACACAATTATCTGAGAATGAAAGCTGCTTTCCAGTAATTCAAAAAGCCAAGTTACGTCTCAGCCTTGAGCATCTCGGGCTTTTGGGCTTTTTTTTTTTTTACTGACACTGTAACATTTGGCACCAGCACTAATACTTTTTTTGGCATATGTTTAGCGTTTGGGGCCTGTGTCTGGGATTTGGGCCCTGTCTCGAACCACTGGGGCTTTGTCCTGGGTTTTGGAGCCTGCCTCTAGAGTTCAGGGCCTGTGATTAGGCTTTTGGGGTCTGTGTCTGGGGGCCGATATCTGGGGGCAAGGGGGGAGCTGCTTGTAGACCCTTGGGGCCAGCATGGAGGGGGTTGGGAGCTGACTCTACACCTTTGGGGCCTGCTTCTGGGGACGGGGGGGGGTTGAGACCAGCATCTGGGGGAGGGGTGGGAGCTCTTTGTATTCCTTTGGAGCCTGTGTCGGGGGGGGGGGGAAGGGGAGGGTTGGTTGGGAGCTGCTTGTACACTGTTGGAGCCTGGGTTGAGGGAGGAGGTTTGGAGCTGCTTCTACACCTTTGGGCCTGGCATCGGGGGTAGGGGGTTGGGTGCTGGTTGTAGGGGCCTGTGTTTGGGGGGGGGGGGGCTTGGGACCTGCGTCTGGGGGAGGGGTGGGAGCTGCTTGTACACCTTTGGGGCCTGCATGTGTGGGGGGTCAGCGCCTGTGTCTAGCGGGCTGGGAACTGCTTGTACAATGTAGGAATCTGTTTCTGCAGGGTGGCTGGGAGCTGTTTGTACAACTTTGGGGCCAGCATCTGGGGGTGGCTGGGAGCTGCCTGTACACTGTAGGGGCCTGTGTTTGTGGGGGGCTTGGGGGCCTCCCTCGGGGGGGGGGGGAGGGTTGGGAGCCGCTTGTATAGGGTAGGGGGCCTGCCTGGCAGGGGTTGGGAGCTGCTTGTAGAATTTGGGTCCCTGTGTCTGGGGAGGGGGTTGGGGCCTGTGTCTCAGGGGTGTTGGGAACTGGTTGTACACCTTTGGGTCCTGTCTCTGGGGGGGAGCTACTTGTACACTTTTGGGGTCTTTATTTGAGGGGGGTTGGGAGTTGCTCATGCATTCTAGGTGCCTCCCTTTTGAAAAGGGTTGGGGCCTGCATCTGTGGGTGGTTGGGAGCTGCTTGTACACTATAGGGGCCATGGTCTTGGAGGGGGGTCTGGGCTGTTTATACACCTCTGTGGCCTGTGTTTGGGGGGGGGGGTGGGCCTGTGCCTGGGGGAGTTGGGAGGTGCTTGTTCACTCTAGGAGCCTCCATTTGGGGGTCTTTGGGGCCTCCCTTTGAGGGGGAGGGAGTTGGGAGTTGGTTGTACACCTCCGCATCCCATGTCTTGGGGAGGGGGGGGGGGGAGTGGGACCGGTCTCTGAAGGGGCGGGTTGTGAGCTGCTTGTACACCTGTGTCGGGGGGGAGGGTAGGGGGGATGGCGGGGGGCGGGCCCGGGTCTTGGGCCAGTGTCTGGGTGGAGTCCAGTTCTTGGGAGGGGGTGGTGGGGTAGGAGCTGCTTGTGGGCAGTTGGGGTCTGCATCTGGGTGTGGTTGGTGCCTGCTTCTGTTGGCAGTTTGGGGCCTGCTTGTAGACTTGTGCAGCCTGGGTTTGGGGGCTTTTCTGTAACGTTTGGGGTCTGCATTTTTGCTTTGGGATGCATCTTGAGCTTTTGAGGCCTAGCAGTAGCATTTGGGGCCTGCATCTGGGGCTTTTCTGTAGCATTTTGGTTGCGTATTTGTGATTTGGGGCCTGTATCGTGGGTTTTGCCTTTTTTGTAGTTTCCATCTTTGTGTGTGTGTGTTTCGTTGTTGGTTGTCTGGGGTTAGGGGCAGTTTGGGGTTTGGATTAAGGTCAGTGTCATTAGCGTTAGGGGGTTGATAATAAGGGTTAGGGTTGTGGTTAGAGTTGTTAGGTTTAAGGGGAATAAGGATTTCAGGGTAAGGGGATCAAGGTTGTGGGAATAAAAATGTTGTTTTTGCGCAGTTACATCCTGTAGAGGGAAGGAAGGTGGTATTGAGATATGCTTGCAGTGATAAGACAGCTTAACAGTGTGAAATGAGTTCATCTGATTCGTGTCAATATGGAACAATGCTAGGGCCGCATGATATGATGAAAAGTCTAAGAAAACCAGAGTGGTTAATATATATAGTTCTTGAATCTTGCAAAGGAATGGTCCAGCAATTCGGGTCAATAGGGGATAAGAGAACAAAGGGGTTTCAGAATAACTGCTAACTATTACAACTGTTGCATGGGACACTATGCAAGTGTCTGCCATCCAGCCAAGATGGACAAAGGAGATGGACAAGAGAAAAGCCTGGGAGGAAGACTACGAGCCTTCAGTACGAGCGGCCCCCAGAGGGACCACCGGAGACTGATAACGCCTGCACCAGTGGGAGGGTTTGGATTCTGGGAACTAATTAGAATAACCCTGCCTTTTGTAGAAGTAGTAATGAATATGTATTAGCCTAGCAGCATAAAAACCAGCCGCCTAATGTAACTTGTGTGCGTCTTGGTGGAGCAGAGACTCCTGGCGCACCCAGCGCTGCTTGCTTACCTCTATTCATTTAATAAATTGTAAATTTCAATTGCAATCCTATTTGGGACCCAGTCATTTATTACAAGTGGGCTCTCGTCCGGGAGGGCTTTGGTTCCTGATTTCTGGTTTGATCTAGGAGAGGCACCCCCACCATTTGGTGGCTGCTGTTTGAGTCAGGTCGGAACTAATGGCATCTTAAACCTGAATAAAGGTAAGCAAAGTTTCTGATTCTTTTTTTCAGCTCCCTTGCCAGCTGCAGCACTATATTTTGCCCATAATTGTGTGTGTGAAGATCCGAACGAAGATGACGGAGTCGTAAGCATTTAAAGCGTATACCGTTCGGTTGGGTGGGGTTCGGTTGCCTGTGTGTGTAAGAGTGTGACTGAGATGGAACTTAGTTCCGAAGCGATTGTGGAGGTCTTCTAACCGCGGTTCCAATCTCCCGTGAGGGACTTGGCCGGTGAAGGACCGAAGGGATTCCTATAGGATTTGTGGGTGTGTGATAGGTCCTCGACCCCCTGCAAGACACTCTTACTAAGGTAACCAAGGGCTGTGGGAATTGCCAGAGTAAAATTCCTAGATGGGTCAGACAAAATCAAAGACCAGAGACCAGAAGAAAGGGAGCAAATTACCAGTCATACCACCAGAAAGTCCATTAGGAATAACGATTCGAAATTGGAATGATAGGGACCCCAGAAAAGGAAAAAGTAAATTAAAAATGGTCCAGTATTATGTGACAGAATGGCCAAAGGAGCCTTTAAGACTACATGTCTTTTGGCCTGTTTTTGGAACCTTCGAAGACTGGATTTGCCAGGCCTTAAATATCCATGTTAATTCAAAGGAAGCTTTTAGCCAGGAAGAAAGTGATTATGCAGGATTATGGATCAGGAGGACTTCACGTCCTTTTCCAGCCTCAATATTTACACTAAAAGCAGGTAAGAAATTTGAAGAACAAGAAGAACATGAAAAAGAAAAAGAAGATAAACGTGAGCCGTTGGATAAGCTACCACCTCCATATCCTAACAATCCACCCCCGGCGGCTCCCCCTCCGGTGGCTGTGGTATCGCCACCAGTACCACCGTTGCCCCAGCTTCCACCACCAACAGCACCAGAATTAGACCGACCTCTGGCCACATGCAGGAGAAGCAGGACGGAAGTATCTGAGAGGGCTTCTCTATATCCCTTAAGGGAGGTAACTGGTGTATAACTGGTGCGCGTCTTGGTGGAGCAGAGACTCCCGGCGTACCCAGCACTGTTTGCTTACCTCTATTCATTCAGTGAATTGTAAACTTTGATTGTAATCCTATTTGGGACTTTTATTTATTATAACAGACAACCTTGTAAAACGCAGACAACCAGAATCCTTACAGCAATTAGGTGGAAATCACGGCGTAAGAAACATTACCACCTCAAAGAGTAAAAACCTCAAAAGAAATGTGACTTGTAACAGGCCAGCAGCTGTGTATTTTCTGTGAAGCACCAGCTAGATTATGAACCTTGAATAGCGCAGTTAAAGGGGAAACAGGGGAGGGTCCCGGTCCTCGGCAGAAAAAAAAAGTGTATAAACTGTGTATGGAATTAGTAGGCACCCTCCTGCTTGTGGGACACCCGCCATTGTAATCTCGAATAATAATGCTACTGTACTGAGATCCTCGACTCAGCCTATGCTATTTGCTACAGATTGATTCAGGGTTTTAAGGTTTCAGGGATTGGGCACTAGGGTTGGGTTTCAGGGTAAGGGGTTTCAGGGTTTATGTTTAGGATTTTAAGGTTTTTAGGGTTGGAGTTTTAACGGTTAGGGTTTTAAGGATTTGGGGGTTAGGGTTTTAAGGGTTTCAGGGTTAGCGTGTTAGGGTATTAGAGTTTTTTGGGTTGTAGTGTTGATATGTTTTTTAGGGTTAGAGTCTTAAGGTTTTATTTTTGGTCAGTTATTTACGGTTAGGGTTTTAAGATCTTTTTTTTGTTTTGTTTTGTTTTGTTTTTTCAGGTTAGGTTCTCCAGGTCCAGGGTTTTGAGTATCCTAATTTTGGGGGTTTGGATTTTGAGCATCTTAATTTTTGGGGTTAGGCTTTTGCGTGCCCTAATTTTTTGGGATAGGCTTTCAAGCATCCTAAGTAATTGGGTTAGGGTTTTGAGCATCTTAATGTTTCCAGGATAGGGTTTGGAGCATCCTAAGTTTTCGGGAAAGGGTTTTGAGCATCTCAATGTTTCCAGGATAGGGTTTTGAGTGTCCTAAGTTTTTGGAATAGGGTTTGGAGAGTCCTAAGTTTTCTGGATAGAGTTTGGAGCGTCCTAATGTTTTCGGGATAGGGTTTTGAGCGTCCAAAGTGTTATAAGTTGCCCCCTTAATTAATTTTCATAGAGCATTGTATTAATCATAGAAAGGAATTTATTGAGTGAGCAAACATCAAGCAAAACAGCACTGGGCGGCCGGGGAGTCTCAGCTCCGCCAACGGCACGCACCTCACCCCCGCCAGAGTCCCTTTTTATTTATATTTTGCTAATTCCGGGATTACGCAGCACATCCTGGTATATTCTGCGACTGCGCGCACTGTTGCTAGGGGGTCGTCTCTGTCCCTCTGGTGGTTGTGAAGATGAAGGCCGTAGTCTTCCTCGGCGTTGTGGTTCAACTTTTATTATTTGGTCATGTTGGCCCAGCGTTAGACAGGAAGGCATGTATGTCGATACACTACTTTAGCAACTTATCAGGAGATGGTTACATGAGCTTTGCAACAGTGTCTTTGAACAAAAGAGGCAACTGAGATGCAGAAGGAGAATGGGTTGGGGGGTCTATTTTTTGTTACGTTAAGCAAAAGAATTTTCATAATGTCTAGGCAAGCATTATGCAGCTCCTTACTTCAGCAGGGAGCTTTCGCGACTCCCGCTCCTCAAACAGAACTCCTTGTTTTTATAATACAAAAGACAATGAGCAAACATTTATGGTGTATTACCCTAAGTTTTTGGGTTAGGGTTTTTTGCGTCTTAATGTTTTGGGGTTAGGGTTTGGAGCGCCCTAAGTTTTTGGGCTAGGGCTTTGAGCATTCCTAACGTTTTGGGTTGGGTTTGGGTTTTGAGCATCCTAAGATTTTGGGTTGGGGGTTTTAGGCATAGGTCTTCAGGGGTTTAGTGTGGTAAATAGTTTGGGTTAGGTCTGTAGGGGTTTCGAGGTGTGAGGAATGTTTTAACAATTCGTGTCCATAAAGAACAATTCTGTTTGAAATGTTTGAATCCTGTCTGCCTCTGGGCCCTGCACTGGCAATTCAATGCTTGAACCACAGCTGCAGTGTGTCCCAGTCTCCCCCTCATTCCTCATTCTAGCCAATTTATCACTTCTTAAATTTATGAACCTGTTTGCTTTTGTTATTCCGGACTTCTATTTCTAACACTGCTATAGATGTGTCTGTGAATGGCTGGGGAAGAATGTTTTAATTACCCGTGTGTCTGGGAGTTTCAGAACAACTGATAACAACTAGTGACTGTTATGGGATACTATGTGGATCTTTGGTATCTGGTTAGGGGGGGGCCGAGAAAGAAGCTGAAAAGCGGCTGGGAGACAAGATTTGAAGAAGGTGTTTTGAAGAAGGTGTTCTGTAAACTTGGGATGGTGCCCAGTAAGTACAAAGGGGAAGAGGAAGACTGCGAGCCTTCAGCATGGAAGACCCCTAGAGACCCCCAGAAGAGACCCCAGAGGAGACTGCGCATGCTCCAGTAGGAGGGACTGCACCCCGGAAGCTAATTTTAATAATCTATTTTTTTTAGAAGTAGTAATGAATATGTATTAGTCTAGGAGCATAAAAATCAGCTGCTTGATGTAACTGGTGTGCGTCCTGGTGGAGCGGAGACTCCCGGTGCACCCAGCGCTGTTTGCTTACCTCTATTCCTTTATATTCTTTCAATAAATCCTACTTTTATTTTAATCCTAATTTGAATCCTGAGCCATTTATAACAGAGGTTTTTTGGATGTTAGGGCTTGAGGCTTTTTTTGTAAGGGCGGTGAGGGTTCCAGTGAGTGCTGGTAAATGCAGTTCTCGAGCACTCGGCCTGTGATTGGCCATGGTGGCTGTGCGGGGAATGCTGGTAGGTGTAGTTTTCCGGCACTGGGAGGCCATGTTGTGTGCCCAGAGCATGCCGGGAGATGTAGTTTTCGGATTCGGGACTTCCGGGAGGCCATGTTGAATGCCCAGAGCATACCGGGAGATGTAGTTCTCGGGAACTAGGGTTAGGGGCTAGGGCTGGGGCTAGAGTTAGGGTTTCGGGTGAGGGTTGGGGTTGGGGGTTATTGTTAGGCTTAGAGGGTTAGGGTTAGGCTTAGAGGGTTAGGGTTAGGGATAGGTTAGGGGTAGGTTTAGAGGGTTAGGGTGAGGGTTAGGGGTTAGGGGTTGGGGTTGTGGTTAGGGTTAGAGTAAGGGTTAGGGTGAGAGTATTAGGGTTAGGGTTTGGGTTCAGATTAGGGTACGGGTAAGGGTTAGGGCAAGGG